>NC_090439.1:187588556-187888556 GCF_031143425.1 Pleurodeles waltl | reverse complement strand
CTGGGCCCTTCATCTCAAGCACCGCTCCGCTGGGCCCCGCCGTCTCAAGCACCGCTCCGCTGGGCCCCGCCGTCTCAAGCACCGCTCCGCTGGGCCCTTCATCTCAAGCACCGCTCCGCTGGGCCCTTCATCTCAAGCACCGCTCCGCTGGGCCCCGCCGTCTCAAGCACCGCTCCGCTGGGCCCTTCCTGTCAAGCACCGCTCCGCTGGGCCCTTCATCTCAAGCACCGCTCCGCTGGGCACCGCCGTCTCAAGCACCGCTCCGCTGGGCCCTTCATCTCAAGCACCGCTCCGCTGGGCCCTTCATCTCAAGCACCGCTCCGCTGGGCCCTTCATCTCAAGCACCGCTGGCCCATTGTCAGTGCCGGTTCTGTGTCGAGCAGGGCTTCTGGAAGCACTCTGGGCACCATGCCTCCTCCAATAACAGTGGAGTCGGTAATCCATCTGATGGACTGTGGCTTGGCACTTCCCAGGATGGTCCAGTGGGCAAGCCACCCACTGTAGAGACTTGAGAGACTGTGGCTTTGCACTCCCCAGGATGGTACAGTGGGCAAGCCACCCACTGTAGGGCCTTGTGAGACTGTGGCTTTGCACTCCCCAGGATGGGACAGTGGGCAAGACACCCACTGTAGGGACTTGTGAGACTGTGGCTTTGCACTCCCCAGGATGGGACAGTGGGCAAGCCACCCACTGTAGGGACTTGTGAGACTGTGGCTTTGCACTCCCCAGGATGGGACAGTGGGCATGGAGGCCCCTCGTGGATCTGGCGTCGTGGACTCATGTGGCTGAGGTGCCCCCCCTTCCTTTCCCCCTGAGGTGCCTGTAGTTTTATCATCTGATGCCCCTGCAGTGTTCTCTCCAATGGTATCTGGTCTCCTGTGTAGGCTTTGCCCATGTGTTTGTGCACATTGGCCCACGGACTATGGAACTTTGACGGAATGTGCAGGACTTTTTGCCTATGGATATATTGTGGACTATGTTCATTCCTTATTTTTGTATCTTTTATATGGCATATTTGCCATTCCTTAAATGGAGCTATTTATACCTATATTTTATAGATCATTTAAATTGTGTCTTTGCATTATTCCGGGGGGTTTGTGTGGTGTCACTCTGACTTGTTGCTCGGCATTGGGGTGTAGGTATTTGTGGTGGGGGGTGGGTGTATGGCGCATGTGTGTGCCCGTAAGCTTTCCTCCTCCCCCCTCGCCTGTGTCGTAGGTGCAGTACTCACCGTTGTCGTCTGCGCCGGCGTTCGTACTCCTGGTAGATGAGCAGGTAGACAATAGCTGGTAGGATGTGTAATTCGGGCTCCATGCTGTCCTCCTTCCTCGTGGAGTGTGTATAGGTGAGTGTTTTCCCGTTCGTAGTCTGTTTCCGCCGTGTTTTTATCGGCGGGGCTCCCGCCCCGGAAAAGGTGGCGGATTGGTGAGTCGTGATAGGGTGGGCGGTACATTGTCTGCCACCTGCCTGTTGGCGGTGACCGCCGCGCTGTTTGTCGGTCCCTCCGTGGAGGTCGGAGTGTTAAAGTGGCAGCCTGTGTTGGCGGTTCCCGCCAGGGTTAGAATTCCATTTTTTTGACCGCCGGCCTGTTTGCGGGTTGGCCGCCGCTTTATCACCGACCGCCAGGGTCAGAATGACCCCCTAAGTCCCTATAACTTTTACTTTGAGTATCTGAAAGATCGGATTCCGCCCATGGGAGCTGGGGGTGGGATTCACCTCCCATAAATCTGTTTTGTGTCCCCTTGGCTCTTTTCTTACGCTACCTAACCTGAGGGACCCTAACGACCCATTGGGATGGGGAAAAGGAAAGCCAGCGGTAATCCCACTGGGCTGGGAGGGGCGAAAAAAGTACCTTGACATGCTGCTGAGAACTGTACATTGACTCAAATTGATGATCTAATAGAGGAAGTAGAAAGTTTGCTAGCTACTAAGCCCTCTAAGCCCCTTAAGAAAGGGAGTACTGCCGCTACCAATGACATAAAATCCTTTTTTTCCCCTGTGAACAGAGAGTTGCTGCAACCTTCATTACAAGGCTCTAATTCAGAACTCATCACGCCAGAAGCTTTGACTAATTCAACAGAGAACCCTAAACTGAGCTTGCCTAGCCAGGAGGGTAGTGTCTTACCCCTTATAAACTGCTCTAATCGTTTTCTACCTCTTGCCTCCTTGGCGCCCTTTGGCCCAGAGAGGAGTGTGTCAAGGGAAACTGAGGAGCCTCCAATGCATTCAGCTACTCAAGGGGAACACCCTGTTGAGGCACAGTTAGTACAAATAAGAGCTGAAAAACTGTGCCTCAGAGAGTATCTTACTTCTTTCAGCCACATGATATATGAGAAGCTGGACAGCATATCTCCGTAATTGGGGGTATAAGGAAATCCCCGTCCAAACTTGAGCAAAATTCTTCACCTAGGCAAATCCAACAGGTTGGAACATGCACAGCAGGAACTTACAGGAGAAAGAGGGCTGGAGTGGCAATACAAAATTCCCATGGGGAAGAAAGTGTACTTCCTGTTGTGGTTGGCTTGAATAAATGTGACATAAACCGGAACAAAGGGGCTAATCAGGAGGTGCACAGAAATGAATTTTCAGACAATAGTTTTACAGATCCTCCGCGAAGTGCCCCAATAACTCAGACTAAGCATGGCCGGTACGATGTATACATGACAAACGCCCCTAAGTTAAACTATTGTCAAAAAGAGCAAGGGGACTCTCTTAAGAACAAAGTAATCCTTTGGATAAGGGAGGTAAAGAAGTGTAGGTCTATTATAAGGGATGATATAGTTACTGTCCAAAGATACACAAGAGAATGCTCAGGAACAGACCTTATAGGGCTGAAATTGAGCAGCCAGAGCCTAGCAAAGGGTGTCTTGGCACTTGATCAAAGATCGAGACCTGGTACTTCATCCCAAGTTTTAGTTGCTCAAACTATCCCCCAATCATTGGCTAATTTGTTTTTTAAAGAGAGACATAACATCCCAACGCCCCCCAGTAGATGTACTCTAAGACGGGTTTATAGGAGCAGCCCAATTTCAAGCACAGATTGACGTGAAGCCCTCATAGCAAAGGACGGGAGGGACGGCATACCCAGCAAAATGGCTTTGGACCCCTGTATGTTAAGCAATCAGACATTAGGCGCCCTGGGAGTAGAGCCTAGAGTATATTGTAGTGACCAAGCAGAGGAGGCGGACCGCGGAGAAACGCCTTACTTAAACAAGAACAAAGAGAAGTTGCAAGACATGGGGGATGGAACTGATTCACTAATTAAGCTTCTATCTTGGAAAGTGGCAGGTCTGTTTAAAAAAATAGCTAACCCTGATTGGTGCAGCCTCATAGACCAACATCATATTATTTTATTGCAGGAGACATGGGCCTCTTCTGTGACTAATAGAGTAGGTTATTGGACTTTCCAGAAGGCTGCACTTCCATCACCATCTGGCAGGGCATTAGGGGGTTTGATAATCTGGCTAAAACATGATCTGTTCCCAAAGGCGAAGGAGCTACCAACCCCCATTAGGGACATATTAGCTGTTGAGGTCGAACTAAGCAGCAAAAGGGGGCCCGTTCGTATAGTATTTGTAAATATATACGTTAGACCTGGCCCTCAAAGGTCTCCGATTGCTTTGATAAACATGCTTACAGACCTCCTGAACTGCTTACCAGGGGGCAGGGCTTAATTGTTGTAGGAGATTATAATATGCAACTGAATTGCAAAGATGACTATCAGCAAAAAGGAACCCAGTTTGCAGATCCATGGGATAGATCTGGGCCGGTCCAGGCCACAACTAAGAAAGCAGGGGGAGCATTGGATCTACTTGAGGATCTAATAAAAGCAAAGGGGTCAAGAATAATAAATGGGAATACAAAGTCAGATACTCCGGCGTTGCCTACATATAGGAGAGGTTCATACTCGAGCCATCTAGTTTATGTCTTAGTAGACGACGCACTCTGGGAAACTCTCATTGATATGGTTGTTCTTCCACGTAATGATAGTGACCACCAAGCTCTGAGTACCTCCTTTTTCACTACCCTATTTAGCTGCAAAACACTGACAAAGTGGGCCAAGGGCAATGCCCTAATTATGACAAATGATCATAAAAATTTGAAATGGGAACTGGTGGAAGATGATGCAAATTTTCAGTTACTAATTTATAAAATAGTTGCATCAACACTTTCACCCTTGAAATATATTGATTATGTATCAGTGGATCTGATTAACTTGCATAGTACTTTGACCAATCGGTTAAAACCACATTTTCAGGTAGTAAGGAGGTGGGCAGAAACTGGGGCCAGAACATTGAGGTGGTTTTCTAACTCCTGCCATCAGGCCAAAACACAGTTATTGGGAGCACTGAAGGCAGGGAACTGTCGAGAGATAAGAGTATGCAGGGTCGCGTACAAAGCAGTACTCAAAAATGCTAAAAAAAAGAGTGGGAAACCAAACATTGGAATAGGTTGGTAAATGCATTTCATGAGAAGGATCTCAAACTGTTTTGGAAATTGGTGACAGTTAAAGACTGCTCCCAAACCGTAGAGAACTACCCTGTAATCCAGACAGAAACCTGGGTGTCACATTTTAAAAATTTGTATAGAGTGGTTTAAATTAGTAACATTACTGTCCCTCTATTAAAATGTAATGGACCCCTTATTTCTTATACACCAAGTGCTGGGATTGTCACCCCACCCAAATTTGATTTGGATCTCTTCTCTCTAAAAGAAACAACCGTTGGCTCTCCAATCAGTACACAAAGGGAAGGCCCCCGGACTAGACGGTATTCCAGGCGATTTATATTTGTCTCGACCGATAACATGGTCTTTATATTTAAATGCGCTCAGTAATGAGATACTGAGGGGCGGTGGACTTCCCTCCACGTGGCAAAGAGCAATTATAGTCCCCATCTTCATGAAGGGCCAAGGGATAAACCAATTAACTATAGGCCAATAAGTTTAATAGATGTCAGCCAAAAAATATTCTGCAAGCAGGTATTGAACAGACGACAGGCATGGATAGAGGACTCCCACATCCTTTCCGACTTCCAGGCAGGATTTAGGAAAGGAGTGAGTACAATAGATCAGGCGTTCAGGTTCAATCTTCTTTGCTGGAAATACCTGTCACTCAATAAGAGCCACTTGTATGTGGCTTTTATAGACTTAAAAGCTGCCTTTGACATGGTCCCACTGGACCTATCGTGGAATGTTCTGGAGAGCTACCAATTTGATAAAGACTTATTAAGATTGATTAGATACCTACACGAGGGGACTTATGCTCAGGTATGTTGGTCTCAAAGTGGTGATTTAACAGAAGCTATACCTGTTGATAGGGGGGTCAGACAGGGGTGTGTCCTGGCCCCCACACTGTTCAAACTTTTTATTAACGGTGCGGTGGACCAGCTGTTGCACTGTAATCATGATGCTCCAAAGTTAGCAGGAGCCTTTGTCCGCACCTTAATGTTCGCTGATGATACTTTATTAATCTCAAGAACTCCAATGGGCCTACAAAATGAACTGGATGTTTTTTTTTTTTTTTTGCTCCAGCAGAGGACTTGAAATAAATCCAACTAAATCAAAGTTCATGGTTTTTAACCCACATAAATCATTCAGGGGGACAATGACTATAGCAGACCACCCGGTAGCCAATTCGACTATCTGGGGCTTAAGTTAGCAGATGACCAACAGTGGTCGGCACAGATTGGGTAGAGCTTGTCAGTTCTTAGACAAAGGTCAGCAGTGATAGGGAGGGAAATTGCTAACATCTCGGAAGGGTAGATCTCACCTGCTATTACAGTCTACAAAGCAGCGGCAGTGGCAGCTTCAACTTATGGTGCAGAGCTTTGGGGGCACTCTAACTCTAGGTGTTTGACGACGGTAGAAAACCGCTTTATACGTAATTTTTTGCTGCTGCAGATGAGTACCCCTCTTATACCTCTTAGATTTGATTTAGCGTTAAACGAGGTTCACAATGAAATAGCTCTAAGACCTCTTATGTATTGAGTACGTCTTTGGACCTCTGAATACTTGTCCACCTTCCAAACAGCAACAGACGAGCTTCTAGTGGGGGATTGTGGGGCAAAAATCCCCTGGTTTAGATACATCAGAGACATGTGTAAACTTCTTAAAATGGAGGAGGGGTGGAGAGATCCTCATAATTTGACCAAGGAAGTAAAAGTGCGTATAATTAGGTGCTACTGGGAGAACATTCTGGTGCATATTTGGTCTAAAAAAATCCAAGGTAGCCGGACCCTACAGTTTCTGGATCACAAATGTAGCCCTAAGTTTGAGGCCTATATGGACAATGTAAATCTTCCTTACACCAAAACCCTTTTTATTAAATTCAGATTAGGGATTCTCCCGCTTAAGACATTTACTGCGAGATGGTGCGTGGAGAATTGCAATCTGACCTCCTGCCACTATTGCCCGTAGAAACCAGAGTCACTTGCGCGCTTTATGTTTTTTTGCCCTAGATATCTGGTCCCCTGGAAGAAGTGGATTATTCCTCTATGCAGGTTAATGGGGATAAGGGAATGTAACACATCATTACGCATTTTGACAACTGATACAACTGATAAAGTGGTCTTTCAGTTGCGAGATACCTGCAAAATGCATGGGCTATAAGAACTAGAGAATTGTTATAATTGTGTATTTTAAGAATATTGATCTTAGATTAGAGTTATTTAATGTAGCAGTAGATTATCGATTGGACTTAAGATGTAGTGGCCCATTATATTTTAAAATGTTAATATCTTGAGATTTTAAGATTTTAAGATTGATGCCTGTTTTGCGCTGTTTTAATAACTATGCGATTTTATAACTTACCAGGGTCTCTTAATGTATTATGTGGTGCTTTTTGTTTGTCTCTCTTATAATTGGTCTACTGTATAATTACGATATCGTGTTTATTGTATACTTTTATGGCTTTTTCAGCCGAAATAAAGTTATATTGGATAGTCAAACTTATTCCGTCATGTTGCGTATGAATGTGATGGGCCTTGTCTGGCAGCAGTAAGTTAATGTGAGTGCAGTGATTGTTTGGATTGGGACCGTGGCCGGCGGTATTAAAGAGTTGTTTGTTTTACCTGATTGGGGTGTGAATGGACTATAAAAGGGTTGGTGCCTGGCCATGGGTTATTGGCACACCTTCAGAAGTCTTGGTTTCAATATTCAGATACTTTGATGAGTATTCATGCTTTGCTACCATAATGTCTGGTGGTGCTAAAACCAACCAGTGTGAGTGGTGGATTAACTTTAACATACTAGTACCAGAGAAGTCCAAGAGTGCAGGACTTGCGTGGCTCTCACCAGTTTTCCTTCGCCCAGAATCCCCTTCAAATCATAAACTTTGCTTAAAAACACTTTTGCCTTGCATTTCTTTGAGGGGAAGTCCTGGAATCTGCAGACAGCCACAACTTTTCTAACACCCAGCGTTCCACTAAGTCTCCAGGGAAAAACATTGCCTCACTCTAGTGACTGGGCAAGTGACTGCAACAGGAAAGAGCCCAAAAGGGATTGTGGAGACATCAAAATTACCTACCACAAAACAGCCTGGTTTTGTAAGACAGTCATCTGGGTATTTGGTCCTGGGGTCGGCGGCTATATAGGTAAACTAACCAAACCCAGACATTTCTGAAAACTAGACTCCCAGGAAAGTCCAGGGAATTGTGGATTTCACAAAGTTTTCTTACCCAGAATACGCTGCAAAAGTGAAAAGTTGATTAAAATCACTATTTCCATTGCTTTTTCATCACTGAAACAACAGGAATGTGCAGGGATCCACAAACTTCCTACCACACAGTGTTTCCCCACTTGTCCTAATAAAAGCACAGCCCCACTTGTGTGCCTGTGCCTAGTGCCTGTGTCAGGGATGGATCTCTCGAGGGTTAACAGTAGCCCTCATGCAAGGACTTCCATTGACCCTTGTGTGATCGATTCCTGTCGCGGGCACTAGGCTACCCACACCAGTGAGGTACCATTTTTATTGGGCAACTTAGGGGAATGCTTGGTGGAAGGAAGATTCTGGCTTCTCTCAGATTCCTGAACTTTCTATCACCGAAATGTGAGGAGAACGTGTTTTTGTGCCAAATTTTGAGGTTTGCAAAGGATTCTGGGGGACAGAGCCCAGTGAGAGCCCCACAAGTCACCCCATTGTGAATTTCCCTGGGTGTCTAGTTAAAAAAAAATATATAGGCTTGCTAGGTTTCCCAAGGTGCCGGTTGAGCTAGAGGCCAAAATCCACAGCTAGGCACTTTGCAAAAAACAGGCCAGTTTTCTTTGGTAAAATGTGATGTGTCCACATTGTGTTCTGGGGCATTTCCTGTTGCGGGCATAGGCCTACCCACACAAGTGAGGTACCATTTTTATCAGGAGACTTGAGGAAATGTTGGGTGTAAGTACGTTTATGGCTACTCTTATGTTCCAGAACTTTCTATTACCGAAATCTGAGGGAAAAGTGTTTTTTTTGCCAAATTTTGAGGTTTGCAAAGGATTCTGCGTAACAGAACCTGGTGAGAGCCCCACAAGTCACCCCATCCTGGATTTCCCTAGGAGTCTAGTTTCCAAAATGCACAGGTTTGGTAGGTTTCCCTAGGTACCAGCTGAGGTAGAGGCCAAAATCCACAGCTAGGCACTTTCCAAAAAACACGTCAGATTTTAATGTAAAAATGTGATGTGTCCATATTGCGTTTCCTGTCGCGGGAACTAGGCCTACCCACACAAGTGAGGTACCATTTTCATCGGGAGGTTTGGGGGAACACAGGATAGAAGAACACGTGTTATTGCCCCTTGTCTTTCTCTACATTTTTTCCTTCCAAATGTAAGACAGTGTGTAAAAAGGAAGTCAATTTGAGAAATGCCCTGTAATTCACATGCTAGTATGGGGACCCCGCAATTCAGAGATGTGCAAATAACCACTGCTTCTCAGCACCTTATCTTGTGCCCATTTTGGAAATGCAAAGGTTTCCTTGACACCTATTTTTCATTCTTTATATTTCACCAAATGAATTGCTGTATACTCGGTATACAATGAAAACCCATTGCAACGTGCAGCTCCTTTATTGGACCTACAGGCCTTATATATCCCCGCAACCAGAAAAGTCCAGCAGACATAACAGTATATTGCTTTAAAAAATCTGCCATAGCTGGAAGAAATTATAGAAGAAAATGTGGACAGAAACAGCTTTTTTTTTCGACTCAATTTCAACATTATTTTCATTTTAGTTGTCACTTTCCGTAGGAAAACCTTGAAGGATCTTCACAAATGACCCCTTGCTGGATTTAGAACTTTGTCTACTTTATAGAAATGTTTTGCTGTCTGGGATACAGCATTGGTTTCACACCCATTTCTGTCACTAACTGGTAGGAGGCTGAAAGCAAATAAATAGTAAAAATGGGGTATGTCACAGTAAAATGCCAAAATTGTGTTGAAAAATGTGGTTTTCTTATTCAAGTCTGCCTATTTCTGAAAGCTGGGAAGATGGTGATTTTAGCACCACAACCCCTTTGTTGATGCCATTTTCGGGGAAATAACCACATGCTTTCTTCTGCAGCCCTTTTTTTCCCAAAAATAAAATTGTAGCTGTATTTTGGCTAATTTCTTGGTCTCCTCCAGAGGAACCCTTTAGAACCTTTAGAATTCCTAGGATGTTGGAAAAAAAGGACGCAAATTTGACCTAGATAGCTTATGTGGACAAAAGGTTATGAAGGCCTAAGCGCAAACTACCCCAAAAAGCCAAAAAATGGCTCAGCACTGGGGGTGGGGGGAGGCCCAGCAGCTAAGGGTTTAATGTAACATACTGTTTGATACCTTGGAATGCCCACTTTGGTCCTACCGCTCAGGAGTTAGCACAGTTGAGGGGTTAGCATATAATGCCTGTAGGATGCTGGCCTAGTGTGTGGTGGATACTATGATATTGGCACCTTATACCAGGTCCAGGCAACCACCATTCAATGTAGGCAGTGTCTAAGAAGCCAGGGCTCTCTAGAGGTAGCTGTCGATGAGCAGCCAAGACTCATCTAGGAGACATGCAAAGCTTATGCAATACCACAATAGTCACTCAGGAACTTATCGCGCATGAAAGAACCACACAGATACAAAAATAAATGTACACAACACTATGGCCCTCTTTTCGACCTTGGCGGTCTTTTTTAAAGACCGCTGAGGTACTGCCGTGCTGAAGGCCGCCAGTGAAGGTGGTTTTCCATGCAGCGTATTATGACTGCTGGCAGCCCTCTGTCCTTTTTCGGATGGAGAGCCGCCAGCAGCCGTACTGGCGGTCGGCGGGGAAGTGGAGGCTGCTCCACCTTCACCGCCCGTCATCAGAACACCACCCACCGAATCACGTCCCATGATTCGGTGTGGTGGTGTTCTAGTGACGGGATCTGGCGGTGGAGCAGCACCCATGGATCCTGTCCCCTCCCGGAGGATCAATGGACAAGGTAAGTTGATCGTCCATTAGGGGAGCGGGGTGAGGGGATGCTGTGTGTTGTGAGCGTGCATGGGGGTGTGAGTGTGAGTATGTAGAGGAGGTGTGTGAGTGCATGTATGCATGCAGGGGGTGTTGTGTGTAAGGGAAATGTGTGCGGGTCGGTCTATGTGCATGTCTGTTTGTATGTGTGTGGGTTTGTGTTGTTGTAGTGTATATGAGCGTGGGGGGGGAGACCCCTATCAGTGCCAGGGAAGGAAGTCCCTGGCACTGATAGTGCCTACCGCCATGTATTTCGTGGCGGTTCCAAACCACCCGAAATCCATGGCGGTATGCAGGGTCCTGATACCGGGGGTGGTCTGGTGAAGGCGTGGAGAACCGCCATGGTAATAATTCCATTTTTTTTTTTTGCCGGCCTGTTGGCGGTTTTACCGCCACTTCTCCCCCATCCGCCAGGGTCGTAATGAGGGCCTATATTACTTAAAGGCAATCCCC
Source organism: Pleurodeles waltl (assembly GCF_031143425.1). NCBI lineage: Eukaryota > Metazoa > Chordata > Amphibia > Caudata > Salamandridae > Pleurodeles > Pleurodeles waltl. Next base: position 187,877,649 of record NC_090439.1, on the reverse strand, counting down.
CCCAACTGGAGGTAAGTACACACTATATATATATATATATATATATATATATATATATATATATATATATATATATATATATATATATATATATATATATATATATAAAAGAGCAATCAGAAATTAGCATAGAAACAACAAGCATTAGCAAGAATTGTAGAAAATAGTGAGGGCCCTAGGGGAGGGCCAAACCATATACTAAGAAAGTGGTATGCAAAGGATATGGCGTTTTTAGAGGGGAGCTGGAAGAACTAGGAACCCCAAGAGGTGAATACCTGAGTGACCCCCAGCGACCAGGAGAGCAGAATGGTCTTCCCAAGGACTAACAAGAGAACTTGCAAATGGATTGTGCAAGGACAAGACCAGACTAGAAGAAACCAAAGGTGGATTCCGGTAGAAGAAGACCTGCAAAAGAAGAGGAGTCCAGTCCATGATGGAATGTCCAGTGGGGCAGGAGCTACTACCAACCCTTCTGTTGGTGAAGATACGGTTCAACAGAGGAAGAAGAAGCACAGGTGTGGAGCCCAAGAGCTTCAGAGAAGTCCTTGGAGCAATGCAGATGGTGTCCCATGTCAGTCATCAGGTTGCAGCTGGTCAGTGGTGTATGAGAACCACCAACAAGCCTTGTTCAATGCAAGTGGAGCAAAAAAAGAGTCTGAGGGGGAACAGCAAGGTCCAGGGGACTCAACCCTGGGAGGGGAGTCCGGGCTGACCCTTAGCAGTCGCAAGAGCCAACAGAAGCAGTTACAGCCCCCACAGGCAACCCACTTGCAGCAGGCACAGTAAGTTGCAGTGAGGCCCAATCAGCAAACCCGGAGAAGAGTTCCACATTGCTGGAGCAGCAGAGAGAAGACTGTGTTTGGCTGGGTGATCTGCTGGGGGCTGGGGCTACTCAGAGCCTGAAGCTCTCTTGAAGCAGGAGACAACAAGCTCTGGTAGCTGCAAGAGACGGGGTGCACAGGGGTGCACCTGTCCTGCAAGGAGAGGCAAGGGCACATCACCTCCCAAGTTGGACAGCTGGCAGAGAGAACCAAGGGTGCCACTCCAGACCACCACCTGTAATACAGGATTGATGCAGTTCCAGAGGAGAGCAGATCAACACAGCCGGATGTCACTGCTGTAGATGCCTGCAGAAGCACGGGAGTGACTCCTTCACTCCAAGGGAGATTCCTTCTTGCTTCTTGGTGCAGGATGAAGTCTTGTCGACCCCAGAGGATGCACAGCCGGGGAAATGTTGCAGTTGCTGAAAGGAGCCAAGGAAAAAAAGTTGCAAGGCGAGGTCATCTTAGGAGTTGCACTCTTGTTGGTTCCTGAAGAGTCCAGTTGTGATTCCAGTGGCCAGAAGTAGAAGTAAACGATGCAGAGGAGTCCTAGTAGAGTCTTGCACATCAAATCTGGGGACCCACCCACAAGAGAATCCCTAAATAGTCCTAGAAGGGGATTTGGTCACCTTGCAAGGTGACCACCTATCAGGAGGGGTCTCTGGCGTCACTTACCTGACCTGGCCACTCAGATGCTCCCAGGGATCTCTGCACATCTTGGTTTCAAGATGGCCGAATTAAGTGGCCAACTGGAGGAGCTCTTGGCACCACCCCTGGTGTGGTGATGGACAGGGGAGTGACCACTCTCCTGTCCTTTGTCCAATTTCGCACCAGAGCAGGAGCCGGGCCCTGGGCTGGTGGAAACTGGTTTATGCAAGGAGGGGGACACCAAATGTGCCCTTCAAAGCAAACAGGTGGCTTGGGGAGACTACCCCTCCCAAGCCTTGTAACATCATTTTCCAAGGAAAGGGTGTTGTCTGCCTCTCCCACAGGAAATCCTTTGTTCTGCCTTCCCTTGCCTGAGCTGGTCAACCAGCAGGAGGACAGAAACCTAACTGAGGGATGGTAGCAGTGGGGGCTGCCTGGAAAAACCTAGAAGACTGGTAGAAGCAACACAGGCGGGTCCTCTAAGGTGCCCACACAGTGCATGGAATCACAGAACCAATACTGGCAACAGTATTGGGGTATGAGTCAGACATGTTTGATAGCAAACATGCCCAGGTTTCGAAGTTACCATTATGTAGCTGGAAGTAGGTAGTGACCTATGTCCAGTACATGCGTAAAATGGCTTCCCCAAACTTTCAAAGTCCAGTGTAGTGGAGTTGGAGTTTGTAGGGGCACCTCTGTTCATGTAGGGGTACCCTCACTCACAGGGACCTGTGTAGTGAAAGGGTGCATTCACCTTTTTACGCAAGCTGCAATGGCTTCTCATGGGTGGCATAATACATGCTGCAGCCCATGGGGAACCCCTGGTGTCCCAATGCCCTGGGTTCCTAAGTACCATATACTAGGGACTTTAAGGGGACACCAGTATGCCAATTGTGGAGTGTACAAAAGTCCTAGGCAACAACATTTTGAGGGAGAGAGCACAATCAATGGTTAGCAGGATCCAAGTGAAAACAGTCTACGCACACTGATCGCAGGCAAAAAGTGGGGCTAATGATGCCAAAAAGAGGGTACTTTCCTACATCCCTCTACTCGCCAACTGGGCAACCAAGTCTTTCCACAGTAAAAAATGTTTGTGTGCTTTTTAGTCAGGACCTATAAAGTACATGTCTTGCCTGTGTGATATCTTGCACCCTGTCTTTAGGGCTTGGTAGGCCTACCATAGGGGGTGACTTGAACACACATGTCTAGGGAGTGGTGGCTTTGCCATTGCTTTTGACACTGCTCAGTCCAGATAACTTTTCTAGGTTGCTTTTTGTTGACAAATCAATTAATTGTGCCACTATGGTACCATAACCTTTCACAAACCTCCTATAGTATCCAGTCAGGCCTGAGAAAGCTGTAACCTGCGTCTGGGACTTAGGAGTCTCCCAAGTCAGGAAGTTCTGGATCTTGGGCTGCAGAGGTTGCAGATGCCCTCCGCCAATTTGGTGGCCCAGGTATACAAAAGAGCCATGTCCTATCTGGTACTTACTTGACTTGATAGTCAGGCTTGCCTGCTGCAAGGCCTGAAGCACCTCCTTAAGGGGGAGAAGGTGATCCTCACAGGTGGAGCTAAATACAGCTATGTCTTCAGGATAAGTTGCACTGAAATTCTCCAATCCTGAAAATACATGATTTACAAACCTCTGGAAGATGGCAGAGACATTCTTCAACCCAAAGGGCATCCCTTTGCATTGAAAGTGACCTTCAGGTGTGGAGAAAGCAGACCTCTCCTTGGCTCCTGGAGTGAGGGCAATCTGCCAATAACCTGATGTCAGGTCAAAGGTACTCAGATACATAGCTGCCCCCAACTTATCAATGAGCTCTTGGAATGAGGTGAGCATCAGTCACTGTGACTGCATTGAGGCCCCTGTAGTCCACACAGACCCTCATCTCAGGTTCCTCCCTTTAAGGGTGGGGTTGGGGACCAGTACCACTGGGTTGGCCGGCTTGGCCCATGGATTACTGGAGGGCACAATCACCCACTGCTGCATCATCTTGGCAACCTCAGCCTTGATGCTGGCCTTGACCTGGTCAAGCAATCTATACATTTTACTCTTGACAGGCAAGTTGTCACCAGTGTCCACAGCATGAGTACACCATGTTGTCAGATCTGGGGTCAGAGAAAACAGTTAAGCAAACTACTTCAGCAAGTGATAGCAGTTCCTTTGCTGCTGGTCTGTCAGCATGGTGGAGATTACTAGATACATAGGCCCTCATTACAACCCTGGCGATCGGTGATAGAGTGGCGGTAATACCACTAACAGGCCGGCGATCAAAAAAATGGAATCACAACCATGGTGGAAACCGCGAACACAGACAGCCATTTTAACACTCCGACCGCCACGGCGGTAGCAACAAACACCGCAGCAGACACCGCCAACCAACAGGCGGAAGACAATGTAGCGTCCACACTATTACAAGGCACCAATCCACCAGCTTTTCCGGGGTGGTACCAACACCATCAAAAACACGGCGGAAACAGTCTTTGGAAGGGAAACCACTCACCTCAGGACACTCAACGAAGAACCAGGATGCCATGGAGCCCAAATTTCAGGTCCTGCTCATGTTGCTGTATCTCTTAATACACCACGAAGCGGACAGAAGGCAGCAGCGGAGATGACCACGGTGAGTACTGCACCTAGCACACAGGGAAGGGGAGGAGGGAAAAGAGAGTGACACACACACGCAAAACGCAACACCTCCACCTCCCACCCACAACAACACACAAACATATCCAACAACATCACTGATACACCCCGTCACCCCCTGGAAGAACGCAATATTAACGTAATATTCGAACAATCAGATAGCCCAAGAGAACAGCAAATAATCAGTATACACAAATAATTACAGCAAGTACACATGTCCGTACACTGTCCCATGAAATGTCCGTGGACCAGTGGTCCCAAAAAGCATGGGCGAAGTCCACCCATGACACCTGCCTCAAAACGGAGAGAACACTGCAGGGGCATCAGTCCAATACAAAAACAGGCACCTCAGCCAGATGATGGCACAACGTTACTGCTCCTCGAGGGGGCTCCGTGCCCACTGCCTGCTCCTGGGGAGTGCAAAGCCACAGTGTCTCAAGTCCCTCAAGTGGGTTCCCTGCCCACTGCTTGGTCCTGGGGAGTGCAAAGCCACAGTCTCTCAAGTGGGTGGTTTGCCCACTGCTTGGTCCTGGGGAGTGCAAAGCCACAGACTCTCAAGTGGGTGGTATGCCCACTGCTTGGACCTGGGGAGTGCAAAGCCACAGTCTCTCAAGTCTCTCAAGTATGTGCACTGCCCACTGCTTGGTCCTGGGGCTTCATCCTGCCAAGGACTATGTTAGTGGATGCATTTCTCCACTGGTTCTGGAGGGGGCTTTGTACCCAGAGTGCTTCATCCTGCTAAGGATTGTGTTAGTGGATGCTTTTCTCCACTGGTTCTGGAGGGGGCTTTGTGCCCAGTGATGCTGCACCTGGGGTGTGGTATGTTGACTTTGTTTCAGCTGGGTATCACAGCCATGCAGTGTACCCGGAACAGGTAGCATGATACTCCATGGAGGCAGACCCACACTCCATCCTGCGACGACATAGGCTGCCAATTGCTGGTTCATGTCAGTGCTGGAGGTGGTGTCTCAAGTGGCGTGTCCAGGGTCCAGGACATCACCTGCAGACTCTGACCGCTGCACAATGGGGATGGGGCTAACATCCGACAGAGTGGCATCGGCTGTGCACGTGGCAGTGCTGATGGTGATGCAGGCAGCGGTGGCTGCTGACTGTTGGGGTGGATAAAGACACCGTACTATCTCCGGCAGCCTCGGATGGCTGATCCTTGGGGAGGATGCTGCAGACTGACGTTGTGGCAGCGGCGGTGCAGGTGGCAGTGCAGGTGGCGGTCGGAGCGGGGGTGGTGACTGGGGTGCATGTGGCTGCCATCCCTGATGATTTGGTGGTCACCAGCCCCTCCCCAGGTGAAATCGTGTCCAGAGGTGATGTGCCCTTTGGCTTGTGGCCCTTCCCCATCTTGACAGCCACTGCAGGAACCTTGGCACTGGCCACTCTGTGTTTGTGCGATGCCTTGCTGGGTGGGTGGTGTGACTGTACCCTGCTGGAAGCCGGTCCCTTTTTGAGCTTTGCAGGTGGTGGAATTGGGTGGTCATTCTTTTCTGTCGGTGGCACACTGGCAGCTCAGACGGGTGCCCCCTTAGACCGTACTGGAGTAGCAGGGACCACAGCAGATGCAGATTTTGTGGCTGAGGTGCTGGGCTGGGATCTAGACATCCTAGCCCTAGGAGAAGGACAGGGGGAAGTGGTAGGGAAGAGTTCCAGGTTAGCTAGGTAAATTGTTTCAGACACACTGGGACGGGAAGATGGAGGGGGTTTGGGGGTGGAGGAGGAGGTAGTGGTTGTAGGAGGTGTTCGTCTGCTGTGTTTGGGTGAAGGTGCATGGGCTGGAGGCTGTTGTGAGGTGGATTGCTGTTGAGTGGGTGTGTGCCTGCGTTTGTGTACTTTGGGAGGAGGGCTCACAGACACACTGGGAGAGGATGCAGGGGATGTGGTGATTGCATGTGAGCGGTGTGTAGTGATGGGTGTGCTGGTGATGGAGGTGGTGGCTGAGGATGTATGCAGGTGTGAGTGGAGACGAGACTGGGAGGGAGGTGCAGAACTTGGAGGAGGGGGACACAGTGGAGGCAGTGGATGTTGGTGCATCTGCATGGGTATAGTGCTTGTGTGAGTGCCTGTCAGATTTGTGGTGCTTATGTTTTCCTGAGCCACTTTTGTGTGTTGATGTGTGTGCATGCTGGCCTGATGGTGTGCTTGAGATAGGCTGAGGTAGAGGGGATTGGGTCTGGGTAGTGGATGTTGGAGGGGGAGGCTGGACACAGGGACAATGGCTGCCATCAGTGCAGAGGACAGAGCCTGAAATGCTCTCTGCTGAGCCACCACGCCAGAATGAATGCCCTCCAGGTATGCATTTGTTTGCTGCAAATGCCTCTCAATACCCTGGATGGCATTCAGAATGGTTGACTGCCCAACAGTGAGGGATCTCAGGAGGTCAATAGCCACCTCACTGAGGGCAGCAGGGCTGACTTGGGCAGGGCCTGAGGTGCCTGGGGCGAAAGAGATGCCCACCCTCCTGGGTGAGCGGGCACGGGAAACACGCTGAGGGGCCGCTGCTGGGAGGGTGGTGCTGGTAGGGGGGGTGGCGGCTGTACCTGTTGTTGGGGTGGGCACAGAGGTGCCTGCCACCGCAAGGGAGCTCCCATCATAGGAGGAGTCACTGTCGCTAGTGTCCCCTCCTGTCCCCGTCGTGGAGCTCCCCTCACCCTCCGTCCCACTGGTGCCTTCACCTTCCGTGGATTCACCCTCCTGGGCCATGTGGGATGCAGCTCCCTCTGTCTCCGGTGCCTCTGCTCCTCCGCCAGATGATGCTAATTCACCCAAGGACAGGGTGACAACACAAGAAGAGGGGGAAGACAGAGGAGACACATGGAAAATGCCAGGAACACCACTATCGTTGGCGGACACAACACACAGGGAGCAGCCCTATGCACTAGGCCATGCACTAGGAGTTAGTAGGAAAATCACCTGCCCATGGGGGACTATGCCTAACACCATTTGCTGGACACCTGGAACCCACAGGAGCCTGACTAGTTGTAGATGCCCACTACCACTATTGGGGTTGGAGTGCCTCAGAGCTTGCCTAACAAGGGACCTACCCTACCAAGTTCTCCCTGGCCAGGGGAACCCACAGCCCACATCCCCCACCCAGACACCTCGTAAAGCGCACAGATTCAGCTGAATGAGACTGTACTCACCCCCTTGTGGCTGCTGTGACGCCCTCAAGCGGCCATCCAACTCGGGATATGCCACCGCCAGGATCCGGAACATCAGGGGGGTCATGGTGCGACTGGCACCCCTTCCACATTGGGGGGCCATCCCCAGCTGGGCCTCCGCTGTTTTCTTGCTCCATCTATGATAGACCCCCAGGGTCTGCACTTCCTTGGCGATGGCACGCCAAATACCCTTCTTCTGGTGGGTGCTGACCTAGAGGAAAGGTACAGGATGAAAGGAAATTACTCTCCCGTCCAGACCATCATACTAATTGCCCACCAGTTCCCACCCATTCCCTTACACACATACACTCACCATCCTTACATGTAGGCCTCACCCCCCCACATGTATCTTCCATCCACAACACTCCATACATTCATGGCCCATGCATCATGCTCACAGTGTATTCACCTGTTTGTCTGGAGGACCGTAGAGTAGCGTGTACTGAGGGAGGATCCCATCCACCAGTCTCTTCAACTCCTCCGCGGTGAAGGCAGGGGCCCTTTAACCAGACACATGAGCCATGGTCACTTCCAGACTGAGGTCACAGCAGCACTTGCAGTGTAGGTCCTATCCTGTTGAAGGTCAGGTATCAAGTGAGTGAACAGATAGAAAATGGCGGTCACATCCGCGGTGGCGCATACCGTCACCCCCAGTGTACATCGTCATTGGCTCCTGGAACCCATAGGGCCCAATGATAACCAATGCTAAATTGCACAGCGGTCTTCGACCGCCTACCGCGACCCTGCACAACGCCAGTGCAGTTACCTCATTTCCCCTTGTCCCTCCTTACAGGTCAGGCAGCTGCCATTTCAGGGGGGCACATGGCATGGCACCTAACTGCATCACAGCACATTTTGGCAGAAATACGGACAAAGCACGCCACACACGGATTTACTCACATTACAGCAAAAACACTTGTGCAACCTATGTGGTACATGACACTCTACTCACCATTCTCCTCCATAGGGCACATCCGCTGGGGCAGATGATGAGATGGCGTCATCCTCCGGTGTACAGACCCCTGGTGGACCTGTCGACAATGGAAGGCAGACACATAATTATCACCTACAGACTTGATCGTTCCACAATTCAAGACATGTGTACCCAATTGGAGCCAGACCTGATGTCAGCTATCCGCCATCCCACAGGAATACCCCCTTTAGTGCAGGTCTTGTCAGTGCTCAATTTCCTGGCAAGTGGCTCCTTTCAAACTACAGTGGCCATGGCATCAGGGATGTCTCAGCTAATGTTTTCTAACGTGTTGAAAAGAGTGTCGTCAGCCCTGCTGAAACACATGCTCAGCTACATCGTATTCCCCCAGGTGGAGGATTTGCCCACAGTGATAGCTGACTTCTATGCCCTGGGACATATCTCCAACATAATTGGTGCCATTGATGGTACACTTGTGGAATTTGTCCCCCCACGCAGAAATGAACAGGTGTACAGAAATCGAAAAAACTATCATTCTATGAATGTCAAGATGGTGTGTTTGGCAGACCAGTACATCTCTCATGTGAATGCCAAGTATCCTGGGTCTGTGCATGACGCTTACATTTTGAGGAATAGCAGCATCCCTTAGGTGATGGGCCAACTCCAGAGGCACCGGATGTGGCTAATAGGTGAGCCCAAGGTCCCCACACAGTATGAATAGGTGTTTGGGTATGGGGTAGTCACTAAGGGTTAGTGTGTGTCTAACAGATTTCCCTCGACATTTGCAGGTGCCTCTGGTTATCCCAGCCTCTCATGGCTACTGACCCCAGTGAGGAATGCCAGGACAAGGGCGCAGGAACGCTACAATGAGGCACATGGGTGAACTAGGCGTATTATTGAGCGGACTTTCGGCCTCCTGAAGGCCAGATTCCAGTGCCTCCATCTAACAGGTGGCTCCCTATACTACTCACTGAAGAAGGTGTGCCAGATAATCGTGGCATGCTGCATGTTGCACGACCTGGCTTTGCGACACCAGGTGCCTTTTTTGCAGGAGGATGGGCCTGATAATGGTATTGTGGCAGCTGTGGAGCCTGTGGGCAGTGAGGAAGAGGAGGAAGAGAAGGCAGAGGAAGAAGATATTGACAACCGAAACAACATCATCATGCAGTACTTCCAGTGAGACACAGGTAAGAGACTGGCACTGCTCATCTCATACCGGACTACTGTAGGACATTGTATAAGTCAGCCTCTTAACCTCTGTGTATGGACACTGACAGTTCACTTTGGCTTTCCATTTCACAGATCTGGGTACCTCATTCTGCCTTCTGCTATATTTACTGCTGCCCAACAATTGTTATACGTTGGTATGTGCAAATGAACATTTACATTGATATTTGTGGAAGAAGTTGTAATTATACATTTGTGGAAGTACAGACTGACTCCAGATTGGTTTGTGGTTCAAGGGTGTTTATATATGGGCTAATGTGTATAGGGGTATGTGGAAGGGGCTGGGGTGATGGTGGAGGAAGGTCCATAGTAGAGTCCAGTCTCTCGGTATCACAGGTGCATTGTCCAATGGGGCATAGGAAGTGGAGCACTGTTAGTTAAAGGTTGACAGGGTGACAGAGTGGGGCAGAAGGGTGACAATCAGGAGAGTCTTATTTCCTGGCGGGGTCTTGGCAATGTTTTCTGTCTTCTGCCTGGATCGCAGGGACCGTTTGCGGGGTGGTTCTCCTTCTGCAGGGGGTGGGGTGCTGATGGCCTGTTGGTCCTGTGGCAGGACCTCCTGTCCAATAGCGCCGGCGGACGTGGAAGGCTGATCATCGTTTGGGCTGGTGTCACAGTGGCCCAGTGGTATTCCACTGTCTCCCTCATGATGTTGGCCATATCTGCCAGCACCCCTGCAATGGTGACCAGGGTGGTGTTAATGGACTTCAAGTCCTCCCTGATCCCCAGGTACTGTCCCTTCTGCAGCCGCTGGGTCTACTAAAACTTGGCCAGTATTGTGCACATGAGGAGACCATGGGCACGGAATGGTGGTATGCTCCCATCATGTTTGAGAGTGCCTCGTGGAGGGTCGGTTCCCTGGGTCTGTCCTCCCTCTGTCGCACAGCAGCCCTCCCAGCTTCCTTATTATCCTGTGCCTCTGACCGCTGAACCGTGTGCCCACTGCCACTGACCCCAGGTCCCTGATTGTCTTGGGTTGGTGGGTTTGCCTGGAGTCCCTGTAGTGGTGGACACACTGCTGATTGACGTGTCCTGGGGACAGTCACATGGGCCCACTGGGTGGGTGGTGTGGTGGTGTTTCCTGAGGGAGGAGGTTCTGTGGTGGTTTGGGACTGTGGCAGGGGAACAGACTGTCCAGAGGTCCCTGATGGGCCAGGCTGGTCATCTTGATCCAGGCATGCAGAGCTGCTGTCATCACTGTGGGCCTCATCTGTGGGGGGGTCTAGATATGGCTGGCACTTCTTGTCCAGTGACGTTATGTAGGGGTCCTGTTGGGGTGTAAATGCATTGTTATTGTATCTGTGTGTGCCATCTTGTGCAATGGGTGTTTTTCCCCCAATATTGTGCTTACAATATCGCCTTGGCCCTTGTGTGAGTGGTGATTGTGTGCCCTGGGTGAGTCTCTCTCTTGGACAAGCTTTGCTGATGGGTGTCCATGCAGGTCTGTGATGGGTGTCCATGCATTGGTGTTGCATGCAGGGCTTGATATTGGGATGGGTGGGTTGTGATAGTGGGATATATGTGAGGTGGTGGAGTGATGGGTGTGAGGGTAGGGGTAGGTGTTTGTGGTGCCATGCAGGTAGGGTGGGGGATATAGTAGTAAAGATTTGCCTTCCCAGAGTCCAGTCCTCCTGCTACTCCTGCAGGGCCCTCAGGATGCATTATTGCCAAGACTTGCTCCTCCCAAGTTGTTAATTGTGGGGGAGGAGGTGGGGTTCCACCGCCAGTCCTCTGTACGGCTGCCTGGTATCTGGATACCACGGAACGTACTTTCCCCCATAGGATGTTCCACCTCTTCCTGATGTCATCCTGTGTTCTTGGATGCTGTCCCACTGCGTTGACCATGTCAACAATTCTCCGCCATAGCTCCATCTTCCTAGCAATGGATGTCTGCTGCACCTGTGATCCGAATAGCTGTGGCTCTACCCGGATTATTTCCTCCACCATGGCCCTGAGCTCCTCCTCAGTCTTTGTGGCGCAATGATGTGGTGTGTGTGATGTGATGAGTGGGGTGATGTTTTGGGGTGTGTGGTTTTTTGCGCGTGGATGGTGTATGAGTGATGGTCTTGTGTGCCTCTGGACGCTGGTGTGGTCTTTGCTTTTCTGTCTCTCTGCTTCCTCAAAAATTTTCATTGTAAGGGGTTGTGGGTAATGTGGGTGTGTGTTTTATATTGGATTGGGTGTGTGGGTGTGGTGTGTGTATGTGTATCAGGTGTGTGTATTTTGAATTATCCAATGTGGTTGTGTTTTGTAAGTGTGTGTGTATTTTGAGCGCAGCTGTGTGTACCGACAATGGTTTGCAATGGTGGCAGCTATCATCACTCCTACGTACCAAAATCTATCTGCTAACCAGTGCAGTGGGAGGGGCAGAAGTACCATCTTCAACATCCCACCCAGTGGAAAGACCAAGGATTTATCTACATTAATTTGTAGGCCAAAAATGTCCCCAAAGTAATCCAGGTATTGTATTAATAAGGGTAACGTCTCTCTAGGGGATTTAAGGTAAAAAAAAGCATGTTGTTCGTAAATAACAACACCAGGTGTGTTGTGTTGCCCACCCTGATCTTCCAGCTTATCAGGGCCTGTCTAATTTGGACTGTAAGAGACTCCAAGACCAGTGCAAAAAGCAGGGGGGACAGTGGGTACCCCTGACTTGACCTTCTGCCCACAATCCAAGGGGATGAGCACAATCGCCCCACCTTCACCCTAGCAGTTGGTTCTCTATACAATAATTGTATCCATAACCAGAACTGGGGGCCAAACCCCATTGCCTCCGGTACTCCCATGAGGTACTGCCAATCTACAGTGTCAAAGGTTTTAGTAATACCTACAGACACCACTACTATCTCTTCCAGGGAGTCTGCAGTCTCATGCATCATGAGCATTAACCAGTGCAGGTTCAAGGTGGTGCTCCTGTCCAGTATGAATCTGCATTGGTCAACATGTACCAACCGTGTAACCACCGTCCATAGACCGAGCACTAGCAATTTACAAAGTATCTTTGTACCGGCATTAATCAATGTGAGGGGTCGGTAGGAAGAGGGATCATAAGGGTCTAAGCCTGGCTTTAATATCATTGTATTACACCCTTCTCTCATGGTAGGAGGCAGGATCCCTGTCCATTTTGCCTCTAGGTATACCTCTAATAACCACTGGCTAATGTCTACTGTATACGGGTGATAGAATTTTGCCGGAAAGCCGTCACTACCCAGTGATTTCCCCCCAGGTAGCGTTGTAAGTGTGTGTCTATTTGGCTGCATCCAGTTCTTCTGGTGCCTGCTCTCCAATTTGCATTAAAGTGAAGGGTTTTAAAAACTCTGTCACCCTGTTCGGGTTCCATCAGCTGGGTCTGGAATAAACCAGTTCCAAGTGGGCCTTAAGTGTTTCTACTATAGCAGTTTGTGTATAAGCATCGGCCCCTGTAGGATTCTTAAGATACATTATTGGGGGGCATGGTATCTCTCAATGTAACATCCAGGCTAGCAAACGGCCCAATCTATCTCCCTCTTTCTGCAATAAATGGCAGTATGATTTCAACACATACCGCTCAAATCGCCCTCTTGCTGCATTGAGGTTTCATCATTCTTCCCCTTCCTATCTTCAGGTTGTAGCCTTGATAAGCCACCAGTTCCCCCTCCTCGTAGAGGAGTTCCGCCTGTAGGGCTTTACACATCCCACACATCAGTCCCACACATCAACCCCTAAGGGCTGCCTTCATTGCTTCCCATTCCATCGCACAACTTTGTGTACCCAAACAGTTTTCTGCAAAGTAATGTTGGAGTGTTTCCACCAGTGTTTCCCTCCTGTGTGTGTCTTGTAGTATGTCGGTAGGAAACGTCCATGTATTTGACAACCTGGCACTGATTCCCCATTCTAATGAGCATAACACTGGAGCATGGTCAGACAGATAACAAGAAAGATCTGTCACCTTCAGAGCCCCTGGAATCGTGGTCCAACACTAATATCTGATGCAACCTACTTTATGTGCCATAAGTCAGAGTAGCATGTGTATTCCTGCTGCCCGGGGTGTACTCTCTCCATATATCTCTTAGCCCCCAACTGGGCCAACAATTCCCGCAGTTGTGCCGTCTTCCTAGACTTGGCATTTTACCATGGAGGATGGCGATCCAGGTCCCCATCAGTGACACAATTAAAGTCCCCCACCCAGAATAATTTGACATCCACTGCGGGAGTAACTACTTCTCTAATTGTGCCATAAAAGGAGCCGTCATCTACATTTGGCCAATATGAGTTTACAAAGGCCACTTCTATTCCGTCCAATCTGCCCAGTAAAAACAGGAATCGGCCCTAGACATCAGCTTCCAAGTATGTCAGCACAAATGGCACTCCCTGGTAGAACCACAGTAATACTCCACAGGAGTAGGAAGAATAATTAGCATAATATACCTGACCCCTAAAATTTTTTTCCAAGTGTTTCTGCTTCTTGGTCAGTGAGATGTGTCTCCTGTAAACATGCAATACCTATTCCCTCCATTTAAGCATGGAGAGCACTCTATATCGCTTCTGGTAGGACCCCAATCCCCAGATATTCCAGGTGAGGAGTTTCCACGACCTCAGGGCATCCACAGTCAGCTTGGTGTGTGTGGTTCGTGTGCAAGAATAGAATCATAGCAGTGTAGCAGCAAATCTCAAAACAAGAACCTATAAGACATTTCAACAAAAGATTTCCTCCCTTCAGACCTTCCTGGACAAGAAAGTGTTAATCAGTTTTGCATTCTCGCCCACATATCTGAATGTGCCAGGATGAGCACCTTCTCTCCCTTCCCCAGTTGTCACCCAAGGCTCTCTCTTTCTGATTGGGTCTACCAGTGATGACTCCTCTTCTCTGACCCCACCACTGACAACATTTCAATTAACTCAATAATAATCAATTTGCCCTGCCATGCCCTGCAGCGCCATTAGCAAAGGGAATGCGGAGTGGCTCACAGCTGACAGTTCTTCTTGGTCTGGTTAGGAAATTATCAGTCGACAAAGCAGTATTGTGCAATTGTACTCCCCTGCCAGATACATATGACTGTTCTCCCCTCCTTTATTCTGTCAACTGGCATTCATGCCTGCATTCACCCCCTTACCTGTACACTGCTTATTTCTTATTAAGATATCAGCTTGAAAGACACAATACAATGGAGACATCAAAGTTCATAGAATAACACTGCCTGAATTCGAGTCAGTATGCAGTTCCCATGCCTTTATTCTTAATCGCAGTGGGAGTCCTTGGCTTCAACCTCCATCGTAGGAACTGTGGCAACTTGGCTCGAAGGTGTAGGAGTGTTCTCTACATCATTAGTGGAGGTCTCCACCTCTGACTCCTGGGTCTCGTGTCAATCATCTTGTGTAGTAGCCATCGTGCCATCTTCTTGAATCACCATGTGACCAGAGGCCCACTCAGTGGAACACGTCCACCGCGACGGGGCGGCGCTGTTGGTATATCTGATTTCCCTCACTCGTGCCAGGCAGGTCCTGCATCATGACTCCCCAATTTGGTTGCACCGCTCAGGAGTTAGCACAGCTGAGGGGTTCAGTGTGTAACAACCCTGTGCTCTATCATTGGACAACCAATCATTTCCACAGTGAAAACTGTGTTTCAAGTGCTTTATTGTCAGGGCATGTAAAGTACATGTATTGCCTATGTCATATCTTGAGCCCTGCCTTTAGGGCTCAGTAGGCTTTCCAGGGGGGTGTCTTACACACATGTCCAGGGAAAGTGGTGGCTTTACCATTGCTTTTAATGGCAAAGTCATGCTAGCAGTGCATAACTGCTCTACTAGTGTGCAGTGGCGGACTGGGGGGCTTGTTTTACGTGGGGGAAATCCAGGGTGGCACAATCAGTGCTGCAAGCCCGGGGGTACCCTTCTAACTTACTCACCCCGGGTACCAGGATACCATATAATAGGGCAGTGGGTCAGAAACATTTTTGACCCGCTGATTCTTTGGTGGGAGGGGGAATGTAAGCCTAGTTTTGGGAGTAATTCCATTTTTCTCCCTGAAAATAATTGGGATGATGTTGATGAAGGTATTATAATTATACAGACCATCACAATTTACTTTAGCTGTAACTGTGTTGAGCATGGACCAAGGAATTCCCCTTGCACAGAGAATACTGTTCGCTTTACCCACACCCAACAAGGTCAGTGTTTTTACAATGCAATCTAGCATTTTAGAAATATTTAAGGCACTTGAGAGGGTAAACACTAGGGGCCCGATTCACAAAGGTGAACTTAGAATTCTAGCTAAGTTTAGACCAAAAGTCTAAGTTTAAGACTTTTTGGTATTCACAAAGGTAAGTTAAGAGTTATATCTTTACATCTTCACTCCAGGCGGTATCTCCACCCCGAGTGCGGAGATCCCACTCTGCATCCAGAGTGGAATCTCCGCACCCACAGTGGAATCTCCGCACCCGGAGTGGAATCTGCACACTCTGGAAGGAGATTCCCTCCTGATTGCGGAGATTCCACACCAGCTGCATACATAAAGATACTACTCATAACATACTTACCTTTGTAAATAACGAAAAGTGGTTTGTGAATTGGGCACTAAGCATGTCTTACCTTCCAGTGATGAAACAACTGCCAGCCCGAGTGTTAGCTTTTTCACGCCATCTAGGGTGTTAGCTCCTGCAGTTTGGTCCCCCCAGTAAAGGCAAACTCCAAGATCACACACAAGTGCACCCGGGCTTTGTCGCGATCTGCAGTGCCAGACACCCTTGGCTGTCCGTCTGAAGCGGACTATCTGCTTCTGTCAAAAGCACTTTTTTAGACTCAGGCATATCAAATAGGAGTAGGGTCTAGAAAGGCGAACTGCCGTGAAAGCAACAGCCAAAGGTTCACCTCCTACCCTCTCCTCTTACAGGCTCAACATGCTCCCAGTGACACGCAAACTCGGCTTCTCTGTCTCACTCCTTGCCACATCCTCATTCAGCCGTTCCAGATCCCCTGCTTGAATTTTTTACATTACCCCCCCCCCCCCAGAGGCAGTGAAAATTAAGCCCAATTTGTTCACCGAGCACACGGCTTTAAAGGGACATAGCCAGCCCATTGTAGTCTTTTCACATACGCGGTTGTTGATACAAGAGCTCTCATACCTAGGTTTCTTTTCAGGGTCACCCTCAATGGGATAGTGAGGTGTCATGGCTGTGGTTAGGGTGTACTTCTCTGTAGTCACACACTGAATAAATCAAAGATTTTCAAATTAAAGCTTCGAAAGGTCAGCATCACCATAATTGTTCTTTTTTTCTTTCCATGTGACAAATTTATACAGGAATTATTCATCAATCAATCAATCAATCAATCAATCATAGTATTTATAAAGCGCGCTATGTACCCGTCAGGGTTTCGAGGCACTGAGGGGGGGGGGAGCGCTGCTGATTTAGCGGTCGAAGAGCCAGGTCTTGAGGAGCCTTCTGAATGCGAGGAGGTCCTGGGTCTGGCGAAGAGATGTGGGGAGAGAGTTCCAGGTCTTGGCGGCGAGGAAGGAGAAGGATCTGCCGCCGGATGTCTTGCGCTGGATTCGGGGTACAATGGCGAGGGCGAGGTTGGCGGATCGGAGTTGACGTGTTGGAGTGTAGAAGTTAAGTCTGGTGTTGAGGTAGGAGGGTCCGGTGTTGTGAAGTGCCTTGTGAGCGTGGGTCAGGAGTTTAAAGGTGATCCTCTTGTCTACCGGGAGCCAGTGGAGTTCCTTTAGGTGAGGGGAGATGTGACTTCGGCGGGGTATGTCGAGGATCAGTCGGGCGGAGGCATTTTGGATACGTTGGAGTCGTTTGATGTCATTGTGTTTTGTATAGCTCTGTTGGTATTACATGAAGATCAGAAACTTTACCAGGATAAGTCTTTTATTGCCTCTAGCTCCTCCTATGATAATGTTAGTAGTCAAGAGTTCTGACTGTTCTGTTGATAGTCTAAATAGGAAGCAACTATCTAAGTAGTATTTAATGTCTCTCTAATTCTGTTCTAAAGTATCTTTATATAAAAGTATAGTATTGCGAAAAAAATACTGATCTCTTCGGTGTTGTATTTGAGTTGGAACAAATCATCGCAAATGGCTATGATCGCTTTGTGTGCCACATTTTCTGTTTTTTGCACAGGAGCACATCCCAGCTTTGAAAATTCACATATTCTGTTTTTTAGACCACCTATCTATTCTAGCTAGATGTATTGTTTTGATTCGATCTTTGGTGATGCAAACTTGCTGGTAAATATGATTGCAATTTTATTTAATAGAGTAGAGATATAAAACCTTTCAAATTCAGAGAATTTAGAGTGCATCTTATGCAGATTTCTCCTTCTCTTGAGATATTGCTTAATCTATATTGAATTTCTACTGCAAGACTCCGAGTGTATGTTTAAGTAATCCCCATACAAATAGGTTTGAGGACATTAGGCGCAAGAAGAAGTGATCCTTTAATAATACAGATCTAGGAACTGTCTAGTTATTTGGTGGTTCTTTCTGTGTAGCCAACTGACTACCAATTGAACCGCTGCATTATCTGAATTAACCACAGAGCATAGTGTAGATCTGAGCAGACTAGCAATTTTGTGAGTGTTGGAAAATGGGTGTAGGAAGTTGGCTCTGTGTATACTATCTCAAAGTGAGAGATAGTGTGCACAGAAATCAAGGGCTGGGGCCAAGTCAGTTGTTGCCTCTGTCGACTCTGCGGGGCTTTCAGGTCAGCAGTCCTTCTTCTTTCTTCAGGTTGCAGGAATCTGGTTTCCTAGGTTTAGGGTCGCCCCTAAATACTCAATTTAGGGGTGTGTTTGGGTCTAGGGGCAGTAGCCAATGGCTACTGTCGTTGAGGGTGGCTACACCCTCTTTGTGCCTCCTCTCTATGGGGAGGGGGGCACATCCCTAATCCTATTGGGGGGAATCCTCCAAAGCAAGATGGAGGATTTCGTAAGGCAGGGGTCACCTCAGCTCAGGACACCCTACGAGCTGTCCTGGCTGGAGGGTGACTCCACCTTGTTTTTCTCACTATCTCCTCTGGAATTGCCACCAAAAGTGGGGGCTGTGTCCAGGGGTGGGCATCTCCACTAGCTGGAGTGCCCTGGGGCATTGTAACACGAAGCCTGAGCTTTTTGAGGCTCACTGCTAGGTGTTACAATTCCTGCAGGGGGGAGGTGTGAAGCACCTCCACCCAGTTCAGGCTTTGTTTCTGGCCTCAGAGAGCACACAGGCTTTCACACCAGGGGGTCAGAAACTTGTCTTTCAGTGGCAGGCTGGCACAGACCAGTCAGTTCTGCACTGAGGGATTGGGTAAAATACAGGGGGCATCTCCAAGATGCCCTTTGTGTGCATTTTGTAATAAATCCAGCAATGACATCAGTGTGGGTTCATTATTCTGAGAAGTTTGATACCAAACTTCCCAGTATTCAGTGTAGCCATTCTGGAGCTGTAGTTCGTTTTGCCAACCTCCCATACCATCTACTTAATATGGCCGCACTGTACTTACAATGTGTAAGAATGGACTTAGATACTGTAGGGGCATATTGCTCATGCAGCTACGCCCTCACCTGTGGTATAGTGCACCCTGCCTTAGGGCTTTAAGGCCTGCTAGAGGGGTGACTTACCTATGCCACAGGCAGTATTTTGTGTGCATGGCATCCTGAGGGGGATGCTATGTTGACTTTGCCTTTTTCTCCCCACCAACACACACAATCGGCAATGGCAGTGTGCATGTGTTTGGTGTGGGGTTCCTTAGGGTGGCACAACACATGCTGCAGCCCTTAGGGACCTTCCCTGGTCACAGGGCTGTTGGTACCACTGGTACCTTTTACAAGGGATTTATCTGCATGCAAGGGGTGTGCCAATTGTAGAAACAATAGTACAATTTCAAGTGAAAGAACACTGGTGCTGGGGCCTGGATAGCAGGATCCCAGCACACTTTTCATTGAAGCCAGCATCAACATCAGGCAAAAAGTGGGGGGTAACTGCAACAGGGAGCCATTTTCCTACAATGGGTTATTGATGAGGGCAGGTAAGTACCTACAGTTAGCAATAGGCCATTAGCCTCCACTTAGGTCCAGTTAGGTCTCGGTAAATTAAACGTAGCTCAACCCTTGGTAGCTTGGCAATGAACGACAAAGCTTGACTTAGGAGATGTGAAAAGCATTTAAAAATCAGAAAACAGTGAATAAGTAAAACACAGTAAAAAGCCAACACCAATTTATAAAGTCGATTATATTTTTATCTTCAAAATGACACCAAAACAAATATAATCGGATATGGGGAACCAGTGATATGAATTTTTAAAGATGTAATGCTTTTTAGCGCTTAGAAACGAATAGCGCCAATCTGGTCATCTGGTCGCACCTCGACCGGGGCAAAGTCAAAGTTTGAGGCCGACCGCAATGGAGCCCTGCTCGGCTACAGCTCACAGAAGGCCTCAGTCAAAAGTTTACCTTCAGACTTAGTCGTTTTCTTGAAGATTTTCTTCAGCGGGACCAAGTCATCAGTCCAATCCGATCTCCTGGAACTCTTCCTCGGTTACGTGTCACTGCAACCCTCGGTGGAGATTGTTACCTTTGGACTTAGTCATTTTTTCGAGATGAAAATCCTTTGACCGGGTCAAACCGGAATCTTGATCCGACGTCCCTGGTGCCCTCTTCGGATAAACACTTCCTGGGATGTCCCAGGTCAACTGCCTACATTTAGATGTATTCACTTTTTCTGAGATTTTCTTCACCAGGACGAACCTGCAAGTCAGGCCAGGTCGCGGTTGGGCAAGCCGGCTAGAGTTGCCGTGGAGGGTCGGTCCCTTTATGGTGTTTTTTTTTCAAAAGTTCTCCAGACTTCTGGATGTTTTTCCAGATGTTCCGTTAAGGTACTTTTGAGGTCCACAGCTCACCCCAAGGTTCCAGAAGCTCCGAGATGCTCCTTGAGGGTGCGGACTACAACTCCCATGATGCACCTGGCACAAACTCCTTTATGGCCACTGCATAGTGGTCAGCTGGTCAATTTCTTCAGAGG
This sequence comes from Pleurodeles waltl, assembly GCF_031143425.1. Lineage (NCBI taxonomy): Eukaryota > Metazoa > Chordata > Amphibia > Caudata > Salamandridae > Pleurodeles > Pleurodeles waltl. The sequence continues at coordinate 187,857,221 of NC_090439.1, read as the reverse complement.
TTGGTGCCGGGGACTCTGGTTAGCAATTGTTCAACTGTAGAAAACAGGGAGTCCCTTCTTGAACCAGTCGAAGCCAGACAAAGTCCTTCTTGTAGTGAAGCCCAAGTGTGCAGCTAGTGCCGTCCTCCAGAGTGCAGTGTCCAGGTGCAGGTCAGGGGTTCAGCAGGGCATTTCTTCTTCTTCTGTAGTTCTTCCTTGTTGGAAACTGGTAGGGATCTGAGGTGTAGGTGCAGGTCTGCAAGTTTTATCCTTGCTCCATGGTGAAAGACAGGGGGGACTGGTTCTCCAGTCGGGTGCAGGGTCCTTCCCCCTGTGATGAGCACTTCCTGGAAAGTGTGGCAAAAATCAATCCCAGGGAGCAACATTCCTCAAAAATATATCATGACTGAAAGTGATTTTTTGGGGTTATGTTTAGCTAAGCCCACCCACTGGTGTGGCTAAAAATCTTAAACACACCCTTCTCCTGCCCTCTCCTAATCTAATCAAGGGGGCACCTAATTGTCTGGGTTTGCAGGATGTGAGGGAGGTGCCCACTCCTAATCTAATCAAGGGGGCACCTAATTGTCTGGGTTTGCAGGATGTGAGGGAGGTGCTGGCTTGCTCCAAATGTCCTTCCCTGCCTTTGAAGACCAGTTTGGCAGCCCTCCCCCTTCCTGCCACTCCATCTGCTGAGGGAAGATCTCCTCCACAGGCATATATCTTTATGTTGAGCCAGACCACTTCACACCTCATCAAGGCAGCCCTGGGCAGGCTGCCAGAGGCTGGCCAATCAGAGCAAAGCAGCAATACACTGCAGGGCTGAAGTTGGCAACTTTTCAGGTAAAGTTTAAAACTCTTTACCTAAACAAGTTACAGTAAGTCCAACAATTGTACGTTGTGGGGTTTAATATAACAATTAATTTGATACCAAACTAAAAATAAAATCTCCACATTCTAGCCTGTGGAGGCCTTTCACTACAATGAAGGAAAAAAATGTGGCTGTTTTACCTCACCAGGGCTTATAAAAAATTCTAAGGTCCCTGCTTATAGTTACATGGCACCCAACCCTAGGGGCACACCTTAGGGGTGACGTATATGTACAAATAAGGTAGTTTAAGACTTTGGAACTACTTTAATTTTCCAAAGTCAAATTTGTATATAACTTTAATTTAAAAGCAGCCAACAAGGCAGGCCTGCCTTTAAAATGACACTGGAGACCTCAGCAGTGCACCTATGGGTGCACCACCTATGCTGGGGTCCCTAAACCTACATGCCCTACCATATACTGGGGACTTATAGGTAGGTTGACGTAGCCAATTATAATTAGCCTAATATGCATACTCATTTTATACAGAGCACAGGCCCTGGGACTGGTTAGCAGTACCCTGGGAACCATCAGAGTCAGGAAAACACCAGCAAAAGGTGACAAATGGTGGCAAAAAGTCAGGGGGCCTCTGCAATCAGCCCTGTTTTCCCACAGTGAGATACTACTAACTCATTTATTCCACAATATTGCTAGTGAGAATCTAAGAAAACATAATTTGCCTTTCCAACTTGTGTTTGATCCCCCACTACTCTAAATGTATGCATAATTTCTTTGATGTTTACCCTTTCCTTTTTCATCCTCTGTAAAAGTGGGGTTGGTAGTGTTCAAAACTGTATATAATATACCAGTGTTTCCCAAACTATGGGTCGTGACCCACTAGTGGGTCACCAGCCAATTTCTGGTGGGTCACAAAAGAGCAAGAAATAAACATACCTTTACATTATGTATTAAACTTCTCACATTTTGCTGTACTTCAAAGACCAAGGTTTTTGTGGGTTCCTTTTAGTGCCTAAATTGGGCACCTTAGTTTTAGCTTCAGGCCTGCGCCCTTTTACCTATTTATACACATTTTTGTGTTTATTCATTTTATAATATTTTAGCACAGATTGCTTTTTAGCAGGATTGTTTTTATATTGTAATTAGCTGCTTTTCAGGGGAAGCATTGTCAGTTCCTTTGCACGACTTTTCATTCTGTGCCCTACTCAAGGCTGTCATTGGACACAATAATTTACTTGGTACTGTTGTTCCAAGAGTTGCAGAGTTAACATTCTAACCCTAGACATATTATAACATCAGACCTGTTCTCAGAACACAACATGTTTAGTTATATAAACACCACAAAGGCCGAAGAAGGGTAGAGGGGACATTCCAGACAGCCATCTTACACTGTGTGCTAATTCTTCACTCTATGCCAGCATCACCAAGAACCTACAATCAAGACTACAAAGAATCCAGAATGCTAAAGGCAGACTCATCCTGGACATCCCTTGACACAGACACATCTCCTCCCACCTCAGAGACCTACACTGGCTCCCAGTCAACAAGCGCACCACATGCAAACTCCTGATCTATGTCTACAAGACACTACACAGTATAGGACCAGCATACCTCAACCACCGCCTCGCCTTCTACGTACCCAACAGACATCTCCGTTCTTCTCAGCTCCCCCTCACAGCTGTTCCCAAGATCCAAAAAGGCACAACAGTCGGAAGAACCTTTTCTTACCGCGCAGCCAGGACATGGAACACTCTACCTCTCAAACTCAGGCAGGCTGCATCACTGAAGCAGTCAAGGAAGGACCTCAAGACCGGCGTCTTCAATTGAGCAGCACGCCCACAAACAGTGCCTTGAAACCCTACAGGTGATTAGCCGCGCTTTAGAAATCACTGATTAATTTATTGATTTGACGACAGCTCCATTGATCTTGGCCTTGTCTTTCCAGCCGACCAGGAAAACTGCCAGCAGAACAACAGGCAGACTTTTGCCTTTTTCCAGGTATGGGGTTGGGGGCTCCTTCCACAGACTAGTATGGGCAGAAGGGCTAACACTGCTATGCTCTCGTGTTAGAAGCGACAGTGTAAGTTGGAATTCTTAAACTTATGATAATGTCAGGATGTTGGGTCTGTTTATATGTTTTACTCTCATGGTCAAAATTATCACTGTGTTCTGTTTCATCTTCCTAATACTTGCAGCACATGCCTTTTGCCATAGAATGCAGTTGCTTCAATAAATGTATTGAAACATATCTTGCATTTTGTCTGCTTTCGCATGTGTGAGACTTTGTGCAAATGAGAGAAAGGGGTAAGATGTGCTCCACAATGACTTCCCCAAGGAGTCCAATTGTCATGTTCTCAGGCTGCCACAAATCACCTTTACCTTTTAGGTGTGTGTGAGGTGCTGCTTGCTAGCCTAGAAGGTCATGCCAACAGCTTCCAGTCAGTGAGGCACTGACTCTGTCACCCACAAGTGGTGGTGCTGTCACCCGAAACCAAGCAGTCTTACCCCCATGGTAGGAGTCCTATAACATGGCACCAATAATGTTGGTCAATGATAAGACCAGGACCACTCACCTGAAATCCAGGCTTCCGCAGGAGCAAAGCTTAAGTGCCCATCCCCTATGGACTAGTCCTCCACACCTTGAGAACTGAGGATGTGAGCGATTGGTCCCAAGGGGGTAGGTTTAGGGATATGTGAATGGGAGAAGCAGATGAGGAGACAAAACACTGGTCAGCAGTTTTCTGCTAATGGTGGCTCTAGTGGGCTGCTACTTGAAGGATTATAGTGACCTTAAAAAAACATAAAGCACAATTAGACCACTAGAATTCACTGTAATCAATCATTAACTTTTAGCAACTGTGGTTTAGGCATTACTCACCAATATTCATTCTTTAGGCAACAGAAGTTTGAAACAGGGAACTGTTGAAAAAGCACAGTTCTGCAAATCATCAAAAGAAAACTGTGCCTCACATATGCTATATGATTGTGTGAATACTAATTTCACTAGGCACCAGAAAGACATCATCATAAAAGAATTGCAATCACAAAAGTCACTGTAGGTTTATTATCAGCATAAGCAGATCGAAATTGTGTGGTCCAAATAATCAACACAACTGTTCACCTGGGAGAGTTATTATATTGAGAATTGCGAAGCGTAGCAATATCTGTAATCTAGGGAATGTCAATAAACAAGTCTTGAAGTCAAATGCCGGTCTTAACTAAAACCGTTCAGTGCACTTATCTCAATTCTCCTGAAAGCACAGGAGCGCATTAGTTAAAGCTTACTGTTAGACCTGACAAGCCTTAGAGTGGTCATCTCCCAACTTTTTGCCTGCCTCCCTCCATTTTTCTGTATCTGTTTTGCTGGTTTTATGACTCTGCACACTTTACCACTGCTGCCCAGTGCTAAAGTGCATGGGCTGTCTCCTCTAAACATGGTGATATTGGTTCCTACCCAATTGGCATATTTAATTTACTTGTAAGTCCCTAGCAAAAGTGCACTAGAGGTGCCCAGGGCCTGTAAATTAAATGCTACTAGTGGTCTGTAGCACTGTACTAGTTGTGCCACTCAAATAAGTAGCCCCTTAACCATGTCTCAAGCCTGCCATTGCAAAGCTTTTGTGTGCGGTTTCACTGCCACTTCGACTTGGCATTTAAAACTACTTGCCAAGCTTTAAACTTTCCATTGTCTACATATGTCACCCATAGGTTATGCCCTAGGTAACCCATAGGGCAGGGTGCTATGTAAGTAAAAGGCAGGACAAGCACCTATGTGTTTTACATGTCCTGGTAGTGGAAAACTCACTCACAAATTCATTTTCCACTGCTGTGAGGCCTGCTCCTCTAATAGGCCAGCCTTAAAACTGCCCTTATTTAATTTTAAGTGGTAGATTCTGATCTGAAAGGGGTAGCTCTGTCATGCTTAGGATGGCCAGAATGGTAAAGAAAATCCTGCTTACTAGTGAAGTTGGATTTAATGATACTAATTTAGAAATGTCACTTTTAGAAAGTGTGCATTTCTCTGCACTTATTGCCATCTGTGCCTTACAGCCTGTCTCCAATCTACATCTGGGCTGTGCTGGTTGACAGCTCCTCTTGTGCATTCCACTCAGACAGCCATAAACACAGGACACTCAGTCACATCTGTATTCATCTGCATACTGAATGGATCTCCCTGGGCAGGAAGGGTGGAGGGTCTCTCTCTAAAACTTCAAAGGCAAGTAGTATGCCCTCTCACAAATGACTGGTAACGCCCCACAGGGATTTTAGCATACAGGACTGGGCTGAAAGGGGAACTTGTGCACTTAAAACCACTCTTTCAAGTTTCACCCATTTCAAAGGCATTTTGGGGTATATATACTGGGTCTCTGATCCCACGAAATCAGACACTTCTGGATTTACACTTGCACTTTGTCAGAGGGATTGCCTGGCTGCCCAAAGGACTCATCTGGACTGCTTTCCTGAGAAGGACTGTTGCCCTGCTTGTTGCCCTGATGCCTGCTGGCCTCCAACTCTGCTGGAAAGACTCTGCCTTCCCCACAAGTGCTCTCACAGGGCTTGGATTGAGCTTGCCTCCTGTTTTGAAGTTTCAGTGCAACACAAAGACTTTACCCCAGAGAAGAAAATCCCTGTGTGTTGGAAAGTCCATGCAACGCCTGCAGAAATTTCTTGATATAGGGTTGAAACGTTGACTATATTATATGTGGATTATATATGAGTAACTTCAAGACACCTGGATTGAAGGGGTCTTTCTGGAGTTTGCTCTTCTCTCTACATGTTTTAACCACATTTGTATATATTGTATATAACACTTTTGCACGTACATCACTTTTGCACTTTCACTGCGTTGTATATTGGGAGCACCTACTTTACAAAAGTTTTTTATGATTGAAGGAGATATATTTTTTCATTAGACTAATCATTAAATGGTGATATAAATTACATTGGAGTATTATACATTTATTTTAGATTAAGGTTGATTGTAAAAAGTATTTTAAATGCCGTGGGAGTTTAGGCATATACTTCCCCCAAGCTGACCTAATTTGTTTATCAGTATTTAAATTACCCAGGTCTAAGGGTTATATGGGTTTGCTTCATTTGTTACGACAATTGTTGTATTGCGGTCAATCGATTGAGAAGGCTTTTTGAATGAAGTAATATTGGTGTAACCTATTGGTTCTTATTGTTTTTTGAAGAATAATTATGGCAGACAGTGATACTTTGTCTTATACGGAGGACTATATAGACAAAGTACTAAGTGGCTCTCCTTTTATTAATATAGCCCCAACAAAGATAGTGGATGCTTTACAAGAAAAAATAGCAAAATTGGAGAGGATTAAAAAGAAATTGGTAAGACCACGATTACATGGTCACCTAATTAAAGTATATTTGAGATCAAATGTTATTCCTATTGGATTACAAGTAAGAAACGAATCAGCAATATTTGTTGAAGACACAAAATACAGGAAAAACTTTAGTTATGTAGCAAACCAATGTTCAAGACATTGGATGGTTTTGGGCATTGACACAGCGCTAGAACATATTGCAAAATGAGAAAAAGAAATTGCAGAATTGACTCAAAAGATTCAGGATGATATGGCATTAGCTAATGCAAAAGAGGCTTTTGAGGCTCTAGAAAAGACATCGAGTGAATTCATTTTTATAACTCAAAGAAATAAACTAGATAAATTGACAAAAGATCTGGCCAAATATAATTAAGATGTGCTAAATCTATTTATCTCAGAAGACTATTACAAACAGGATACATCTGGAAGATTTATCAATAGAGGGAAGACGGGCTATAGTAAGGTTTACCACCTTTTCTGATACATCAGCTTTAGATAGCTCTGATAACGAGGCACAGGGGATTAGCTGTATACACATCTCAGAAGCCTCCGAGCCTTTTTTGCCAAGGGGCCGAGGAGAGACAGACAGATTGAGAGAGAGAAGGGGAAGAGGCAAGGGGAGAAACAGAGGCAGAGTCTACTTTCAGGAATCTCACGGAGAGAGACAAACCACACGACAACAATATTCATGGTAGATGATGTCATTTTTGATGAACCAGGGGATACCCTAGGGAGGGATGTTATTCCATTACCAGCCCCGATTGCTGTCTCTGATATTCCCTTTGGTATTCAGAGTTTAATTACACCTATTACGGAGGTAAATGAAAATACAATACCCATCTTCAATCTCACGAGCTATAGTTTATCATCAGATGAAATGTCGATACTGAGTAAGGGCCTTTCTTTTGTGCCCACTACTCGTACCAATTTTTTTTAGGTGAAATTAGCACTACAACGTTTTTTCAGAAAAATAAGACTAAATATTTTTTTCAAGGATCGTCCCAATACAGCACAAACAGAGGTGACAGGTTTTCGACCTCCCTCTTCCTTTACACCGGCATCACATACTATGCCAATTGAAATAATCATGTTTGAGAAAATGGTTGCAAAGGATATTGATGCTTTGAGCAAGTCACGAAAATACATCAAAAACAAACTTACATATAATAATGAGAGTTTAGTATTAAGGGGTCTGAAAGGCAAGCAGGATCTGATTGTTAAAGCAGCTGATAAGGGTGGTGGCATAGTTGTACAAAATAGAGTTGACTATTGTCAAGAGATCCGTCATCAGATAACAGATATCAGTTGCTATAAAAAAAACAATAAGGACCCTACAGAAGAATTGAAGTTGAAGATTAATGGACTAACCAGAAAAGGCTTGGAACAAGGTTTTTTAAGCAAGACTGAACATCAATTTTTAAAATAAAAACATACAAGAATACCAGTATTATATATTCTACCGAAAATACATAAAAGATAGGAAAATCCCCCTGGGAGGCCAATTGTGTCAGGCTGTGGTTCAATTTTGGAACCTCTATGTCAATATTTATATTTTTTTATAAAACCGTTTGTTCCTCAGACGAGGTGATATGTGAGGGATAGTATGCATTTGATTACTAGGATCGAAGATGTGGTATTTGATAAGGAGAGAGATTTATTGGTTACGATGGACATTCAGTCATTATATACCAATATTCCACAATATGAAGCTCTTATGATTATATCAGATGTATTGAATTGTCGTTCACAACCTATGCAGGTACCTACTGATTTCTCTAATGAAAATAGCTATGGGGAAAAACTATTTCCAGTTTGACAATGCTTCTATTACCAAATCAAAGGAGTAGCAATGGGAGCAAGCTTCGCACATGATCTAGCGAATCTATATATGACTCACTATGGGACATTATGGTGGTCATTACAACCTCAGCGGTCTTTTCAGAAGACCGCTGAGGGACCGCCGTGCGGAAGACCGGCAGTAGTGGCGGTTTGACGCTCGGCGTATTATGACCGTTGGCTGCTCTCCGTAGTTTTTCCGACGGAGAGCCGCCAACTGCTATACTTGCGGGCGGCGGGGAAGTGGAGGTTGCTCCACTTCCACCGCCACGCCAACAGAACACCGCCGAGCTAATCACGTCCTGTGATTCTGCGCGGCGGAGTTCTGTTGGCGGTGTGGTGTTGGCGGAGCCGCCCCCATGGCTCCCGTCCCCTCCCGGAGGATCGATGAAACAGGTAAGTCGATCATCCGTTAGGGGAGGGGGGTGGGGGGGTGTTGTGTGGGTGCATGGGGGTGTACGTCTGTGTATGTAGGGGGGGTGTGAGTGCGTGTATGCCTGAGGGGGTGTTGCGTGTTTCGGAAATGTGTGCGTGAATGTGGGTGTCTGACTGTGTGTGTGGATGTTGGCATGTATGTCGGTGTGTGTGCGTGTATGTGTGTTGGTGGTGCCTGCGTGCGTGTCGGGTGTGTATGTGTAAGGTAATGTCGGGGGTCGGGGTGGGGAGGGGGGCACTGCCACCTTTGGGGGGTGGCAGGGGTGGTGGGGGGTGTAGGGGAGGTAGTCGGGGTGGGGATGGGAGGTGGGGAAGACCCCTATCAGTGCTAGGGAAGGAATTCCCTGGCACTGATAGTGCTTACCGCCATGGATTTCATGGCGGTACCTACCGCTGGAAATCCACGGCGGTAAGCCGGGTCACAATACCGGCGGCGGTATTGTCACGGCCACCGGGCTGGAGACCCAGGTCTCCAGCCCTGCGGTCGTCTCCGCCCTGGCGGGCGGAACGGGGAAGCGGCGGATGACCATGGCGGTAATCGCCATGGTCATAATACTAAAAAAAAGACCGCCAGCCTGTTGGCGGTCTTACCGCCGCTTTAACACCGGCCGCCAGGGTTGTAATGACCCCCTATATGTCTATAATCAGATTAATCCTTACTTGGAATGTATAAGAAGTTGGTTTAGATATATAGACGATGTTTTTCTGATTTGGCATGGCTCAGTTATAGATTTGCAAGCATTCTGGACCTGGCTTAATGCAAGGTCGTTAGATATATAGTTCATGATGGAATACAATAAAAGAATCATTCCTTTTTTGGATCTATTAGTCCAGGTTGATGAAGAGAAACTATTTGTTTCCCTCTATAGTAAACAAACAAAAAGAAATACGCTATTGCATTATAGTAGTAGTCATCCGAGAAATTTAAGGGACAATCTTCCCTTTGGGCGGTTGCTGCGAATTTGCAGAAACTGCACCAAAAAGATAGACTACTTTAAAGAATCAGATATTCTGATAGACAAATTGATTGAATGAGGTTACCCTAAGAGATTGGTAAAGAGAGCGAGAAAGAGAATGTGGTATAATTTTCGAGAAACTTTTTTGGAACTTAAATTGAACAAGGATAACAATAAAAGACTAGCTTGTGTCACAACTTACAGTCCAGCTAGTAATGAAATCAATAAGGTTGTGATACAACACTGGGATTTAATCAATGATCATCTTTCAATACAGGATTTGCCTCTTTTCTCTTTTAAGAGAGGAAGAAATATAAAAGACACATTGGTGTGGGCTTCGCTAACTAAGAAAACTAAAATGGAGAATAATACACTTTGGGGTCTTCCAATGGTAGTAGGCCATTACAAATGTGGATGATGTTCAGCGTGCAAAAATAGTATTAACACAAATAATGGATACAAGGTGTTTAAATTGACTTCATTTTCAAATTGTAATACACAGGATATGGTTTATGCAATTTGGTGCCCGAGCAACCTTATGTATGTGGGCCAAACAAAACAAAAGGTGAAATGCAGGATTCTACAGCATAAAAGTAGAATCAAATGTAAGGTTGTGGGTGCTCCTTTGGTGGACCATTTTGCGAAGAGCCAACACAATAACGAAGACATGAGATGGCAAGTGATTGACCAAGTGACCTTGGGTCCCAGAGGAGGCGACAAGACTGTACTGCTTTCCAAACGTGAACTGTATTGGATGGAAAAATGTGACACAATTAATGATGGATTGAATAGTTTAGAAGATTGGAGTCAAGTTCTAACTTTATAAACAATTGATATAGATAGATTGTAACACTTGTATATTTCCTGTTTTAAAAAAAACTGTTTTATGTGTTTCATGAAAAAAACTATGTTTATATGTGGTTATATAAAACAGGAAGGGTTAATTAAGTGAAGTCAGCTAAAGGAATACAAAGTGAAGGTTAATGGACTATAAATTATCTGTTACAAGTATCAGTTGCAGATAGATCATAAATTGGTACCTAAAATGAGTAATATTATTAGATATTTTGTTCTTCTTTTTTAGAATAAACATTTATATGTGGAAATTAAGGGCCAGATGTATCAAAGGTTTTTACCCATTCTGTGTCTATGGGAAAAAGTGTTCGTACATATGGCCCTAAGTAAGTAGTAAGTGGGAAATGTTTCTGTCAAAAAGAAATACAGAGATGCTTAGCATCATATTAGGGCATCTGTTTAAAGTGCTACGATGCTCCTGATTGCAAAACACATTTTTTCTTTAAGTTTTAAATGAGGCCAATATTTGGGATCGTTTTGGTGCGAAGAATTAATATAGAGTCTTCAGGCACGTTTTCAATATCACGCAAAGGCATCTGTTTTCAACCCGTTGGGTGATTGTGAAACTCAGACTAATTCCGATTGGATACAACTTTCACGTTGGGGCATGTTTGCTTGCTATTGGCGAGTTGTAATGGAATCCACTAATGACTCAATTGGAAGAAGGAGACATTGGCCCTCATTCTGACCTTGGCGGTCTTTTCGCAAGACCGCCGAGTTACCGCCGCGGTGAAGACCGCCGACCGCGGCGGTGTGCCGCTGTGCGCATTCTGACCGCTGGGAGCGTTCCGCCGGAAAACCGCCAGCAGCCACACTGGCGGTCGGCGGGAAAGTGGAGACTGGTCAACCTCCACCGCCACGCCAGCAGAACACCGCCCCCAGAATTACGACCCACATTTCTGTGTGGCGGTCTTCTGTTGGCGGTCTTCTGTTGGCGGTCACGTCCCTATGGCTCCCGTCGCCTCCCGGAGGACCAACGCACAAGGTAAGTTGATCGTCCGTGAGGGGAGGGGGTGGGGGGGTGTTGTGTGATGTGTGCGTGCATGGGGGTGTGCGTGTGAGTGTGTAGAGGGGTGCTGTTGTGTCTATGGGTAATGTGTGCTGTTCGGCAGGTGCGCATGTCGGCATGTATGTGTGCGGGTATGTGTCCCCGTTGTGTATGTGTGTGTAGGGGGTGTGTATATGTGCATGTTGGGGGTGTGTGCATGTCGGGGTACATGTATGTACATGTCGGGGTGGGGGTGGGGAGGGGGTTCGTACCACCTCTGGGGGGTGGCAGGGGGGTGGAGGGTGTGGGGGGAGGACTCGGGTGGGTAGTGGGGGGTGGGGGAGACCCCTATCAGTGCCAGGGAAGGAATTCCCTGGCCCCGATAGTGCTTACCGCCATGGTTCGCACGGCGGTTCCCGCCCGCAAGAAACCGCGGCGGTAGGCAGGGTCATAATACCCTTGGCGGTCTTGGGACGACCGCGGGGCCGGAGTGCGCAAACTCCAGCCCCGCGGTCATGACCGCCGCGGCGGTCGGAGTGGAGAAGTAGCGGTCGGTCGCGGCGGGGACCGCCGCGGTCAGAATGCCATTTTTAATACCGCCGGTCTGTTCGCGGTCCGACCGCCGTCTCTCCGCCGACCGCCAGGGTCAGAATGAGGGCCATTGTCTCCCCGGCACACGAAATCAGTAGCGCAAGCACCGTTGACTGTTAATTTATTTAAACTCCGTGTCTTGTGCCGCTTGTGGCTACAACACGGATGGCGTTTTCCTTTTCCTGTAGATACAAGCCAGAAAAGACTCTTGAAAGTAAGTCTTTGTAACACAGCGATGATGGCGGGATGTTTTTGAAACAATTTAACATCAAGGGAAGGTTTTTAGACAAATGCCTTTTCCTTATAATAAATGTGACGAAGATATTTGTTGATATATTTGGGGGCTGCTGGCTGGCGTCCCATGGAGATTAATGTTCTTTGACACGACGGTTAAGGCTGATAGACAAAATGCCTTTATTTATTTATATATGGCAGATGAATAACCACTGAATGTGGTTTACCTGCATTTTTTGTGAGATGATTAAATGGAAACTAGCAGAATTACAATTTATCTGAGCCTCTTCATACAAGAAGTGTAAAAAGAAGTATTATTTCTATTTTTGCAGGGCAAAATAAAGGAATGCCTGTAATTATAATAAAGTACTGGAACGTTTTTGCCCAATGGAAGAGGCTGTAAATTTTTGACACCAGGAAATATGTCAGTAACAGAAAAGATATTCTCTACTAAAGATTGAGTCAATAATATAAAAAGAAGACACTCTATTGGAGAAGAAAAACATAATAACAAATTACATAATCCTAATAAGGTTAGAAGACCTTTTGAAATAGGTGAATCTATTTCTTTTTCTCTCTTTCAAAATTTGTATCTATTACAGAAAAAAGAGGAGACATATTCTATGAATTAATAGTAATCGTTCAAATAGGATACTTAGAATATTAGGTGAGTCTGAATTTGATTTTTGGACCTTGATAATATAAGAACTTATTAATAAGAGTATTATAAAGAGATTTTATTTTATTTTCATTTTTGTTTAGGTGTTCCCAGTTAAAAGAGTTATTCAGTCCTGAGGATGACCCATTAATGATTGATGTCTTGATATAGGGTCGAAACGTTGACTATATTATATGTGGATTATATATGAATAACTTCAAGACACCTGGATTGAAGGGGTCTTTCTGAAGTCTGCTCTTCTCTCTACATGTTTTTTCCCACATTTGAATACATTGTATATAACACTTTTGCACATACATCACTTTTGCACTTTCACTGCGTCGTATATTGGGAGCACCTTCTTTATAATGAATTTTTTTATGATTGAAAGTGATATATTTTTTCGTTGGACTAATCATTAAATGGCGATATAAATTAACTTGGAGTATTATACATTTATTTTAGATTAAGGTTGATTGTAAAAAGTATTTTAAATGCTGTGGGAGTTTAGGCATATACTTCCCCCAAGCTGACCTAATTTGTTTATCAATCTTTAAATTACCCAGGTCTAAGGGTTAAATGGGTTTGCCTCATTTGTTATGACAATTGCAGAAATCTAAGCAGCACCCGTCTTGCGGTGGAAAAATCGGGTCGTTGCCTACCGGATTGACACAGTGCCTGCTCCTTCTAGCAGTGTGTCAAGGATTTTCAATGCATCATCCCTTGGTGTCACAAAATATCCCTGCATCGCCGTGAGGAACCAAGGCTGTGCTCCTGGAAGTTCACACATCACCTTGCAGCGTGGAAAGAAATGACCTATCATCTGTGCCGCGCTGGAAAATCCGACGCAGCCCCTTATTTTTCAATTCATCTTCTCCTCTGCAGCCCCGGTGCACTGTTATTTTTGACGCATCCCAGGTACTGTGTGTTACAAGGTTACAACCACTGATTCTTAAGGATTGAGACTCTTTTAAACCTTTAAAAAGTGATCACTCAACTGGTACATATTTGATTTTATTTGTTTTGCTCTTGTATTATTCAAATAATTATTATCTATTTTCCTAAACTGCTGTAGAGAACGTTATGTAGTGTTTTTACTGTGTTACTGTCTGAGTTATTGCACAGATACTTTACACATTGCCTTCTAAGTTAAGCCTGCTTGTTCTGTACAAAACTACCAGAGGGTGAGCACAGGATAATTGGGACTGTGTTGTGACTAGGGGTGTGCGGGTATCTCCGCTCTGCCGGCAGAGCTGACAACGTTTTTTGGCACTCCACGCTCTTAGTCCAAAAACTCAGCTTGCCCAGCCAGCAGTTATGGGCTGCACAGCGCAAGCGCAGACAGTCTGACCTTGCGCTGTGCAGTCCCTAACTGGTCTGCAGCGCGCACTCTAAGCCTGACAGACATTTGCGCTGCTGGCACCAATTCTGATCCACCAGGCCTCTCTCTGCTGCCAGGGAGTATGTGGCAGAGGGAAGCAAAGTGCCAGACTGCTCCAGAGGAAAAGAAGAGAGGAGGACACCCTGGAGGACCTAGGTAAGTCCTCGTAGTCTCTCTTTTCCTTTTACTTGTTTGTGCACACTGGTGAACAAACAAGGACTGAAATGGCAGCTTTTGCTTACAACCGCACTGGCCTGCATTCAGGCCAGGGCTGTAGGCAGTGAAAGCTGCCATTTCAGGCCTCTTGTGCATCGGTCTGCCCCATGTGCAGTGCACACGGGGCATGCCATTGCACAAGAGGCCTGGCAGCTTTCACTGCCTATGGCCCTGGCCTGAATTCAAGCCAGGGCCGTAGGCAGCAAGTGAAAGCTGCAGTTTCAGGCCTCTTGTGCACAGACATGCCCCTATGCACTGCACATGGGACAAGCCGGTGCACAAGAGGCCTGAAATGGCAGCTTTCACTGCCTATGGCGCTCTCCTGAATGCGCCCGATCTCAAAAGCGCTAAGCAGCTTAGCGCTTCCAAGATCATACACATTCAGGACTCTGCGCGTCACAAAACTCTGCCTCCGCTGAATTCCACAGAGATTTTAATCAACTCCATGGAATTCCACGGAGTGGAGCTCCAGCAACTTTGCCTACGTCTACTTGTGACTTACCCTGACTAGGACTGTGGTCTCTACTTGGACAAGGACATATACCTCTGCCACCTAGAGACTCAACTTCTAATACTTACGGTTTCTTTTTCAGGAATCCTGGAGTGCTGCCACTGAAGGTGGAGACCTGGAACTGCTGTGGAGCCAGAGTGCAGGAGTCGAGAAGACTCAGAGCTCACAAAGGAGTGAGGAAGAGTCAGGAAGGATTTAGACAGAGTCAGGAACCAAACAGAAAGGTAAGAACTCTTAAAGCCAAGCAATGCAAGCAGGTGTGGTTTAAATAGGAGCACTTACATGTTTGCTCAACACGAGCAGGAGGGGCAGAGCCAAATGTTAAAGACCATGTGCGAGAGGCATGGGCCAGTAACATGTAGGAGACACAAGCCAGTGGGGCAGCAATTAACAACCCTGACAAGGACTGTTCGATACAAGCCAAAGATTACTTGTGTCTATGCACAGATGTATACATGAAAACTAAATCATACGATAAACAGTTCTTGAAATCATGCACAAATACTATAAAAGGGAAGGAGGCCTAAGGGGTCATCCTTTTTGTCAGCAAGAATCATCGTATTCTTCTAAAATTAGGACAGTCGGATAAAGGGGACGGGCAGACAGCGCATAAGGTGCATGTCGTAACAGTACCTCCCCCCAACGGCCTTCTAACAAGCTGTGGTTTAGAGGGGGAGCAAACATGAAATTGTCATATCAATTGTGGGGCATGCACGTGACCTGCAGGCTCCCAGGAACTCTCCTCAGGTGGATATCCCTTCCAATCAATTATGTAAAATAACCATCCCTGTCGTCTGCAGGAGTCAAGAAGGCGATGTATTTCAAATGCCTCATGGTTGTCAATTATGACCGGGGGTAGAGTAGGCACTGGTCGTGTAGTGGGAATAAATGGCTTAAGGAGCAAGACATGAAAAACACTATGGGAGGAAGGCATGGGGGGTCATACTTTCTGTCAACAAGAATCATTGTACTATTCTAGAACAAGGATGGCCAGATAAAGGGGGACAGCACATAAGGTGTGTGTCATAACAGTCAGTCACTAACCTAACGGATCTCCCAAGTATCTCTATCTCTTGCATGCTAAAGGCACCCTAATTACCTTATAAGGAGACGTCTGTGGTGTTAAGGAAATATCCTCCTCAGCTAAATAGGTAGTACCTATCTTAGGCTGTTAAAGCTTGAACCTTAAAAGGATTTCCCCAAATTGGTGTTTCTATCTCTAAACTAACCATTCTAAATTATGGTGGAGCCTCAATGGATAACAATTCCAGTAAACATGAGACAACCTCTCATACAACACCCATTGGCTCATGGCCTCATCGATGAAGGTGGAGATGTTACATTTGTAGTAGAGGCACACAATGCGTACAGAACCTATTCCTGGGTCACTTTTCCAGCAGCAGATGGAAAACACACTTTATCCGCAATTACACAATAGCAAATTCACCTGCACAATACAGAGCGTATGCATGTTTAGAAATACTACTTTCTTATCAAGAACACCAAACTTGGTTTGAAGGTCCCCTCCCACACATTGTACACAACATTAGATTAGGTCCCTTACGTAACAAAGGACCTACATAGCCAGAATTAGCCACATATACACCACAACCTAATGTAGCAAATATGCCAGTTGTGGAATTATGCCACTTATATAATAATTTAATAGATATATATATATATAGACACTTAATACAATTTTGTAATGCAGACTTCAAACACCATCCTAAGGAAGGCTGCTCCAGCAGCACCACATTTGGCTACAACCGTGATAAATCCCTCGACTGCGCATTCAATAATTGGTAAAGTATCCACCATATGTGAAGAAATTCCGTTTTGGTTAGCACAAAAAAAAATGTGCTGGGTATTCTCAAAGTATATACTTGACATTTGGGATGGTTCCCCCAGTAGATTACTGTGCCATATGGGGTGCAGTGTTTTCTGTAGTTTACACTACCACACATGGTACACTAACACTTGCCAATCTTCCAGAAGTGTTAAAACAAATATAAGACAAATATGGGGGTGGCCCTACACTGGATTTGGGGATGCAATTAACAGGCAATTTTGCCAGTGTCCTTAATTATATTAAGTAATCTTAAAGGGGAAGCAGTAGTGTTAGCAGCACAGCAGCGGCTCTGGGACGTTTTTCAACAGGAACAGGAAGGCGAGCTGACTACAAGTATTGCCAAGACTTATACTAGCACAGGTCAAGATAGTCTGGGAGCCAGGCCAGGTAAACCACAATTACAAGGTAAATTCTGTAAGGATAATACCAAACAAGCAAAAGCGGGTTCTAAAAAACACTTGGATAAACTGAAAAATAATAAAGATAAACAAAAGCAATGAGGAGAAAATCTGCATTTGGAGACCTCAGAAAAGAGTTACAACCTTCGAAATAGGGGAACTTTAAAAAGTCTGGAGAGATACCAGTATACTGACACTCACCCGCCTCATTTATTTCAGGACTTACCCGACAAACGCAGTGAGAGAGGAGGGCGGTCATATCCTAGAAACGAGTATGTAAAACCGAGAAAGGAGTCTCAACGCTCATCAGAGGTGTTCGGTTAAAAAGGAGGATAAACTTCCACAACAAAAAACACATTTCAAAAAGAAAAAGGTTGCAACAACTTCGGCTAATCATGCCACACATATTGAGAACACTACTGAAGAACATGACATGGGTAGTGACTCTGCCCTTCAGAGCAGCAGAGGTCACAATAGTTCACTAGATTCTTCTAGAAATTCTGGGTGTGACACCAACAAAGAACTTCCTTGAAGTAGAAACTGCGGACAGGCGCATCTCCCCACCTGATAGGGTTTACAAATAAAAAATTCAAATGGAGGGGGACATTGAGCTCACTGTCAAAGTGATCTTGTGGGGAAGATTAACATTATGTTAAGACATACTAATGGGAGAAAAAGATTGGATGCATGAATTTTTCCATGCGCTCCCACAAGGAGAAGATATCGTTTTGCCTTGTTTCCCAGTCCTTGTTCCAGAATCTTACGCTGTAGATTGGGCTTTGGCACAAGGCCCAGCACTGTACTGCAACCATGTGGGGTTGGATAGGGATTACCCTTACCATGTTATTACAATGAGGTCCACTCTATATATACAACCATAATACCCCAGTAAACCTGAGGCTAAAGCACAAGTGAGGGAAATTCTGTCACAACATGAGTACCGGAGAGTAACTGAACCCTGCATACCTCCTATGAATAACCCTTTGTTTCCTGTAGCTAAGCCAGACCAGTCATACAAAATTGTCTTAGACTACAGACACTTAAATGGTCAAACACGCACATTTGCCATACAAAATTCACATTGTAGAGCACTTAACAACATAGTGTGCAAAAAATGCCAAACAACCTTGAATATTTCCAATGTTTTTTTCTACCAAAATCTAGCACCTCATGAGGGAGCTAAGCCCCTTCTCAGCGCTTGGCTCTCCAAGAAGATTTTGTAGACTCCCTCAAGGGTGTAGCAACAGTCCTCAATTGTTTTCAGCCTGTGTAACATCAATATTGCATTATATTGATCCTGAGGTGTTGTCTTATGTCAATGACATCTATCTGACAGACAATCTCAACATGCATTTAGCTATGGTGGATTGCATCATTTTGGGATTCACCACACAAGGGTACAAATTCAATTTCAAGGAAACAAAAATTGCTTTTCTAATGGCCAGATGTAGGTAGGTTACAAATTGCGACTTGCAATTTGCGAGTCATAGCGACTCGCAAATTGCAACTCGCAATACGAGATGCAGGAAGGTGTCTCAGACACCTTCTGCGACTCGCTATGGGGTCGCAAAGACCCACTTCATGCATATTAATGAGGTGGGTCGCAGTTTGCAACCCCATAGCGAGTCTAGGCACTCACAGGGATGGTGGCCTGCTTGAGACAGCAGACCACCATGTTCGTGTCTGCTTTTTGAATAAAGCAGTTTTTTTTTTCTTTTTGCAGCCCGTTTTCCTTAAAGGAAAACGAGCTGCAAAAAGAAAAAATTCCGAAATCATTTAGTTTCGTTTTTTTCAGAGTAGGCAGTGGTCCATATGACCACTGCCTGCTCTGAAAAAATATTTTTGGGGGCATCCACTTCAAGTGGATGGTAACTGCGAGTTGGTTTGTGACCGTGAATGCGGTCAGAAACCAACTCTGCCTGGCGATGCGGTTGCAAATAGGAAGGGAACACCCCTTCCTATTTGCGAGTCGCAGCCTCAAATTGCGAGTCGGTACCGACTCGCAATTTGAGGTTGTGCATCGCGTTTGGCCTTTTGCGCCTCGCAAACTGCGTTTTTCGCCGTTTGCGAGGCGCAAAAGGCTTCCTACATCTGGCCCATAGTGTCCTATTCTTAGGATACGAACTATCAAGTGAGGGACAGAGCAAGGCACCACAATTCCTAGACAATGTGAGCAATTATAACAACCAAATACCATCAAGAAACTACAGTCATTGCTGGGTTTCTTCAATTTTGCCAGAACTTACATTCCACAATGCACAAAACCACTATATGATTTAATACATCCAGATTGCTCTAACAGTGGACACCTGAGCACACACATTCTCAGAGCGTTGCAGTTAAATATGCTTGAAGCAAAACACTTGCGCACATGTGACAACAAAACACATTTGGTAATCTGGGTCATTCCTGGTGCCATCAGAGTCACTTATATTACATTCAATGAAGGCAACACTGTACCCATAGCATGTAAATCACACTTGTACTCCAACGATGAACAGCGCTTTCCATCAACATTGTCCAAATGGCTGTCATAAAGGAGAGACCACTAGCTCAAGGGAAACGCATTATTTTAATCACCCCAATAACAGCCCTTGAGGCTGTCACCAAACCAAGCATCTGTAATACAAAAGCATTACATGCACAGTGGATTCAATCGTCTACCTCCCTGACTGCCACAGATGTTGATTATGTTTTTGATCCAAAACTCCAGAGACAAGAATTCCTTCAATATGAAGTTTAACACCCCCTTGTTCACTAATATTATGCCTCTTGAATATTGATTCATTATTTACACCAATGGTTCAGCTCAACCAGATGTAGGTACCAAACTCCAATACTCCACTGTTTGTACAGCTCTTTGCAGGGTAATGAGCGATGTTCAATTCAAGCCTCAACAGACCTACAGGCAGACCCTAGGGGACTGCACAGCACAACCTGCAGAGCTTAAGGCCCTAACACTGGCACTGAAACACACACTTATCCTAAACTTTCTTGTGTGTGATTCTTACTATTGTGTTCAGTTCTTTAATGAATATTTACATTACTGGCACCTAAATAGGTTCAGAGACTCCAATGAAAACACCATAAAACACAAATTCTTAAGGGGAAAGGTAGCAGACCTTACAGAGAAGCTGTCACGCGCTCATGTAGGACATACATTGGGTCATCAGTGTGTTGGAATGCACGTTGTAGCAAACAGTTGGCTGACGAACCTGCCAAATCTGCAGTAGATACAGCTTCTTTTGCTGTGATTACTCATTCCCACATGAGGCTGAATTATGAAACATTGTCTATTGTGAAAGCCTCAGCTAATGGCAAGCCCTTACTATCAGCATATAGTGCAAAATATTCCTACCACTTAAGTGCCCAAAACATTGCCTTTGCAACAATACCAGAGGTGGGTGATCATGTGATCCCCAACCGAGACCAAAGATTAGATCTTATCAAAGCAGCACATGAAGGGGTTGCTTCTGCTCATGGTGTGGTGGCTTCAATCTCCCTATTGCAAAAACATTATTGGTGGCCTGGTCCATATAAACAGACCAAGCAGTATGTCGTTAGTTGTGACATTTGCCAGCAAACTAAAGGATCCATCATCAAACGCCCACTGCAGACACCCCTCTTTGTTTCCAACAAACCATTACAATGTGTGTACCTTGATCATTGCAGCCCCTTACAAACAGATGATGCACACATATATATTGTTGTCGCTGTGGATTCATGCCGCAGATTGCTATGGGTGTGGCCACAATGATTGGCTGACGCTCGAACTGTTATTAAAGATTTGCAAGTCTTCATCAGGACATGTGCAGTTGCACCATTCCATATGGACCAGACCCTGCTTTTGCCTCCAGGGCATTCAGGGACACAATGGCAATGATAGGCGTTGAATTAGATTTCTTGTCTCCTTATCATCCCAAGGGAAATTTGATTGTGGAATGGAAAAATTTGACTTAAAGCAATTCTTAACAGCTACAGTATTAGGTTCAGATCGTAGTTGGCTTCATCCCCTGTATGGAGTCCAGAGAGCACTAAATAATCTGCCCACATAGTCTTTGGGATACCTATGGATGCCCCAGATCTTGATAGCCCTGGAGCAGTGGTGGCAGAAACATCTTTTGACGTAAATGAAAGTGTCACTGTCTTGCAGGAACTACAACAGCTCAGTGATGATAATTCATCAGCAAATGCCACCACTGTGTTAATGAGGGATTTGCCACCAACCACAGGCTGGATTCCTAAAGTTCGGGATCTAGTTCATGAAAATATTCATGTGAAGAAGGAGTATGGCCCATCTTACAGAGCACTGCTTTCAATCCTGGGAATACATGTACCAAAACTGTCATTCTACCACTGCTGCCTGCTTCTAAAGAAAATCACTTTTTTTTATTGACAACGTCAAATTGCATCATGTGGCCGATCCTGCACAGTATACCACAATGTCTCCTCGGTAGCTTCCATACCCCTTTCACTACTATCCAGTCGATACCTCCTCAAGCACTCAACACTGCTGAAATGGTTTCCCCCAGCATGAGGAGGGTGGAGAAGGAACTTTTGTTGATTCCTGTCACCACTTCTTTCACAAGAGATGTCCAGAATTTAGATTTGCACTATTCAAATGCAACACAAACAGATGGAATTGATTATTACAAACCACCAATGGATACATCTACCAGTTCCCTTTCAGCTGCACCGGCTCCAAATATTGCACATACTGCTTCTGGTTATTTTGCCGACATTGATGACTTTCCTTCACATTTTTCAGCCTCATCTACAGTACCTGTATCAAAATCACATAACTGATACATGTGGCTTAAACATAACTATTTTGTGCGCCCATGGTATTATCTGTGGATACTTTTGACTTTGCTTGCCTTTCTGCTTTGGATTGGTTTTGTCATTGTTTGTTTCTACAGATATATGGTCATTATTTTGCCGAACACTCGGCTGTTGAATTGGTGGATGAGGTTTTAAAACCTTACCTATCCTAATATAAGGTCCGAAGAGACTTGTCCCTTGTGAACATTTCAGCAGTTCCAATTCCTGATGGGACTGTTTGGGATAAAGTACCATTTCATACCTTCACCCCTACAGAAATGATTCAGATTCCATGATTTTAAAATATCATTCATGATATTATTGCACCGGGGTTGTTCCTGATACCTGGGATGTAAAAATAGTTGAATCTATGCATTCTGAGCTTGACTATTATACTGTATTTGAAAGTGAGGATGTTTACATGACCACTGCAAATTATGGGGAAATGTTCTGTTTTCGCCATTACGGACATCATTTTGTACACTAAGCTGGTACCCCAAGAGTAATATATAAATTATGCACAATGGGAACATTGTCTAAATCCACCAGGTGGGAATTCAAAAACATGTGTAGAAAGGTTTTCTTATTTTACTGGGCATGATGTTAAAAATGCTGAGTCTTATTATTTCAAATTACCCATCACAAATCCAAGGAAAACATTGCCAGCAGACACCAAATTGATCTATCCAGTTGCCAATAGAGGACTATGAATATTGGATGACATTGATTGACTTAAATAATGTGTGGAGAACAAAAGACTGTCAGATGCAGGGTAGGGAAATTTTATTTAGAGTATGCCTTAATCCATTACAAATTATATGTGTCAATCACACCATACAACAAGCAACTTATTTAGGCTTAGCAAAAATAAAAGAAATGAATGCACCCAGTATTCCCTCACTTGCTAAATTTGAAAATTGGCAAAATATTTTAACTGTCACTGAATAACAGCTCAATGGTTGGATTCAGAATGTAATCTTTAATTCATCCCTTTCAGGTCCCAATGGGTGGTTATTATGGCCAGTGGACCTAAATCATTGTTATGCACGCTTTGTTAACTCCACACAGGGTTTCGAGCAAGTAGAACAGACTCTTGTTACATCATCACACAACACTCTGGCATTGTGAAAACATACAGCGTGGGCAAACATTGTAAAAAATGGTTAAAATCTTCCACATTAAAAGCCGTAAAAGAACGCCTTAATCTTCTTTCAGAAGGTGTAGACTTACAAGACTTCTTGCTAGGTCCCAGTAAGCGTGCTCAAAATAGTTCTTATATGCAATATATAAGGAAATATGGAAGCTCACGCATATGGAGGCAGCAGCCCTTTAAAGGCAAATAGATAAGGAAAGTTTTGAGACACCTCCAGCCAGCTGGCGATTATCCATTTATCCACAATGGTATGAACACATTGTCCAACCACATTTACACATTAAACAACATTGTGTCTTTTGCAATTGACATTATTCAAAATGGCATGTCATTTGCACCATGGACATTCAACTTAGGTCCATTATGCAGTTGAGTTGGACGTTATAAGTTCTTAAAAATGGCTGCATGTGGGGGCGTGGTCTGGCCACGATCCATGATAGCCACCTGAGTGACGAGCTCCGCACGGCGGTGGGCCATGTGGCGGGGACGGCGGCGCTGGAGGCGCTCCAGAGGACCCCCGAACGGAGCGGGGGCCAGCGTAGAGGTCGGAGGCTGCGAGCGGCCGACATCCGCGGCACGAGGGGATCGCCCTCCCCGGAAACACTGAGCAGAGCGGGAGGAGCAGGCTCGAGGCCCAAGGCAGGCCTCTGAGCCACGGCCTCGAGTGTGGAGTCGCCCCGACGAGGAGTGACGCGTCCCCCGCTGGAGCCCGGGGCAGGGCCCTCCGCCCCTGCCTGCACCTTGGCGGCGACTCACCCGCGACACCCGGAGCCGACAACAGACCGGGGTGCCGCCTGCCCCTCCCTCCCTCCCGGTCGATCAGGGCTGGAGGGGGGGATCGGAGCTGACCGGCGCTGCGGCCCAGAACAACAACAGGAGGCGGCCCGGTGCTAATAACTCACCTCCCAGTGCCTCCTCAACCCCCCCTCTTTCTGCCGGGGTGACGGGATCGGCTGCAAGACGCCTCGCCATCAGCGGAGCGCAACGGACGGCTGCCCCCACCTCCCAGCCTTACCTGCTTCAGAGGAGGCCCCCTTAGACACGGCGGATGCCCCGGGGAAGACGGAGGAGCGAGGGCCGAGTCGGTGAGCCGGAGAGGATGGGAGACACGGGGAGGTGAGAATGGTGGCAAGGGAGAGACCGGGAGAGAGGAGAGAGAGAGAGAAATACAATAACGCACAGAGAGGGGAGGAAAACGACGGGAAGAGGAGTGAGGGGGCAAGAACAGGAGGGGGAAGGAGCAAGGAATAAAAAGAAAAAAAAAAAAGGAAGAGAAAAAAAAGGGAAGGAAAACTAACAATATGAATATAACAACAATAGAAGCAATATTACACTAACAGAAAAAAGCGAAAAGTCACTACTGACTCCAATAAAGTAACACAGCTAGAACTAACGAGGTATGGAGAGCAAAGAGTGCCAGGAGTAACGACGGGCCTCTGCTCCAAAGCAACCCCTGCCTCCACAGACCCACGGACCCCTAAGCTAACACGGGAGAGAGCAGCAAGAAACGTCACTCCCACGCGGTCCGGACACAGCCCAGTGGGACGTTGACCGTCATAGAGCCAACACTAGGATCCTTCCCTTCGTATACACCAATAACAGCCTTCTTTTGGAAGCCGCTTGGAGAGGTACTCACTTGAACTCATCAATTACTCTGGATCCTTCCTGCCCTCCCCCCCCCCTGCCATCCTCTCTTCTATGCTGCCCACGCAACCATGCTGGTCGCCCTCACTGTGACACGGACGGGCGCCCTCCCAGATCCCCATCTGTACGGAGAAACTCGCAATGCCCCGAGGCAAGACGGCGGGTAAAGTACCGGGTAAGCCTGCCCGCCAACTACTCTTCTCTGAAGCCCTGCACCAACAGAAACACCCTCCCTCCGCGGACTCTCCATCCCCCTCACACACTACCATGTCGGAAGACGCTCAAGGAGTATCAATGGATCGCATACTACAGGAGATATCGGCAGTAGGTCGCAAACTTGAAGGTATGGACCATGCCATGACGGCATTAACAGCGGAAACGAGATCTATGAGCCTGGAAATAGCGGGCTTCCAGTCACAAATCTCCGGACTGGACCACCGAGTAGCGGTTGTGGAAAGCCAAGTGGCCTTACAGACTGACAGAGATCAGGAACTCTTGCACCTTCGCAGTAAGTTAACCGACCTTGAGGACAGAAGCCGCAGAAACAACGTCCGTTTCCTTGAATTTCCGGAAGGCATTGAGGGCACAGATACCCTCTCTTACTTGCGAGACACGCTCCCAAAACTAGCCGACATAACATTCAACGCCCCTCTGGAATTTCAAAGAGCGCATAGACTTGGTCTCAAGAGACAAAATGGAAAAGACCGCCCTCGCCCAATCATAGCCTGCTTCCTCCGACACGGGCAGGTCCGCCAACTATTACAGATGTCCCGAAGGCAAGGTCCACTCCGGCTTGGGCCTTTCAGCGGACTTCTCAAAAGAAACAGCAGACCGAAGAAGAGCCTTTCTTTCTCTTCGTCCTCGCCTTCGCCATTTGGATGTTAAATTCGGCCTCTTCGAGCCAGCCAGGATGTGGATAACCAAGAACGGCGAGCCACGAACCTTCTATAATCCAGAGGACCTGAAATAATTCCTAGAGGGGCTGCATGACCCAACACATCCCATGGAATCAACAACCTAACCCCCCAAGACACACAGAAGCAAACCAGGGGAATGGGCCAACCGGAAAATGCTCTGGACATCGACGGAAGACCCACTACAGACCCCCAACCCAGGGGCAGAGACCTGGAGAGATTAACAAAAAGCTTTGATGACAGGGGCCAAGTACTACAGGCGGTGGCGATGCACACACAGCTGTCAGACAAAGACAAGTCCCGATCCCCTCTGAAACCCTAGGTGCCCGCCACTTGAAACCCACATGGGTACGGTTTTCCCACAAGCCCTCGACATCAATAACCACAGACTGTCATAGAAACGTTGCAGGAAACACAGGAACTTTATGACGAAGGAGTTCTGACACAGAGAAGTGATGAGTACTTTTTTTCATGTATACTCTTCAGACATTGTGCCGCTGAGAACCACCCCTCCCTCCCCCCAGTTGGCTTCGATCACCTCAGACTGCTTAGACTGTTCGGATTGTGTGATAGTTATTGTTGGCTCCCGATTGCTCTTGTTTCTCACTGCCCCTCCCCCTCATATCGGGCAACACTTATCATATCCCATATAATTTCCTCCACCTGGAACCAGGATCTAATATACTCTCTGGGAAGTGTGGGAACAGATGCAGCACCCTTGCACACCACTGGCCTGCCTTGACTGGGTTGGAACTAAAAGATTCCGAACTGGGTTTGGGCTCTAGATCCCGGTCTACTAGCAAGCGCAGTAGAGATCTAACGATGGGAGCTAGTGCAAAGCAGAATGGACTACAGATGTTAAGTCCTAGAGTGTACACATGCCGAAACCCTTCAGAACAACCATGGGGAAGCGATCCTAGTACCAGCAGCACCTGTCCCTGTCCTTTCCCCATGCTTCCCCCATCCCTCCCCTTCATTGGGGCGCGACCAACACACGGCCTCCCCCCCCGCCCTCTGGTCACAGGCACACTCCCCCCCGGACATGATTGGAGACACATACACGGAAGCCTGGGGCGCCTAGTAGGCCGTGCGTCGATGCTCATTCGGCCTAGGTTTTAGACCCGCCGGTTAAAGTTCGTGTAATTCGGGACTCGTATCCCGTTCTTCCTTCTCTACCTACTTCTCTAACTCCTCTTTTCCCCACTGATCCACTGTTTCCTTCTTATTCTTTTTTCAATTCTTCTCTGTATTCAACGCACCTATTGTTCCCCCTCTCCTCTCCCCGGCACCCTCTTCAGTTTCCGGAGTATACCCCATCCCCCCTGAGCTCATACCCCCGGGTGGGCTGACACAGGAAGTAAGGATGCCCAACCAGACGGGAGCATCGGTAGTACCTCTCCGGGTTATCTCATGGAATGTAAACGGTCTCACCCACTTCATCAAACGGAAGAAAGTCCTATCCTACCTTAGCTCTAAACAGGCAGACGTCACCTTATTACAAGAGACACACCTAGACAGTCTTGAATCTGATAGATTGCGACGTGACTGGGTGGGTACCGTCCTGTTTAGCTGCAACCCACCCTCACCCGGTACGGAGAACGTCCCAAGAAAAAGCGGGGTGGCGATCCTCTTGCGTAAAACCCTCCCCTTCACGGTCGTCAAATCGTGGACGGACCCCGAGGGCCGATATGTATTTACCAAACTGAAAATCGGGGACTCAATATTGTGTGTGGGATCAGTCTATGCACCAACAGGTCCCAAACGCCTCTTCTTCCTCCAGCTCAACCGGCTTCTGACCGAGATAGGGGCAACCCGCTACGTCATAGGAGGAGACTGGAACCTAGCTAGGGATGCAACATTGGACGAACGGGGCCTCTAGACACGAGCAATAACGCAGACAGAGCCGTACAGACTGACATTCTTGCAGATAATGGTTTAGTCGATCACTGGAGATTGACTCACCCAACGGACAGAGAATTTACCTTTCTCTCGCCGGTGCACGGTACCCAATCATGGATTGATTATTTTCTCCTATCCCATAACCTTGTAACCCACACCCTGGAGGACGATATTCTGGAGGGAGGCCTTTCAGACCACTCCCCAGTCTTTGTAGCCATCCGCTTAGGCCTGGTATCTCTGGGCCGAAAACCCTGGAGATTAGCGATCCATCGCTATCGATCCCCCCAAGGTAAGTTGCAGCTACAGGATCATGCAACCACTTTCGCCCAAGATAACCTAGGTACTGTTGACTCAAGCCAAACTATGTGGGCCACAGCCAAAGCCTCAATACGGGGACAGCTCATGCGGGATGCGGTGATAGCAAACAAAGACAGAAAAGAGCAACAAGCGGCACTGGAACTCGACATATGTCGACTAACCAGACAATATACAGCACATCCCTCCCTTCCAGGCCGTCGAAGCCTAGAGCAAGCCCAAATGGCCCTTAATGAGCTGTACACCACCCAGGCCGAATTCACGTTACAGAGACTCCAAGGGAGACACTATGAACAGGGTGAGAAGGCGGGACGACTGCTTGCAGCCCAACTCCGTCAAAGAACAGCCGCTTTAGCCATCCCAGCCATTCGTTCCCTTTCCGGGGACATACTGGGGGTTATTACAACTTTGGAGGAGGTGTTAATCCGTCCCAAAAGTGACGGTAAAGTGACGGATATACCACCAGCCATATTACGAGTCCATTATATACTATGGAACTCGTATGCGGCTGGTGGTATATCCGTCACATTTGGGACGGATTAGCACCTCCTCCAAAGTTGTAATAACCCCCACTGACTCACCCACAGGCAATTGCAAACAAATTTGCCCTATTCTATAGACATCTTTACACGCCCAAAACCACAACCAATCTGGCAAAAGCTGCCACCTTCTTAGAGAAGCTAGACCTCCCCTCCCTAACAGACGAGGGCCGTAGCCTATTGGAAGGGGAAATAAGCAGACAGGAGATAGATAAAGTGATCTCTGACATCCCATACCACAAATCACCTGGGGAGGACGGATACCCGGCAGAATTTTATAAATGGGTAGGGACAGAGGCGATCGATAGTCTAGGCGAAGCCCTCAATGAAGCCTGAGAAACACAGACACTAGGGGCCATATCCAACAATGCCACGATAGCTGTCATACCGAAGCCTGGGAGAGACCCTTTATTATGTGGCAGCTACCGGCCCATCTCTCTACTAAACAGGGACATCAAAATTCTAGCAAGTGTCCTGGCAAATAGATTACGAAAAGAAACCCGTCCTTAATACACTATACACAGGTGGGGTTTGTGCCGGGCCGCACGTCTAGGAACCATCTCCGAACCCTATGTCACACTTTATGGGCGGCCAGAGACTCCCCGGAGTCGGCACTGGCCTTGTCCTTAGACACCAAAAAGGCATTCGATCGCATAGAATAGCCCTACCTATTTGCGGCCCTGGAGAGATTTGGTCTGGGCAGCAAATTTATCTCCATGGTACGATTGCTCTTTGATCAGCCCGCGGCCAGAGTCAATTGCGGGGGCTTCCTATCGGATCCTTTTCCTATCCGGAGAGGTACACGGCAGGGGTGCCCCCTCTCGGCTCTCCTGTTCCTTCTGTCAATGGAGCCCTTGGCGGCAGCCATTCGGTCCTCCCCTTCCATAACCGGCCTACCACTACCCGAAGGCACCTCCAAGATATACCTCTACGCTGACGACATCCTCTTAACACTTACGGACTTGGAAAGATCCATACCGGCCTTATTCAGGGTAATTGAGGACTTCGCAGCCCTTTCGGGATACTGCATTAAGTGGGACAGAAGCGAGGCACTTCCGCTATTGCGAGTCACCACAAAAGCAGCACTCCTAAGCTACCCATTTCAGTGGACGCCAAAACGTCTTAAATACCTGGGAGTGCTTGTTAACCCAGGACTGGCACACATGATGGCGGACAACATTGACCCTCTCATTACGCGGGTGAAACTGGACTTTGCGAAATGGACCCAGTTAGGCCTCTCCATGTGGGGCCGAGTACAAGCGGTTAGAATGGTGACGGTACCCCGCTTCACCTATATCCTGGGTCTCCTCCCCTTACAAGGGCCCCTTTCCACACTATGAGGCATCAATGCACTAATTAGATCATTCGTGTGGGGCACAATGCGACCACAGCTATCACCAGCTAAACTTTTGGCCCGTCGTACAAACGGGGGAATGGAACTCCCATCGGTGGAACACTACTCTTTAGCCCTCCAAATGTCTCAGCTATCCAATACACTATTGAATATACCAGACCCCCCCTTGTGGATAGCAGTGTAAAAATGGCTCCTGGCTGCGAATGAAGGACTCGTGGACCCTACTGTGCAGACTTCCCAGCCAATCACTCGGTGAACCCTATCCTGGTGGCGACCAGGGCATCCTGGCGAAGGATCCACAGACTGTTTGGGGTCCACCCCCTCCTACATGCCCAAGCGCCCCTGTGGCACAACAGTGGCCTACGCATAGGAGGCGAGGTACTCCATTGGCCACAATAGAAACAGGCAGGCATCCTCACCCTCTCACAGGTTCTAGAAAATGACGTGCTTAAACTCTTCCCCAAGCTGCGGGAGGAGTTCGACCTGCACCCGAATCAGGAATGGAGATACATGCAACTCAGGCACTGCCTCTCCCGGGGGAATACACTTCCCCTACGGGGATCTCTGCCTTCACCGATAGTGGCCTACCTGCAACAATGGGGGCAATGCATGGGAGTAATGTCGGGCCTCTATGATCTAATCATTCGACGACTCTACTCCCAGCCACTCTTGGACAAACTACGCCTACGGTGGCAAACCCGGCTGCAGCAGGATCTAGACCCAGATGACTGGGAAACTATCCTAGAGGCACTAGATAGAGGTACCCGGGAGGCACGCTTGAAATTCTGCCTCTTCAAAATCTTACACTACTGGCACTGGTCCCCAGTGAAACTACATAGGACCGGACTCCTCCCGCACGCGAACTGTTGGCGATGTCCAGAGACATCTTGTGACCTGATGCAAATCTTGGTAAACTGTACAACAGTACGACCACTCTGGGATGCTGTGAGCTCCACTTTGGCTGAAGTAATGTCACTTCCATCACCACTTCCTCCTGCCCTCATACTTCTACAAGATACGACCTCCCTACCAGACCTCCCTAGACCACATAAGAGACTGTTGCACACAGCGCTAGTGTTGGACCTGGCTTTTTGACAGGGACATCCCCAAACTTTTTGCCTCCTTCCTCCTATTTTTTCTGACCTGTTGTTGTTGGCTTTTGACCTCTGGGCACTTTACCACTGCTAACCAGTGCTAAAGTGCATATGCTCTCTGGGTAAATTGTACTACTGATTGGTTTATCCATGATTGACTATTTAATTTACTTGTAAGTCCCTGGTAGAGTGCACTACATGTGCCTAGGGCAGGTAGATTAAATGCTACTAGTGGGCCTGCAGCACTGGTTGTGCCACCCACCTCAGTAGCCCCTTAACCCTGTCTCAGGCCTGCCATTGCAAGGCCTGTGTGTGCAGTTTCACTGCCACTTCGACTTGGCATTTAAAAGTACTTGCCAAGCCTAGAACTCCCCTTTTACTACATATAAGTCATCCCTAATGTGTGCCCTAGGTAACCCCTAGAGCAGGGTGCGGTGTAGGTAAAAGGCAGGACATGTACCTGTGTAGTTATATGTCCTGGTAGTGTGAAACTCCTAAATTCGTTTTTACACTACTGTGAGGCCTGCTCCTTTCATAGGCTAACATTGGGGCTGCCCTCATACACTGTTGAAGTGGCAGCTGCTGATCTGAAAGGAGCAGGAAGGTCATATTTAGTATGGCCAGAATGGTAATACAAAATCCTGCTGACTGGTGAAGTAGGATTTAATATTACTATTCTAGAAATGCCACTTTTAGAAAGTGAGCATTTCTTTGCACTAAAATCTTGTTGTGCCCTTCAATCCACGTCTGGCTAGGTTTAGTTGACAGCTCCTTGTGCATTCACTCAGACACACCCCAAACACAGGGTACTCAGCCTCACTTGCATACATCTGCATTTTGAATGGGTCTTCCTGGGCTGGGAGGGTGGAGGGCCTGCCCTCACACAAAGGACTGCCACCCCCCCTACTGGGACTCTGGCAGACAGGATTGAGCTGAAAGGGAACTTGGTGCATTTCTTAGAGACTCTTTGAAGTCACCCCCACTTCAAAGGCACAACTTAGTATAAAACAGGGCCTCTGCCCTACCTCATCAGACACTTGCTGGAGAAGAAACCTGAACCAGAAACTACATCCTGCCAAGAAGAACTGCCTGGCTGCTCAAAGGACTCACCTGTCTGCTTTTCTACAAAGGACTGCTGCCTTGCTGTTGGCCTGCTGCCTTGCTGAACTCTTGCCTGGCTGTAAAAGTGCTCTCCAAGGGCTTGGATAGAGCTTGCCTCCTGTTCCCTGAAGTCTCAGGACCAAAAAGACTTCACTCTTCCTCTTGGACGCTCCGTGCGCCAAACTTTTCGACGCACAGCTTGTTCCGCGGCAAGAAAAACGCCGCACACCGACGCTGATCAACGCGATGCCTTCGGGACGACCGAAACTTTGACGCACGGCCTCGCAAGGACAACGCCGCCCGACTTCCCGGGAGAAATCGACGCGACGCCTGCCGTGAGATCAAAACTTTGACGCACGGCCTCGCAAGGACAACGCCGCCCGACTCCGCAGGAGGAATCGACGCGACGCCTGCCGTGAGATCAAAACTTTGACGCACGGCCTCGCAAGGACAACGCCGCCCGACTCCGCAGGAGAAATCGACGCAACGCCTGCCGTGAGATTAAAACTTTGACGCACAGCCTCGCAAGGACAACGCCGCCCGACTCCGCAGGAGAAATCGACGCAACGCCTGCCGTGAGATCGAAACTTCGACGCGCAGCCCCGCAGAACGACGCGCAGCCGGAAAACAAGCAGGAAAATCCACGCACAGACCCGGGACATCTGGTAATCCCCGCGACCCACAGAAAGAGACTGTCCGCGCGCCAGAAAACGACGCCCGACTTCCCCGCGTGGAAAATAACGACGCAAGTCCGTGTGTGCTGGGGAGAAATCGACGCACTCACCCTTTTTCCACGCACCTCTTCCTTTGTGGCCCTCTGAGGAGATTTTTCACCAGAAACCAGGTACTTTGTGTTTGAAAGAGACTCTGTTTACTTTCTAAAGACTTAAGACACTTTATATCACTTTTCAGTGATATCTTTACAAATTCATATTGCAACTTTGATCGTTTTGACCTGAAGATACCCAGATAAATATTATATATTTTTCTAAGTACTGTGTGGTGTATTTTTGTGGTGTTATGTTATGGTGTTGTATGATTTATTGCACAAATGCTTTACACATTGCCTTCTAAGTTAAGCCTGACTGCTCGTGCCAAGCTACCGGAGGGTGAGCACAGGCTGATTTTGGATTGTGTGTGACTTACCCTGACTAGAGTGAGGGTTCTTGCTTGGACAGAGGGCAACCTAACTGCCAACCAAAAACCCCATTTCTAACATTGGTGATCAGCGGTGAGGATAGGACTTGTGTTTGTGCAGTGACATACAGTAGCTAAGTATTTCACTACCTACCCACAGTTGAAGGTCAACTTGATTTTTCATCTTTTTTGGCTCTTGGTTCTCTGATGTCCTCCTGGATATACTATTGATATTTTGGACTTTGGATTTTGGTTTTTGCTGATAAGATCTTATCAAAATGGGATTGTGTACCTACTCATTCTTTGTTCGTACTGACCACCTCACTAAGGCTGACCTAAGGAAGCTTTGCAGACAATGGGGCCTTCCTGTAGCAAGGAGATCTACTAAAGCGGAGATGCTCCATCACTA
This sequence comes from Pleurodeles waltl, assembly GCF_031143425.1. Lineage (NCBI taxonomy): Eukaryota > Metazoa > Chordata > Amphibia > Caudata > Salamandridae > Pleurodeles > Pleurodeles waltl. Next base: position 187,823,786 of record NC_090439.1, on the reverse strand, counting down.
CATAGTCTGGGGGGAGGAAAGATGGGCAGAGAGAGAGGCAGCAAGAAACCAAATGACTAAGTACCCCTCAGATGAGGAGGAGGACTACGCACATGAGGAGGAAGACTACTCAGATGAGGAGGAAGACTACTCAGAGTTGGACAGTGACCCAGAAATAGATGAATGGCTCCGAAGTCAAAGGCGACAGGAGCAACAATTAGAGGAGTATCTTGCAGAGGTTGAGGCAAAAAGACTCTTAGCCCTGGAAGAAGAAAAGATTGCAGCTCAAGAGCTGAGCTGTAAAGAGCTGAAACTGGAGGCCGGAAGGGCTGAGTCCAGTTCAGATGGTGGCAGCAAAAATATTGCATCTAGTACTGCTGAAGAAGGGCAAAAGCCCAGAGATGTGGTGCCCAACTTGAAGAAGGGAGTTGACACACCCCAGGCAGTTCAAGGGTATGAGGTAGTTCCCGTTATGCACAGGGTCCCTGAGAAGGATTGGGGAACTGGCACAGGGAGTCATATTCCTACTGGGGGGAGGGACACTTTACTGACTCTAGCAGAGAGTGACAGAGAAAAGGGTTCCCCCCTGGTGGACGTCCTGGATATAGAGTGTAGAGACATCCCAGAAGAGTTTGGGTTGAGTGTCAGGGACAGACAGATACTGTCTCACCAGTCTCAGGAGGGTGAAGTAGAGTGCTTTTCCAAGGTTGAGTTACTGGGTGGTTGGGTGAAGGGTACTGTGGTTAATACATGTGAAGGGCAGAGTGATGTAATTGCTGGAGAGCATATGTCTGGTCCTTATTTTCCAGAGCTACGCCAACACCAGGTGGAGTGTGAGTTCTCTGACCCCAGGGAACTTACAATGGAGGCAGACTTCTGGGTGAGTACCAGAGAGTCTGAAGAGGCATTTGGGGGTGCTCCTGAAGGGAGTGGTCTAGGTGGTTCCCAACCGAGTGTGGTGGGAGAGGATTGTAGTGTCCTAGGTAGGTCCCAGGTCCTAGAGGGTTCAATGAGGGAACACCAGGAGGGAAGCCTAGCCTGTACCATAGGGCCACCTTTTGAGGGAAGCCCCGCAGTGTCAGAAGAACTTGGGGGGGTGACTGTAGCCAGCATCCCAACAGTTCTGGTGTCTGGCAGTACCCCTCCTAGTGAGGGGGTGCAGAAGTCCAGACATAGGGTTGAGAGGGGGTTGCAGACCCCAGTGGAGGACCTTGAGAGTCAGGGGACAGCTCTGAGAGCAGAGCCCCCCAGGAATGACCCAGGTGAAACCGTTTCTGGTTTGGGGGAAACCCAGACTCTGCCGGATGGGCAGAGGTCGGGAGACCTGCGCCAACCAGACTCTTGTGTGGCCCTTGGGGACGGTGTGTCCCTTGTGGGGGGTGAGAGTGCCCCCCAGGAAGTCCTGGCATGCCAGGCAATGATTCAACCTCAGGGTGGTGACTCTGGGTTGGATACCCAGGTTCAGAGGTTAAACTCTGACCTGGTGGGAGGTAGATGTGCCTCCCAAGAAGTCCTGCTGTGCCAGGCAATTGTCCAACCTCAGGGTGTTGACTCTGGATTGGATGACCAGGTTTAGAGGTTAAACTCTGACCTGGTGGGGGGTAGGTGTGCCCCCCAGAAAGTCCTGGCGTGCCAGGCAATTGCCCAACCTCAGGGTGGTGACCCTGGGTTGGGGAACCAGGCTCAGAGGTTAAACTCTGACCTGGTGGGAGGTAGGTGTGCCTCCCTGGAAGTCCTGGCCTGCCAGGCAATGGTTCAACCTCAGGGTGGTGACTCTGGGTTGGATACCCAGGTTCAGAGGTTAAACTCTGACCTGGTGGGAGGTAGGTGTGCCTCCCAAGAAGCCCTGCTGTGCCAGGCAATTGTCCAACCTCAGGGTGTTGACTCTGGGTTGGATGACCAGGTTCAGAGGTTAAACTCTGACCTGGTGGGGGGTAGGTGTGCCCCCCAGAAAGTCCTGGCGTGCCAGGCAATTGCCCATCCTCAGGGTGGTGACCCTGGGTTGGGGAACCAGGCTCAGAGGTTAAACTCTGACCTGGTGGGAGGTAGGTGTGCCTCCCAGAAAGTCCTGGTGCGCCAGGCAATTGTTCAACTTCAGGGTGGTGACTCTGAGTTGAATGGCCCAGTTCAGAGGTTAAACTCTGACCTGGTGGAGGGTCAGTGTGCCCTCCAGGAAGTCCTGGTGTGCCAGGCAATTGTTCAACTTCAGGGTGGTGACTCTGAGTTGAATGGCCAAGTTCAGAGGTTAAACTCTGACCTGGTGGAGGGTCAGTGTGCCCTCCAGGAAGTCCTGGCGTGCCAGGCAATTGTTCAACTTCAGGGTGGTGACTATGAGTTGAATGGTCAGGTGCAGAGGTTAAACTCTGACCTGGTGGAGGGTCAGTGTGCCCTCCAGGAAGTCCTGGCGTGCCAGGCAATTGTTCAACTTCAGGGTGGTGACTCTGAGTTGAATGGGCAGGTGCAGAGGTTAAACTCTGACCTGGTGGGGGGTAGGTGTGCCTCCCAGGAAGTCCTGGTTTGCCAGGCAGTGATCCAGTCTGAGGGTACAGACCCTGGGCTGGAAGACCAGGTTCAGGGTGTCCCCCCGGACCTGGAGGGAGGGGCTACTGATAACAGTGCCCCTACCATGTTGTCTTCTGAGGAGGCCACTCCTAGTTGGAGGGTGCTGGACCCCAGAAGGGAGGGCAGGGGGGGGCAAGCCCTCAATTCTGAGCCGGCGTCCTCGTGGGAAGGATGATTTGCCCTGGGCTGGCGGGCGGCCTTTTGGCGGTCGCACGCCAGCCCAGGGCAAATCCCAAAATACCCTCAGCGGTCTTTCGACCGCGGAGCGGTATTTTGGTGGGGGAAGTCTGGCGGGCGGCCTCCGCCGCACGCCAGACTTAGAATGACCCCCAAAGTGTGTTGTCGATTGACTGTCCCAATTATTACAGGGACATGGGGCAAGGTTATCAGACCATCCACATTGGCTTCAAAAAGGCTACCAAGAAGTGAACAATTCCCAAGCGGAACCCAGTTCAATAAAATCTATATTGCAAGTTTGGAAATAAAGGTAAATAAAACTGAAGTTGATTATTAGGAAAGCTTGCATTGCCCAGACTCAGTGAACTTTGCTCACTTAGTAATTGTTATGACATAAACTTGCCTTTGAGAGATATGTGGACCTAATTATAAGTTTAGCTTGAGAAGGCATTTTAGGAGGATTGTCAAGAAACTAGCTTAACCTCAACTCCCCAAAAACACATTTCATGTATCCCAACCAAGGGATCTTCTCAGCCTTTGTCATAGTAAGGAAGTCTGTAAAAATAGATCTTGAAAAATATAAGTCAGGGGAGGCCAGAATTTGGCCCATGGCATCAAAGCAGCCGGACCAATATGATCCTCAATGTACTCCAGGCCTAATTACGAGTGGCAAAAAGGGGTTGAAGCACACTTTGGAGCTATCAATAGCCTCCTAATAAATGTATTCTATGTTATTTGGAGCTTATTACAACTATCAAGGCCCCACACACCTGCCCCATAAATGGCAATTGAAAGGCATTTTGCTTTGTAAAGCATTAGCAACTCCTTCACAGGTTTCTGTCCGCCCAATTTTGCTCCAAAGAGAAAGAGGGCCTCTACCGCTCTACTCATCTGTTGTGCTCTTAAGGTCACTAGAGGATCCTGTGATAACTGTGAATGAAAGTGAATCCCCAAGGAGGAGAAATTTTGGAATTTAGCAATGATATTGCCCTGTACCCCAAATAGTTTTGACTTTGTTAACTTGGGGCCACACACTATAACGAAAGACTTATTGTGATACACTTTTAAATCGAGAGGTGAGCAACTTGACAAAGGCATCAATGGTTTTTTGGAGACTCATCGCTGTCCTTGCTAATAAGACAGCATCATCTGCATGTACGAGTGTAGGAATTAAATTAACCCAATTTTTTGGGTAATCCAGTTTATTTTCCAATAAAGCTGCAGCTAGACAATTTGTGTAAATAAGATACAGAAAATGCAGCACTGGCAAACTCCTTCCATCGAAGATATCAACAGTTTTTTTTATCTCACTGTCAGTGCCATTTCAAATTCTAACCCCGGTGTTGGAGTGTAGCCTTCGTAGAAGGACGACTAAGGGCTCCTCAACCCCCATGCCTGTCATCATGCTCCACAATCTGTCCCGGTTAACGGTATCAAAAGCACTTGATAGGTCCATGAAGGCCAAGTGTAAAGAGCTCTTCATTGACTTGGTGTACTTACTAATGATCAGCGACAGATTAAGGCATTATTCTGTTGTGCCCCTTCCCCGCCTAAAGCCAAATTGTAATTTGGAAAGCACATTATTAGCTGAGGCCCACATCTCTAGGTAAGCCAATAATACCCTACCCAGGACCTTCTCAGAGGCATCAACTAATGATATTGACCTATATCAGGCTGGGATATTCCTATCCTCCTTCTTAAAGATAGGAACCACTGTAGGCTCTTTCCAAGAAGCAGGCAGGGGACCTATAATAGAGGCTCTAAAAATATTAGTTATCAGGAGCACCCAAAAGCTGAGATTCTTCTTGAAAAGATCAAGCGGGTCCCCATCAGGTCCGGGAGCTTTAAAGCAAATACCCTGGGTTATGGCATCTGCTACGTCACTTTTTGAAATAGACAAACTGAATTGTACAGCTTGATCCGTATTATGGATCATATCCAAATCCTTATCTTCAGGATTCAGAGCTTTATTCAAAGGTTTAGAGGTACATAAAAAATGTGCCACCCATGCCTCCCCCAAAATCAGAGAGTCAATTTTATGAGCAGAGGCCTCAGAGAACAAAGGACGATTGATAACGTCCCAAAAGGTTTTTGTGTCTTTCAATGTCCCTGCTACCAATAAATCCGACCATGACTCTCTCTTATGTTCAGCGTTCTTCTGAGCTATTACTGCTTTATAATTCGCCCTAGCTGTCTTGGTTAGTTCTTTATTACAGGGAATGGTGTGAAGGGCTCTTTTTAACTCCTTATTAGCTTTGGTGCACGCACTATTAAACCATCGCGCAGGGGGAACATTGCTACAAGGACATTTCACCATAAAGGCAGATGAAATGGCTGTAATTAGCAATTCAAAATCCTGCACTTGCACCACTGGGACCCCCTCTACCATCAAACAACTGCTAATTAAGTCACAATTCTTGCTCATAATTTTATGCTGGAGGGCCTGTATTTCCATCTTTCCTCATTTAACCCTTAAGCCTTTTCTCAGTTTATACTGCATAGCGGGACCAATACTCTTCTCCATACCTGTTCTTTGGAATAGATTAGCATGCATCAATAAAGGGTTATGGTCACTAGCACAGCTTGTTAAAATGGTAAAATCCTGAACAAGAAAACGAAAAGTTCTGGAAATAAACATAAAACCAATTGTGCTTGCATGACATCCCCCTACATAAGTCGGGCAGTAATTAAAGGGAACATCAACACAGTCACTTAAAGGAATCAACTCGTTAGAGATGAATATGCCATTTAACGCCTCCCCATGTATTGAATGGGTAAAATATGGCCTTTGTTGGCCATCGCTTATTTTTTTATGTACACGTGTATCACCCAGCTGACAAAGTGTCCAATTAGAAGCCTCACACCATAAAATACAAGGTGGATGTGTAGCTAGAGTTAGTTTCCTTATTTCCTCTTGCAGGTTTTCCACCACCTGTGAATTACAGTGATTTACTACTACTAAAAAATTTACAAAATCTGAACACAGAAGAAGTTGGTACCAAAGTGACACGCAATCCAATGTCTTTTTTATCCTATTAAGTTTGCCTGAGATAAGTAACCCTAAGCCTCCCTTCACCCTCCCCAAAGTAACAGGCGCTGCCGGAGCACAGAAAGCGTGGTACCCATTTAAATAGAAATCATTGACTGCCCCGGTCTCCTGCACACAAATTATATCAAACCCTGAAACAAAGCCCACCCAAACCTTATTACTTAACTTTGCAAGGACACCTGCAATATTCCAAGACACCACTGAAAGAGGAAAGTCAGCATTTAGGGGCTTTGTTGCAGTACCGTTAATAAATTCCACAGGAGTTTTATAAGCAACAGGGTACAGAAAAGGCTCTTCCTCAGGGTCCAAGTAATGTAGGAAGATGGCTCTGTATATACTATATCAAAATGAGATATAGCCCCTAATTATGTCAATGGCGGTAATGACCGCCTACCGCCGGGGCAATGGCCAACAAAACACCGTCGCCGCGGCTACCTACCTTCTGCCATATTATGACAGTAGCTGGAATTCCGGCAGAAGGCTGGTGGAATTCCGGCTATGGTCATGGCGGTGGAAAGCGGTAAGGTGGAGCTGCTGCCAGCAGCAGCGACACGCCAGTAGACCGCTGCAGACCGTATCATGACCCATGATACGGCCTGGTGGTGTTTTGCTGGCAGACGCTGCTGCTGGCAGCAGCGCCACGTCCCGTCTCCTGCCGGAGGACCCTCTGCCATCTGGCAAGTCGGGTGCTCCGCCAGGATAAGGGGTGGGGAGTGTTGTGTGGGGGTGTGGGTGTATGTGACTGTGTGCGTGCATGCGGGTGTGTGTCGTATGGAATGCGTGTGTGCATGAATGGGTGTGAGTGTGCATGTATGTTGTGTTGTGTGAATGCGTATGTGTTTGTATATATGTCAGTGTGTGTGGATGTGTGTGTGAATGTATGTATGCATGCGTGGGTTAATGTGGGTATGAGTGTGTTAATGCGTGTGTATGTTGGTGCGTGAATGTGTGGGTATGCTGGGAGGGGGAGGGTGGGGGAGGTGTCTGGGGAGGGGGAGACCCCTTTCAGTGTCAGGGAAGGAATTCCCTGGCACTGATAATGCCTACCGCCATGGTTTTCATAGCGGTAAGGAAGCCACAAAAACCATGGCGGTAGGTGGGGTCAAAATCCCGGGGATGGGTCAGTGACGGCCACCTGGCTGGGGACTGAAGTCTCCAGCCCGGCAGCTGTTACATATCCTGGCGGACGGAGTGGTACATTGGCAGTTTGGCTTGAGCCAAACCGCCAATGTCATATTTTGGGGAAAGGTACCGCCAGCCTGTTGCCAGTACCTTTCTCCAAAATACTGCCATCCACCAGAGTTGTAATGAGGGCCATAGTGTGCACAGAGTCCAGGGGTTCCCCAAGAGGCTTGACAGAGGCAATAATAAATAATACTAATGCTCTATTTATGGTAGTGTGGTCGAGCAGTTAGGCTTATCAGAGGGTAGTGTTCAGCATTTCTTGTACACACACAAGCAATAGAAGAAACAGAATGACTTAACTCAAGACCAATAGGATTTTATATAGAAAAATATATTTTTGTTTATTACTAGAACCACAGGACTCAGTTCAGAAGTAAATATTGTTGCAGGTAAGTACTTAGCATAGACATCAATGTAACTTTGTTTCACTTTAGTCAAGTAAACAGTTTTTAAGAAAACAGAGAATATCTATTTTATAAGTGGACACTGCATTTTCAGAACAGTTCCTGGGAGGCTTACAGTTCCAGTCTCCGCGTTATAGGTAGTCCACTGTTGGGGATTCAAGTCAACTCCAAACACCCACCACCAGCAACACGGGGTTGGCCAGGTGCAGAGGTCAAAGTTGAGCAATTTTAACATGGGCTCCTATGGAAACAGGGGTTACTCAGAATTCAGTCTGCCAGCAGGTAAGTACCTGAGGCTCGGAGGGCAGACCAGGGGGGATTAGAGGAGCACTGGAGTGTCCCCAGGTAGGCACCAATCCCACACCCTCAGCGGCACTGGGGCGGCAGGGTGCAGGGTGCAAACAGTGCGGGGGGTTTCTAATGAAACTCTATGAGGGAACCCCTGGGGTCACTCAGGCGCTGCAGGTGAGGTCCACTGGGGGTGTCTCGGGCACACCACCGGTGGGACAGGGAAGAGGGCTGCCTGTTGATCATTGCTGCACTGGATGTCAATTTATCCAAGGCCTGGGGGCTGCGGGTGCAGTGGGTCCTTTGGTGTTGGTTATTTTCGTCCAGGGCAGTCGCGGTTAGGGGGGTCCTCGGGATTCCCTCTGCAGGCGTTGTCGTGGAGAGGTAGAGAGGTCAACCCAGGATGGGCTCTTGGTTGCCGTTGCCTGGGGGTTCTCTCTGGTTGGTTGGGCCACCAGGACTCGGGTGTGGGCGTCGGGTGCAGAGTGGTTAGGACTCACACTTCTGGAGTGAGGTGTGAGTAATTTAGAAGAGGTTTCTTCTTTTCTTCTTTGGATAGGACCATTGTCCACTGGAGTTCTTGATCCTCTGTGATGCAGGCAATCCTCCGGAGGTTTTTCAGAGGTCGCTAGACCTGCAGGACACGTTGCCTTTCTTCTGCAGGTTCTTTGAAGCAGGAGACAGGCCGGTAGAGCTGGGGCCAAGTCAGTTGTTGCCTCCTTTCCTTCTCTCCTGGGGTTTCAGCTAAGCAATCCTTCTTCTTGTGAGGTCATCAGGAATCTGACTAGCTTGGTTCACGGAGCCCTTAAATACAAGATTTAGGGGCGTTATTAGGGGTCAGAGGGCAGTAGCCAATGGCTACTGTCCCCAAGGGTGGCTACACCTTTCCTGTGCTCACTCCCTTCGGGGAGAAGAGCACATTCCTGTCCCTATTGGTCCCTGTCCTCCAAACCAAGATGGAGGATTCTGCAAGGAGGGGGTCATTTCAGCTCTGAACACCTTAGGGGTGGGCCTGGCTGAGGTGGTGACTCCTTGTTTTTCCTAATTATCCCTCTGGACTTGCCGCCAAAAGTGGGGGCTTTGTCCGGGGGCTGGGCATCTCAACTAGCTGGAGTGCCCTGGGGCATTCTAACATGAATCATGAGCCTTTAAAGCTCACCGCTAGGTGTTACAGTTCCTGCAGGAGAGAGGTATGGAGCACCTCCACCCAGTGCAGGCTTTGTTTCTGGCCTCAGAGAGCACAAAGGCTCTCACCCCATGTGGTCAGAAACTCGTCTCTCAGGGGCAGTCTGGCACAGACCAGTCAGTCCAGGGGCATCTTTAAGATGCCCTCTGCGTGCATTTTGTAATAAATCCAACACTGACATCAGTGTGGGTTTATTATTCTGAGAAGTTTGATACCAAACTTCCCAGTATTCAGTGTAGCCATTATGGAACTGTGGAGTTAGTTTTGACAAACTCCCAAATCATATACTTAATATGGCCACACTGTACTTACAATGTCTAAGAATGGACTTAGACACTGTAGAGGCATATTGCTAATGCAGCTATGGCCTCACCTTTGGTATAGTGCACCCTGCCTTAGGGCTTTAAGGCCTGCTAGAGAGATGACTTACCTATGCCACAGGCAGCGTTTTGTGTGCCTGGCACCCTGAGGCGGATACCATGTCGACTTTGCCTTTTTCTCCCCACCAACACACACAATCTGCAATGGCAGTGTGCATGTGTTAGGTGAGGGGGTCCCTTAGGGTAGCACAACACACGCTGCAGCCCTTAGGGACCTTCCATGGTCACAGGGCCCTTGGTACCACTGGTACCTTTTACAAGGGACTTAACTGCGTGCCAGAGGTGGGCCAATTGTGGAAACAATGGTACTTTTTTTAGGGAAAGAACACTAGTGCTGGGGCCTGGTTAGCAGGATCCCAGCACAGTCTCAATCAAGTCAGCATCAATATCAGGCAAAATGTGGGGGGGTAACTGCAACAAGGGACATTTTCCTACACAAGTCTTCAGTCGTTCAAGTTGAAAATCCTCAGGAACCCTAGCACCTTTAGAAGCTCCTAGGGAAGAAATTCCCTTGGTGAAAAAGGCCAAGGTGGTCATTACAACTCTGGCGGTCGGTGTTAAAGTGGCGGTGAAACCGCGGCAGAAAAAAATTTGGAATCACAACCGTGGCGGAAACCGCCAACATAGACAGCCACTTTAACACTCCGACCGCCAAGGCGGTACAAACAAACACCGCGGCGGTAACCACCAACAGATATGCAGAGGACAATGTATCGCCCACAGAATTACAACAGTCCAATCCGCCACCTTTTCCGGGGTGGATTCACCGCAAAACAAAAACACAGCGAAAACAGCACTTGGAAGGGAAAACGCTCACCTCTACACACCCCACGAGGAACCAGGACGTCATGGAACCGGAACTTCAGATTCTCCCTGCCTTTGTCTTCCTGCTCCTCTACCAGGAGCACGAACGCCGGCGGCGAAGACCACGGTGAGTACTGCACCTACGAAACAGGGGAGGGAAAAGAGAGTGACACTCACACGCAACACCCCCACCCTCACCCACTACAACACACACACTAATACATCATGATACATTACAGTTACATCCCCAACCCCCCTGGAAGAATGCAAGGACAAAAGGAAATGAGTCGAATTATTGTAATATATTCAAAGACATGAATCAAAAATATACACATATATAAAGAAATGCACACTATAAACAAATATATACACCAAGAATACAAGTCCAAGGGATTCCACCATCATAGTCCGTGGACCACTGGACCCAAAATGCATGGGCGAGGCCCACACAAGATACCCGAACAAGACATAGAGAACACTGCTGAGACATCAGATAGAAATAAAACAAGCACCTCAGGGGGAAAAGAAGGGGGGGCACCTCAGCCGGATGAGTCCAAGAAGCCAGATCCACGAGGGGGCTCCATGCCCATTGATGTATCATGGGGAGTGCAAAGCCACAGTCTCTCAAGTCTCTACAGTGGGTGGGTTGCCCTCTGCTTTATCCGGGGGAGTGCAAAGCCACAGTCTCTCAAGTCTCCACAGTGGGTGGTTTGCCCACTGCTGCATCCTGGGGAGTGCAAAGCCACAGTCTCTCAAGTCTCTACAGTGGGTGGTTTGCCCACTGCTGCATCCTGGGGAGTGCAAAGCCACAGTCTCTCAAGTCTCTACAGTGGGTGGGTTGCCCACTGCTTTATCCTGGGGAGTGCAAAGCCACAGTCTCTCAAGTGGATAACAGTCTCCACTGGTTCTGTTGGGGGCTTTGTGCCTAGAGTGCTTCATCCTGCCAAGGACAGAGGTAGTGGATGTCATTCTCCACTGGTTCTGGAGGGGGCTTTGTGCCCAGAGTGCTTCATCCTGCTCGTGGCGGCCTCAGTAGCGTCGGAATCGTTGGCGCTCAGTGGACTGTGGTGCTGGTGTCGGCGGTGTCCTGTTCAGCGGTGTCCTCTTCAGCGGTGCTGGTGGCAGCGGTGTCCTTGGCAGCGGTGCTGGTGGCGGCGGTGTCCTTGGCAACGGTGCTTGTGGCGGTCTTGTCCGCCGGGCAGGTTTTACCATACCTGCCAGATTTAGTGTGCCCCTTCCCCACCTTGGATGGTGGCGCAGCTGTCTCCACACTCCCAACTGTACCCCCGGGAGCGGCTTTGTTTGAAGATTTTTTTCCTCTCTTCTGCCGGGCACTGGCCAACTTTTGGTGTTTTTGAGGTGGGGGGGCTGTCCGTGCTCTGGCTCCTTGGCACACTAGCTGCCCTGCTGCCTGGCGCACTCCAGAAGCCGGTCACTACGGGCACCACTGCTCCCGCTGATGTTGTGGCTGAGGCGCTGGTTTGGGACCTGGAGAGGCGGGCCCTAGGAGACTGAAGAGGTGGGGGAGGTGAGGGGAAGAGGTCAAGGTTGGACAGGTAAAGTTTTTTGGACACACTGGGACGGGTAGATGGAGGGTGTTTGGGAGCGGAGGAAGAAGTAGTGGTTGTAGGAGGTTTACGTTTGGTGACTGTTGGTGAAGGTGCATGGGCTGGAGGGTGTCGTGAGGTGGATGGCTGTTGGGTGGGTGTGTGGCTGCGTTTGTGTACCTTGGGAGGTGGGCTCACAGACACACTGGGAGAGGACACAAGGGATGTGTGAATGGTAGTGGTGTGGTGAGTGCACGTGAGTGGGGTGTGGTGGTGGGTGTGCTGGTGATGGAGGTAGTGGCTGACGATGTAGTGCATGCAGGTGTGAGTGGAGACGAGACTGGGAGGGAGGAGGGAGACGAGGAGGAGGGGGACACAGTGGAGGTAGTGGCTGTTGGTATGTCTGCATGTGTATGATGCTTGCGTGAGTGCCTGTGGGATATGTGGTGCTTATGTTTGCCTGAGCTTCCCTTGTGAGTTGAGGTATGTACATGCTGGTCTGAGGGTGTGCTTGGGATAGGCTGAGGTACAGGGGTTTGGGTCTGGGTGGAGGAAGTTGGAGGGGGACGGTTAGAGACAGGGACAATGGCTGCCATCAGTGCTGAGGCCAGAGTCTGAAAAGCTCGCTGATGGGCTGCCTGACCAGAATGAATTCCCTCCAGGTATGCATTGGTTTGTTGCAACTGCCTCTCTACACCCTTGATGGCATTCAAAATGATAGACTGCCCAACAGTGAGGGACCTGAGGAGGTCAATGGCCTCCTCACTGAGGGCAGCAGGGGTGACAGGGGCAGGGGATGAGGTGCCTGGGGCAAATGAGGTGCCCACCCTCCAGGGTGAGCGGCCACGGGGCAAACGCTGAGGGGCTGCTGGGAGGGCGGTGCTGGTGGGGGGGGTGGCAGCTGTACCTGTAGATGCGGGGGCACAGAGGGGCCCGCCACCACAAGGGAGCTCCCATCAGAGGAGGAGTCCGTATTGCTTGTCTCAGCTCCTGTCCCCGCTGTGGAGCTCCCCTCGCCCTCTGTCCCACTGGTGGCTTCTGACTCCGTTGTCTCGTCCTCCAGGGCCATGTGGGATGCAGCTTCCTCCTGCTCCGGTGCCACTGCTCCTCTGTCTGATGATGCTAATGCACACAAGCACAGTGAGACCACAAAAAGGGGGGGGAACAGAAGAAAGACATGTTGAGTGCATGCAATACCGCTACCGTTGGCGGACACTACAGACACAGAAGCCCCCTGCACTAAGCTGTGCACTTGGAGTTCCCTAATCAATCCCAGGGACATGGTTTACAAGGCTATGCCCGATTGCTGCACACATGGATGTCACAGGAGCCTGACTAAGTGTAGTTGGCTCTGTACACAGATGCGGTGGGGTGCCACAGGACCTGCCTTAAGAAGGGACCCTGCCTACTAAACTCGCCCTGGCCTAGGGGACCCCACAGCCCACCTCCCCCACCCAGTCACCTCGACTGCGCGCTGAATCAGCTGAATGAGAGTGTACTCACCCCCTTGTGGCTGCTGTGATGCCCTCAAGTGCCCATCCAACTATGGGTACGCCACCGCCAGGATCCGGAACATCAGGGGGGTCATGGTGCGATGGGCACCCCTCCCACGTTGGGAGGCCATCCTCAGCTGGGCCTCCGCCATCTTCTTGCTCCAGCGGCAAATGTCCTCCCATCATTTCCGGCAGTGGGTGCTCCGTCTGTGGTAAACCCCCAGGGTCCAGACTTCCTTGGCGATGGCACGCCAAATATCCTTCTTTTGGTGGGCGCTGACCTACACGAATAGTACAGAGGAAAAGGAGAAGATATAAGTGCCCGCACCGTCACAGTCATTGGCCCGCATCCCTACCCTTGCCATGTTGCACATGCAATCACTGTCGTTTCAAGCACGCCTCATTCTCCCCCCCCCCCAATTTTCATCCGCACCACTCCAAACAGCCATTGCCCATACAGCATGCTCAGAGTGTACTCACCTGTTTGTCTGGTGGACCGTAGAGTACCGTATACTGGGGGAGGATCCCATCAACTTGTTTCTCCGACTCCTCCGTGCTGAAGGCAGGGCCCTTTCCCCAGACACACGAGCCATTGTCTCTTCCAGACTGAGATCACAGCAGCACTTGCAGTGTAGGTCCTCTCCTGTCGAAGATCAGGTATCAAGTGATTGAACAGAGAGGAAATGGCGGTCACGTCCGCAGCGGTGCGTACCGTCACTGCTGGCGTACATCGTCATTGGCTCCTGGGACCCATAGGGTCCAATGTTAACCAATGCAGGTTTGCGCCGCGGTCTTCGACCGCCTACCGCGACGGTGTACAACGCCAGCGCAATTTCCTCATATCCCCTTGTCCCACCTTACAGGTCAGGCAGCCGCCATTTCAGGGGGCCACATGGCATTAATTTTAAATGCGTCACACATATATAGGCCTTGATTATACACTAAGACAGCCATATGTCGATTTTGAAAATGTTTCATATAAAGTTGTGTTTACCTACCTCAGTGTTGGTTGACTCTCTGCTTGCTTTTCTCCTCCATAGAGCACGTCCGCTGGGGCAGGTGAGGAGATGGTGGCATCCTCCGGTGTACAGACTGCTGGTGGACCTGTTGACAATGGAGGAGCCACATGTGATCATCACCTACAGACTTGATCGTGCCACAATCCAGGAACTGTGTGCCCAGTTGGAGCCAGACCTGATGTCAGCTATCCACCATCCCACAGGAATCCCGCTCTAGTGCAGGTGCTGTCAGTACTCCATTTCCTGGCAAGTGGGTCTTTTCAAACAACAGTGGCCGTAGCATCAGGGATGTCCCAACCTATGTTTTCCAACGTGTTGTCCAGAGTGTTGTCTGCCCTGCTGAAACACATGCGGAGCTACATCGTTTTCCCTCAGGTGGAGGATTTGCCTACAGTAAAAGGTGACTTCTATGACCTGGGACATATCCCCAACATCATAGGTGCCATTGATGGGACACATGTGGCCTTGGTCCCCCACGCAGGAGTGAACAGGTGTACAGAAACCGGAAGAGTTACCATTCGATGAATATGCAAATGGTGTGTTTGGCAGACCAGTACATCTCCCATGTGAATGCCAAATTTCCTGGCTCAGTGCATGACGCTTACATTCTGAGGAATAGCAGCATCCCTTATGTGATGGGACAACTCCAGAGGCACTGTGTGTGGCTATTAGGTGAGGACATGGACCCAATACAGTGTGACTAGGTGTCTGGGTCTGGGGATGTCCCTAAGAGTTAGTGTGTGTCTAACAGTTGTCCCTCGATATTTGCAGGTGACTCTGGTTACCCCAACCTGTCATGGCTACTGACCCCAGTGAGGAATCCCAGGACAAGGGCAGAGGAACGCTACAATGAGGCACATGGTCGAACTAGGAGGATTATAGAGAGGACCTTCGGCCTCCTGAAGGCCAGGTTTAGGTGCCCTCATATGACAGGTGGTTCCCTATTCTACTCACCAAAGAAGGTGTGCCAGATCATTGTGGCCTGCTTATGCTTCACAACTTGGCTTTGAGATGACAGGTGCCTTTTCTGCAGGAGGATGGTCCAGATGGAGGTGTTGTGGCAGCTGTGGAGCCTGTGGACAGTGAAGACAAGGAAACAGAAGAAGAGGACATAGACAACAGGAACACAGTGATCCAACAATACTTCCAGTGAGACACAGGTAAGAAGACAACACTGCATGCTACATCTGTTTGATCCTTCTACCTCTCATCTGTCTGTCATTTTTGCACAGTGTATGGAACCTGAGTTGTCAATTTCCTTTTCGATTTCACAGATGTAGGTCCCACTGTGTGACATCTGCTTTCTTTCCTTATGGACTAGAGCTGTGTGACATAGGTATGTTGACAATACAATGGATATAGCATTTTTCCACAGTTATTGCAAATACACATTTTCGAAAGCACAGACTGACGCCAGATAGTTTTGTGATTTAAGGGTGTTTTTTTAAGTGCTAAATAGTGGAGGGGGTTGTAAAATGGTCAGGGGTGATGGTGGAGGAATGTCCATGGCAGAGTCCAGTCTATTAGTCTCACAGGTGCATTGTCCAAAGGGGCATAGGTAGTGGAGCTAGGGCAGTTTAAGGATGGATAGGGTGACAAAGTGGGACAGAAGGATGACAATCAGGGTGGTCTCATTTCTTGGCGGGGGTCTTGGCATTGTTCTCTGTCATTGTCCTGGATCTCAGGGACCGCTTGCGGGGTGGTTCTCCATCTGCAGGGGGTGGGGTGCTGGTGTGGTGGTCCTGTGGCGGTGCCTCCTGTCCACTAGCGCCTGCGGAGGTGGTGGGCAGTTCATTGTCCAGGCTATTGTCAGGGGCCCCTTGTTGTGCCACAGTGTCCCTCATGGTGTTGACAAGTTCCTTCAGCACCCCTACAATGGTGCCCAGGGTGGAATTGATGGATTTGAGTTCCTCCCTGAACCCCAAATACTGTTCCTCCTGCAGCCGCTGGGTCTCCTGAAACTTGGCCAGTACCGTAGCCATCGTCTCCTGGGAATGGTGGTAGGCTCCCATGATGTTGGAGAGGGCCTTGTGGAGAGTGGGTTCCCTGGGCCTGTCCTCCCCCTGTCGCCCCTGCAGCCCTCCCAGTTCCCCTGTTTCCCTGGGCCTCTGTCCCCTGAACCGTGTGCCCACTGCCACTGCCCCCAGGTCCCTGGTGTTGTTGGGGTGGTGGGTTAGCCTGGGCTCCCTGTATTGATGGACACACTGCTGATTGACGTGTCCTGAGGACAGAGGTATGGGCCAGCTAGGTGGGTGCTGTGCTGGTGTTTCCAGAGGGGGGAGGCTCTGTGGTGGCCTGTGCCAGTGTGAGGGGAACCGAATGTCCCCAGGTCTCAGATGGGCTGGGCTGGTCATCTGGATCCAGTTGGACAGAGCTGCTGTCATCACTGTGGGCCTCTTCTGTGGGTGGAGTGGACATGTCTGGACCCTCCTGTCCGGTGACGTTGGGTAGGGGTCCTGCAGGGGTGTAAAGGCATCATTATTGCATCGGTGTGTGCCATGGTGTGCAATGGGTGGGTGACCCTGTACCCAAGTGCTTGCATTCCTGTGTAGGACCTTGTGTGATAATGGTTTAGGGGGGTGTATGGGTATGTGCAGTGGCCATGCTTTGGTGATGGGTGTCCATGCTTTGGTGTTACATGCAGGGCTTGGGTTTGGGATGTGTGGTTTGTGATATTGGGACATACGTGAGGAGTTGAAGTGATGGGGGTGAGGGCGAGGGTGGGGGTATGTGATAGCATGCAGGTGGGTGGGGGGTGAAGTAATGAAAGATTAGACTTACCAGAGTCCATTCCTCCAGCTACTCCTGCGAGGCCCTCAGGATGCAGTATAGCCAAGACCTGCTCCTCCCATGTTGTTAGTTATGGGGGAGGAGGTGGGGGTCTGCCGACAGTCCTCTGTACCGCGATGTGGTGTCTTGAGACCACGGAACGCACTTTCCCCTGTAGGTTTTACCACCTCTTCCTGATGTCATCCCTAGTTCTTGGGTGCTGTCCCACTGCGTTGACCCTGTCCACAATTCTGCACCATAGCTCCATCTTCCTAGCTATGGTGGTGTGCTGTACCTGTGATCCGAATAGCTGTGGCTCTACCAGGATGATTTCCTCCACCATGACCCTGAGCTCCTCCTCAGAAAACCTGGGGTGTCTTTGCGGGGCCATGGGGTGGTGTGGGTGATGTGTGGGGTGGTGTGTGTTGTGATGTGTGGGGTGATATTTAGAGTTGTGTTGTGTGAGGTGTGTGGATATTGTGTGAGTGATGGTATAGGGTGCTTATGGATGCTATTGTTCTTTCAGGTAGTGTCTCTCTCTGGTCTTCTGTCGCAATTGTGATCGTAAGGGTTTGTGGGTGATGTGGGTGTGTGTTTTATATTGTATTGGGTGTGTGGGAGTGGTGTGTGTATGTGTATCAGGTTTGTGTATTTGGAAACGTCCAATGTGGTTGTGTTTTGTTAATGTGTGTATTTTGAGCGCAGCGGTGTTTACCGCCAATGGAATACCGCGGTTGAAAGACCGCCGCATGGATTCGTGGGTCATGATAGTGTGGGCATTTTCCTGTTGGCGTGACAGTGGAGGTTTTGTTATCGCCAGTTTATCACCGACCATTGGTGTGGCGGACTTGTGTGGGTGTCTGGATTTTGGTGGATTCCGAGCTGTGGGTCATAATGACCGTGGCAGAATTCTGCAGCCGCGGCAGTGTGTCAGTGGTCTTCTGCACGGCGGTAAGCGTCTTTTACCGCCAATGTTGTAATGACCTCCCAAATGTCACTCGTTCTCAGTTAGCCCAGATAAAGCCTCACACCGGTCAGGCTGGGCAAATGATGCCAAAGGAGGAGGTTTGCACTGCTCTGCATTCTGCCATGTGATTCATAAAATGGGCACCCTGGTGTGGGGGGGTGAAAGAAACCCAATGGTCGCACTCTTATTTTGCCAAAATTAGAATTCCTACTTCCCAAATGTAACAATAAAAAATGCACACAATTAGGGTCCTTACAATTTAGAACTACACAACCCCCGTCTATGAGTATGACTGTGTGCCCAATCCACTTAACTATGAAGGCCATGGTTAATCTGCCCAACACTCCCTCATGACAAGCCACATTCCTTGTACACCAATAGGCAGCTTTATTAATAAGTCTTCAGCAGTTTTCTATTGTATCCTCAGCCAAAGGAGGGACTCCTGTGAGAATCATCGTAAAAGGAGTGGACTCAGGGGGTAGATGTAATCTTTCAGTAAAGTCTTTATCAAAAACAGGTGCCCTTGACTGCAAACAAGGCCTTGTGTGCTTTGAGCCATCAGGCTCATTTCTCTTAGCCACCTGAGCCAGAGCAGATGGGCCTAGACATATTTCCTTTATCCCGGATCTGGAGATACCAGTACCCTGCTTTATGCAACCTTACAGAGAGTCTGCCGTAAGCCATGGGTGGGGATCCATAGCCCTCTGCTCACTCACTCGTAGAAAGTCGAGTTCCAGATTTGTCCCACCCTTCCAAGATGATATGGGACATTGTACCTCTTTGGTAGACTTGGTCAAGGATAGTACGTGATCTTTGATTATTCCAAGCCGCATCGAGATGGGTTTCAAAGCATCTGTGAGCAAGTTTGCTAAGCAGGCATACAAATCCTCCACAAAAGATAATGCCCCATCCTGACCCTCAAAATTGGTCAAAGTATTTTCCGCTTGGCCAGGGCTTTGCAAGTTTTTATGCGGAGCCAAACAGTGCTTTTTTGCTTTTGAGCCTACCTCTGGTCTTTTCCTTTTTCCTCACTTAGACTTTAGGCTGCCACCCTCTCCCAACCTTTGTTCTGTGGGTAGCAAACGGTCCGCAAGATTAATAACCACATTACTAAGGGGAAAAGACTTTGTCACAGGGAAATAGACTGTATTGCATGACTTTCTCCCCCATCACAGGGCCCCTGGTCCTGAGCCATGACATGCTGTACACGTGGTGGTGAGGAAAGTGATAGCCTCCTCTCTACTAGATCAGTTTCTTTACTGATGGCATGCACGGCTTGTTGCAGGAACCTATCAAGCGTATAACCCATAGCAGATGGTGCCATTGTGATTTTACATTTCCCCATAGCAATTGCATTCAATTATTCCAGCTCCACAAAGGAACGATACCACAGTACCTTGTCAGCTCCTCCTGATATTAGAGCCAAGAGGGATGCCCCAGCCTTGTTCGGCCACAGATGGGCTTGGTTTTCACCCGGTCTTTGTCCGGGCATGTGCCTGGGGAAGCTGGGGGCCACATTTATGCACCTCCTGGCTCTTAGATGACATTGGGGGCTCATCTCTAGCCATGGGCCATGTGGAAACCAAGCTGTGAAGGCTCCCTTTCCCGGTGTAGACAATCCTGATAATTGTCATTTTGACCAATCTCAATTGTGTGCAGCCCGTCTTTCTCCACTTTTGGTGCCCTTTTGAAACTGCAATAGAAAAGTGTCTTGCCTTACAGTATGTACCATCTATGGACATAAATCTGATGATGTTCTCAATGAAGATTCATTGCTGGAACTGTCCAATGAGAATATGGTTGTTGCAGGGTGCCTTTTATGAGCCAACCTTTCTGGATTTTCTGGCTCCTGGTGCTGCAAACTCTCGCACCACATGAAACACAGCTTCTTTGGCTGGACCTGTGGCTGGGACAAAGGAACATGTGTGCTCCTTCCACTTTTTATCTGATGAATTAGTGGCTTTATCTCCTACTGAAGTGGGGTCCATCCTGGATTCCCTTTCCATCGATATATGCTTTGAGACCTCCTGCGAGATACTGGCTATTGGTAACTTGGCATTTCAATATTTTTTCTAAAACTCTTAAATTGTCCTGTTTTGAATTAGGCCACATGTGTCAGCCTGGTCAGCTTGCCAACTTGGACAATATTTTTATGTTTTTTATGTATATCTTTAGCCGGTTTTTAAGTAGTAGTGTTACCGTAGTTTATTTTAGAGATTGGACCCTGCTCTCATGAATAGACAATGGGAAGTGTGTCATGGGTTTCTTTTAGCGCCTAGAGTGGGCACCTTTATTTAGGCTTCAAGAGTGTGCCCTTTTACCTATATACACATTTTATTTGTTGTTCATTGTATTATATTTTAGCACAGCTTGCTATTCAGCAGGTTTATTTTTTTATTTTAATCAGGTGCCTCTCTTTGAAAGTATTGTTGCCAGTTCCTTTGCATAATATTTCATTCTGTGCCTTGCTTAAGGCTGTCATTACATACAATGATTTACTTGGTATTGCAGGTCCAAGAGTTGCGGAGGGAACCTTGTAACCTTAGACACATTATAATGTCAGGCTTGTTCTGAGAACACAACACTTTATTTTTATATAAACACCACACAGACCAAAGGAGGGCAGAGGGGACATTCCAGCTAACCATCTAACCTGTGTTCCACTATGTCGACAGCTTCACTGACCTTGGTCTTGTCTTTCCAGCCAACCGGGAGGACTGCCAGCAGAACAACAGGGAGACCCCTGCTTTTTTCCAGGTGTGGGGTCACGGGCTCCTTCAATAGAATAGTACAGGCAGAAGGACTAACACTGCTGTGCTCTCATGTTAGAAGCTAGAGTGTAGGTGAGAATTCTGAGACCTTTGATGAAGTCAGGATGTTGGGACTGTTTATATGTTTTACTCTAATGGTCACAATCCTTACTGTTATGTTTCATCTTCCTAATAATTGCAGCTCATACCTTTTACCATAGAATGCAGTTGCTTCAATAAATGCATTGAAACCTATGCTGCATTTCTTTGTCTGGGTTTATATGCATGAGACTTTGTGAAACTGAGAGAAAGGGGTAAGATTTGTTCCACCACAACTTCCCAGAGGAGTATGAGTGTCATGTTTTTAGGCTGCTACAAATCACCTTTACTTTCTAGGTTTGGTTGAGGTGCTGCTAGATAGCCGAGAAGGTCAAGCTGCCAGTTTCCAATCAGCCTGGGACTGGTTCAGTCACCCACATTCAATGGTGCTGCCGTCCAAAACCAAGCAGTCTTACCCCCATGGTGAGAGTCCTACGACAAGGTCAAATGTCCGGCTATGTCTTCGGACAATTTGCTGCTCATTCTTTTAACATGGGTATTAGTGTTTACTTTTCTTCCTCTGATTGTAGAATGATGGGAGTTTTTAGAGTGAACTGTGTGACAATCTTGCTGGGGTGCATGGCAGTTGAAAGGAAAGGATGTAAGATGTCGTTTTTTGTTAAAACAAAGTTTAAATACCTGTAAATTAACTGAGCACATTTCAAAATAGATCAGCAGTTAGGAAAGCAAAAATGAAACACTTTCTTGGAATTCTGAGGTGTGATGAAAGCAAAAGTTTTAATAGGATCAAAATACACTTTTACTTGGCTATGCACAAATGATAAATAGTCACTAAAACTTGCTATCCACATATTATCATTTATGTGCTATGTAGTGTTATCAATAAAAATGTAGTCTTTTGCACAATTACAGGTCATTTCAATGGTTGATGTGCTGTCTGTAAATGACAGTGCACTTCTGCACACTTCTTTAGTAATATATTTCCAACAGTGTGCTCCAAAATGTACTACCAGTTATATGCTGCACTCTTACTACTGTCCTGCTGAATACATTTGCTACACTTTGTGTGAAGCTAGGATTTGTCACAATCAATGTGACTCCAGTGTTGTAACACTGATGTCATCACCCCACTCTAAAACTTGCTCCAGCACCATTGGTGCAAAAATGTGCTGAACTATGTCATTAAGTCCAGCTTTAAAACAGGTGCAAGTAGAAAATGTATTGTTCTAGTTAATTAAAATCATGACAACATTACAAAAAATGATCACAAAGAATTACAAGGGTAAATTAATTAAATACAACTGGAAAGGGACTCTCAAAATTTAAAATAAACAAATATACAGGTTAAAACGTGGTTTGGTCTTGTTAACAACTCAGCAACATCATTAAAAGGTGGTGGATTCAATTTGTCAAGTATGTATGCAAGAAAGACAAGCATTATGTTTTATAGAAGCCGGTATCCCTCCTGGGATGAGTTGTTATTTTTAGTCCTTCTTTAACATGTATGCAAAGCTTGATCTGGTGGATTTATTAGATTTCTAGTTCTGCATGGCATGCTGTTTCCAGAAATTTAACAAATTTGCGAAATAATTATGGGTCCGTGGGACTGAAGCATGCAATTATGGCTTCCCTGCACGTTCGTATATTTCTGTCATTAAACCTTTTCTTTACATATTGTAGCCTAAGTGCACACAAGCAGGGGTAAATGCAGATCAGGTGGATAAGTTCTTCTTCTTCAACTCTACAGTGCCTGCACTGTGTTGAACAAGTGTACCTCCATGCTAGTCTAGTTGCTGGGGCTGGGATGTTTCCCAAGAATAGGGCCAGAAAGCAAAGTTTTATAAGTGTTGGGAATGGAATTGACATATATTGAGTGGTATAGTGCTTTATAGTCAACCATGCATGTAAACAAGAGCTAATTTGTTCTTGTCCTCTAACAAGGAGAACAACTTCGTAACTCTATAAGTTCCCCTTTTGAATAAATCATATGATCCACTTGCTGCCCATAAGTCTGTAGGACTAAGAAATTTGATGGAAGTGGACAAATACTTATAATGCTCAGATTGTCAATTGTCTTGAAGTGCTAACCATAAGGCTTGATTTAAGGGAGTCGCAAACATGACTGATCTTTTTTTTAAATAATTCTTTTTTATTGTTTTATCAAACCATAAACAGGGTTCACATTTTCGCATCAAGCAATGCATAGAGGGTACATACATGAATTACTTAGCATCATGGCTCATTATTAAAAGCATATCATGCAGTCTTTTGTGGTCCCTCACCAGACCGCTCGCTATCTAGATGAAGGAATGATTCCCCACCTCATCATCCACCCTCCCCACCCTCGCACATACCTCAGTCTCTGCATGCGCCCCAAACATATGTCCTGGCCCCGCCACACTTTTTCCCATTCCTTTGGACAGCCTCTGTTCTCATATAGGACCTTCTCAATCTGCTGGCACCAGTCCAGATGGCGTTGCCAGTCTGATATTTGGGGCAACCGCACTCCCACAGGCTCTTGCAAGTGTTACGTTTCGCCACTCCAGCCTCAGCCATATTTCTGTGTATCTGGGCCAGGTGTATTCCCCTGATATTCCTAGAATTAACCATTTAGGATCTAACGGAACTTCCAGTGCAGTGATGCGTGACATCTCTTCGACCTCTCCTGCCCATTATTATTCCTTTATGTGAGGACATTCCCATAGTATATGCATGAATGTGCCATCTTTGCCACAGTGCCTCAGACAGCCTGAATTCTCCACCCTGCCAATCTTAAATAGAAGAGTTCGCTGGTAGGATATTCTGTGAAGGAATTTTAATTGTACCAGTCTGAATCTAGCCCTGATGGCTATATCCTTGGAGATACCAATGGCCACCCCCGACTCCTCTTCCTCTAGTGGTCCCAAGTCTGCTTTCCATTTCTCCTTCAAATTGCACAGCAGGTCAGGGGAGTTGTTAATTAGTTTTCTCTAAATTACAGAAGTGCACCATCTATGAAGTGGCTCCAGTAGGATTCGATCTTCCAATCGGGAAGCATCCGTCAGGCTTTCCCCCTTCCCCTGTAGTTTTTCACCAAAGTTGGTGCAGACATTGCTGTAAATGTCTAGACATGTGCTTCTGGGTTTAGCTCTTCATCATTAGAGAGTAGAGAACAAAGAAAATTCATCTGGGGTAGCTGGAAATGCTGACAAAATCCTCTCAGGTCAAGTACCACTCACAGGCACACAGGTGCATCTCCAAAGCTCGTAAGCGAACTGTGCTGGGATGTGAGGCAGTGTGCTCCCGACCCTCCCTTCCTGTTTAAAAGGCTCCCTTGAGCCAGTGAGCTGACGAGCTTTGGAGATGCACCTGTGTGCCTGTGAGTGGTACTTGACCTGAGAGGATTTTGGCAGCATTTCCAGCAACCCCAGATGAATTTATCTTGTTCTCTACTCTCTACTGATGAAGGGCCAAACCCTTCATCAGAGATGTACAGCAATGTCTGCACCAACTTTGGTGAAAAACTACAGATAATTTTCAAGTAAGCGCTAACTATGAACTGCATTTATCAGGATGCAAAGGGGTGAACTGTGCTGGGATGTGAGGCAGTGTGCTCCCAACCCCCCTTCCTGTCTTTCTAACCTATATGCCGGGTCCTGTTGGTCCCCAAACATCCAGGCATTGACCACCAAAAGGTCTGTTGCTCAGTAGTATTTCTGAATGTCCGATATTGCCAATCCCCCCTCGTATGGTCCCCTCTGCAGCTTGGTTAGGAAAATCCTCGGTGTCCCCTGTCCCCAGAGCAATCTCCGCACCTCCGAGGCGATTGTGCCAGCGAATGGCTCTCGGCGCGGACCGCGCTAGTTGCGCTGGAGTGGAGCAGCGATCTGGAGAAGATGAGACGCGGTGGCCCGAGAGACAGACTGGCATAGACGAGATCCTGGGGCAGATCTGAGGTGACGCAAATAGAAGGAAGACAAAAGAGGGCATAAGAGGTGCCACAATAGTGAAGGAGGCCTGGCACCGGGAAGGAGCGACCGGGGGGGCTCCTCCCTCTCCACTTTGACAGCAAGGTGCTGGGTGCACTGGGACCTGAATGAGTGTTGGAGGGGAGGGGAGGGAGGTGAGCCAAACGGTCGGCCTCAGAGTGCAACACCCTTGATGCAAGCTGCGGTGATCTGGGCAGGGTGGAGCGGCGCCTGAAGAGGGCCGAAACGTGGCTATTGATGGGGGCTGGTCGAAGTCCACAAACAGGCACCTAAGTAGAAACCCAGGACTGAGGTGGCCCAGAGCAGGGCAAAGGAAGACCACCAGAGGCACGAGCAGCGACATCACTGGGGATGAAGGACTTACCCGGCCCCAAAGAAACGGAGGAGCTAAAGGAGCCTCCTCTCCCTCTCCTCCTCTCCAGCAACAGGGCGCTGAAGACTCCCTGGAGAGCACAGAAGTGACCAACCACGGGGAGGATAAGGCTGATCAGGGAGTGCAATGCCCTGAGAGAGATGCCCCAGGTCAGGGACAGTTGGACATAGAACACACGTGGCTGGGCAAAACTGTGGCTGGCCAGAGGCTCGGAACACAGAATTGGACGAAGGATCTAGACTCAACACCCAAGGGACTGTGCGGGTTTGAAGCTGTCCCACACTCAATGAACTGCACTAGCGGGATGCACTGGGCAGAATAACTGGGGGCGGCCCCAAGAACGGAGAACGCCCGAGGAGGGGCAGAGGGAGTGCCAGGAGGTGGTCGAGAGTCGGAAACGAGCTACATTGGGGGAGCGTCATCCCTTTGGGCTGCACCGGCACGGAGCTAGAAACGAGGTTGGTGGAGAGACGAGTGCCGAGGCCACTGTGAGCCCCATCGCTCGGGACTGAATGTCGACCCAACACCGCAAAAAGAGTAGGCCACAGGGAAAAGACCATGTGGGAGACCCAGGCAAGTCGGAAATGGCCGAATCGGCACCCCACGCGCTCCAGGAAACATTGGACAAGATCCTTGGGGCAATAGAGGAGTCCAAGGCGACCCTCCAGCGAGAGATTGGCCAGGTGTCAGTGAAGCTGGGTCTGGTCCGTGCAGAGCACCAAAAACTAGCGGACAGAGTCTGAGAGGCGGAGACTACGCTTACAGGACTGGTACCAGAACACCAGGCGCTACAAACCACACTTGAGAAATTGGCAGACCGGGTTCAGAGGCTGGAACGCCGTGTCGAGGATGCAGAAGGTCCCAATTGGCGCAATAATGTGCGTATCATTGGGTTGCCGGAAGGAGCCAAAGGGAATGATGCAGTGACTTTTCTAGAAACATGGATGCGACAGGTGGTGGCCCGGATTTACTGACTCCCTTCTTTGCCTTGGAAAGGGCTCATTGTGTCCCGGCGAGACCGGTAGCACCTGGTCGTCCTCCGCGGACCGTGATAGTTAAATTGCTACATTATCGGGACAGAGATATCCTGCTTCAACGTGCTAGGGAGGCAGGTCCTTTCAGGATCGACAACGCATCAGTGACCCTATTCCCGGACTTCACGATGGAAGTACAGACCAAGAGAGCATCATACATGACGGTGAAGAGGGCCCTGAGAGATGCTGGTATCCAATACTCGCTCTTATTCCCAGCCAGGATGAGAGTAATCTGCGGCGACCACAGCATTTTTTTCCAATCGCCAGAAGAGGTCTGGGAGTGGTTAGAGGCACACAAGATGGAGGGTCACTCTGGATCCTCGCATGCATCGACATACAGCCAAAAGCGGAAGGAGGTGGGGCGACGCAGGAACAGACCACGCGCAGGAATCAGGTCGACGCCGGCACAGAAGGATCAGGCCAGGAGATCGGCTTTGGAGGCAGTGGCATCGCTACAACAGGGGAAGACCGTGGTGGGGACTCTGACCACCGAACCTGTTTCTCAGACTCGGACTCTCATCATTCTGAGGGGGGCCCAATAGTGACCCCGAGAACTGCAGATGACCTGTAAAGAACGTATGTGGTAAGCTCAAGGGTTGCCCTCTGGGGGTGAGATTTGGTGGAAGGCCTACGCACAGTGAAGGTCTCCCCCCCCATTCAGATTCTCGTCCAACATCACCAGATGGCAAGAACTCTTTATGACTTAATGTTATGGGTTGGCTCAATGAGCGTAAACTGGATGACCGCCTATTGCGGTATTGCCCTGGGGAGTGGGAGTTGGGGTTTGATGTTTCTGTTTATTCACATGCGCAAGGAGTTATTTCTTTTGATATTAGGGTACATGGCAAGACTGAAATATGGCAAAATGCTGGGGACCAATGGGGAACATGGGGGGATATTGTCCCCCTTGGGCTTACTTACTACACTTCCATGGCCTATAAGTTGATAACTTGGAATGTTCGGGGGATGGGGTCACCGGTTAAGTGGCATAAAATCTTGTCATACCTCAAGAGAAGAAGGGTGCATACAGCTATGCTTCAGGAAACACACCACACTGCACAGGAGGTGGATAAACTGAGGCGTAGGTGGCAGGGACAACTGTATGCCACTGCATATTCAGCGCACACCAGGGGGGTACTAGTCTGGATCAGGGCGGGAGTCCCATTCGAGGCCATTTCAATAGACCTGGACACGGAAGGGAGATATGCCATGGTAGAGGGTAGACTACCAGGTAGACCAGTGGTGCTGAGTTGTATATATGCGCCAAATCAGGACCAGGCCCCCTTCTGGCACACACAGTCAGGATGAATGGCTAGGTGCTCTGGAGACTGCTTCTTAATCGGGGGGATTTTAATTGCACACTGGATCTGGGGCTTGGTTGTTCTTTCCTTCCAGTGCCTGGGGTGGTGGCGTACAAAATGGTGGAGCCTCTGAAAGAATGGATGAGGCATTGGGGAGTAGAAGACACATGGAGAGTGCAGCACCCACAGACCAGAGATTACTCATTTTATTTGGGATTACACCACCTACACACTAGAATAGGTTGGGTGGTGTTCTCAGGCTCCATTACACACAAAATGGTTTCCTCTGAATATTTGGGCCATACGATGTCTGATCATAGCCCACTAATGGTTACTTGGCAGAGGACAGAGACAAGGGCCCTAATACCGATGTGGAGACTCCAGACACGAGCACTGGAAGACCCGGTGTATAGGGAGGCACTACGGACATACATCAGGGAACATATCAAGATTAACACAGGCTCCACAGGTTCCCGCAGGACGGAATGGGAGGCACTCAATGTAGCGATCAAGGGCCATTGTCTTGCACAGTCGGTGGGGATCAGACGTGCTCTAGTTAGGGAATTGAACCAACTAGAAAAGGACCTGCATGATAGGGAGGCCGAGCAAGAGGAGGACCCAGAAACCAACCGCAGACTGTCCCAGGCCAGAGAGACATATCACCAGACACTTGAAAGGCTGAGGTGCCATGATTATCGGAAACACATGATGTCAGTGCAGGCTGAGGAGGGTAGAGCGGGCAGCTTACTTGCCAGGTTGGTGCGACCCATGGGAGGGAATGACCCAATAACAAGTGTGAGAGGGACGAATGGGGACCAGGTTTACTCGCTGGCTGAAATTAATTATGTTTTTAAATCCTATTACACGACCCTGTATAGACATCCATAGGATGAATTACCGAGGACGATAGGCGAATAACTGGAGTCCCTGCCATTGACGGGCCTCGGACCAGATGAAGAGGGCAGATTGGGAGAGCTGATCACACTGGAGGAGGTGAAGGTAGCTATCGCGCAGTTGGCCACGGGTAAGACTCCGGACACTGATGGGTTATCCATGGAACTATATAAGACATATATAGATATATTTGCCCCAGCACTGGTTGAACTGTATACGGAAGCCTTTGGGAGTGGAGCTCTCCCAGGGACCATGAGGGAGGCGATAGTGGTTCCACTACCCAAGACAAAATCTAAAGAGAGGTCGGTGACTGACTTCCACCCCTTGTCTATGCTGAATTGCGATTTTAAGATCCTAAGCAAGGCGCTGGCCAATAGGCTACTACAACATATCCCCACTCTTGTGCATGAGGATCAAAATGGTTTTCTGCCAGCATGCAGCACATCCCTGAACCTTAGACAGTTGTTTATGATCCTACATTGACCCTTGACGGAGCGACGGCCTGAGGATATGCTCTTGTCCGTAGATTTAGAAAAAGCATTTGACTTGGTGCGGTTGGATTATCTCAGAGCAGTGATGAAGAGAATGAGGATGGGAGAGAACTGGATCCACAGGGTAGAGTTACAGTACCACCAACCGGTGGCCAGGGTGCGAATCGGGGGAGTGGTGTCTGAGTCATACCCCATGGGCCGGGGCACAAGACGGGGCTGTCCCCTATCACCCTTGCTGCTTGCGATCGCCATTGAACCCCTGGCGGCACAGTTTCGTACGGAGGGTCGGGGTAGAGGGGTGACACTGGGACAGGAAGAACATATTATCTTGCTCTATGCAGACGATTTGTTGATATATTTGAGAGACAGCCAATCCGGAATCCCATGGGCACTGGCACAGCTAGAGGGATTCGGTACGAACTCGGGTCTCAAGGTCAACAGGGGGAAGACGCACGTTTTCCCGTTGTCTGGGGGTGCGGAACGTCCACCTGCGTGGCCGGAGGATCTCCCCTGGTCACCACGCTCCTTCAAGTATTTAGGCATCCAGATTTTCCATAATTTAAACGACCTGCGAGACGGGAATCTGGGGGCAGCCCTCCGTTCCTTGTGGTCGTCAGTGCAGTTCTAGCGCTCTCTCAATCTTCCGATGGCCCGGGTGGCCCTAACTAAAATGATAATGGTGCCACGTCTTCTGAATTATTTCACGAACCTACCATTGACTGTCCTTGGGAGATGGTTCAGGGAACTGGATATGCTACTTGGGGGATTGGTGTGGGAAGGGGGCGCTAACGGACATCGCTTCCCATTCTTCGTTGGCCTGCACTGGAGGGGGGACTGGCGGTCCCGGATTCTGAGTTGTACTACCAGGCATGCCAGCTGCAATGGATGGCTAGGTGGGTCTCGGGGGGGGTCATCGGACGGGACTGAGTGTGGCCAATGACGGGATAGCGGTAGAAGAGCTGGTGGCGGACCTATTGGGTGCTGGGAAATTCACATCTGAGAAATCTGTCCTGCTGACAGTGGCACTCTCCAGTTGAAACAGATGCCTGAGGCAGACAGGGATGGGCGTCGCCTATTCCCCAGGAATACCACTGACTGGGATACCGTTGAATGTACTGGCCGATGCCATAAGCGAGGGCCAGGAGTGCTTACAATAGGAGACCACTTTAAGGATAGGGTGCTGCGATGCTTCGAGAGACTAATAGAAGAGGAGGAGATTCTTGACATACCAGACGCTGGTTCTAGCGATATGACGACTATGGCCAACAGTGAACGTGGAACCGGAGACTCATGCCATTTTACATTTGCTTCTGACGGAGGGAGCAGACAGTCACCTGGTCACCAAACTATATAAGGCCTCTATTGATGCCACCCTTAAACCCTTGCAGACCCTACGAGCAAGATGGGAGGACATAGGTGTAGGAAAGTACCATCTTGCCTGGCATGTTACCCCCATATTTCACTGTATATATGTTGTTTTAGTGTATGTGTCACTGGGACCCTGCCAGCCAGGGCCCCAGTGCTCATAAGTGTGCCCTGAATGTGTTCCCTGTGTGATGACTAACTGTCTCACTGAGGCTCTGCTAACCAGAACCTCAGTGGTTATGCTCTCTCTGCTTTCTAAATTGTCACTAACAGGCTAGTGACCAATTTCACCAATTCACATTGGCATACTGGAACACCCTTATAATTCCATAGTATGTGGTACTGAGGTACCCAGGGTATTGGGGTTCCAGGAGATCCCTATGGGCTGCAGCATTTATATTGCCACCCATAGGGAGCTCTGACAATTTTTACACGGGCCTGTCACTGCAGCCTGAGTGAAATAACGTCCACGTTATTTCACAGCCATTTACCACTGCACTTAAGTAACTTATAAGTCACCTATATGTCTAACCTTCACCTGGTGAAGGTTGGGTGCTAAGTTACTTAGTGTGTGGGCACCCTGGCACTAGCCAAGGTGCCCCCACCTCGTTCAGGGCAAATTCCCCAGACTTTGTGAGTGCGGGGACACCATTACACGCGTGCACTGTACATAGGTCACTACCTATGTACAGCATCACAATGGTAACTCCAAACATGGCCATGTAACATGGCATTGGGGAGACAATTACATGATCCCCCGAGTCTCTAGCACAGACCCGGGTACTGCCAAACTACCTTTCCCGGGGTTTCACTGCAGCTGCTGCTGCTGCCAACCCCTCAGACAGGTTTCTGCCCTCCTGGGGTCCAGCCAGGCCTGGCCCAGGAAGGCAGAACAAAGGACTTCCTCAGAGAGAGGGTGTTACACCCTCTCCCTTTGGAAAAAGGTGTCAGGGCTGGGGAGGAGTAGCCTCCCCCAGCCTCTGGAAATGCTTTGATGGGCACAGATGGTGCACATCTCTGCATAAGCCAGTCTACACCGGTTCAGGGATCCTCCAGCCCTGCTCTGGCACGAAACTGGACAAAGGAAAGGGGAGTGACCACCCCCCTGACCTGCACCTCCCAGGGGAGGTGCCCAGAGCTCCTCCAGTGTGCTCCAGACCTCTGCCATCTTGGAAACAGAGGTGTTGCTGGCACACTGGACTGCTCTGAGTGGCCAGTGCCAGCAGGTGACGTCAGAGACTCTTTCTGATAGGCTCTCACCTGTGTTGCTAGCTCTAGCCAACCCTCCTTTTCTGGCTATTTAGGGTCTCTGCTTTGGGGAATTCTTTGGATACCGAATGCAAGAGCTCACCAGAGTTCCTCTGCACTTCTCTCTTCACCTTCTGCCAAAGGATCGACCGCTGACTGCTCAGGACGCCTGCAAAACTGCAACAATGTAGCAAAGACGACTACTGCAACCTTGTATCGCTGATCCTGCCGCTTTCTCACCTGTTTCCTGGTGGTGCATGCTCTGGGGGTAGCCTGCCTCCTCTCTGCACCAGGAGCTCTGAAGAATTCTACCGTGGGACGACGGAATCCTCCCCCTGCAACCGCAGGCAACAAAAGACTGCATCACCGGTCCTCTGGGTCCCCTCTCAGCACAACGAGCATGGTCCCTGGAACGCAGCAACTCTGTCCAAGTAACTCCCACAGTCCAGTGACTCTTCAGTCCAAGTTTGGTGGAGGTAAGTCCTTGCCTCCCCACGCTAGACTGCATTGCTGGGTACCGCATGATTTGCAGCTGCTCCGGCTCCTGTGCACTCTTCCAGGAGTTCCTTCGTGCACAGCCAAGTCTGGGTCCCCGACACTCTAACCTGCAGTGCACAACCTTCTGGGTTGTCCTCCGGCGTTGTGGGACTCCCTTTTCTGACTTCGGGTGGACTCAAGTTCACTCCTCTTCCAAGTGCCTGTTCTGGTACTTCTGCGGGTGCTGCCTGCTTCTGTGAGGGCTCCCTGACTTGCTGGGCGCCCCCTCTGTCTCCTCATCCAAAGTGGCGACATCCTGGTCCCTCCTGGGCCACAGCAGCACCCAAAAACCCTAACTGCGACCCTTGCAGCTAGCAAGGCTTGTTTGCAGTCTTTCTGCACGGGAACACCTCTGCAAGCTTCTTCACGATGTGGGACATCCATCCTCCAGAGGGGAAGTTCCTAGTCCTCTTCGTTCTTGCAGAATCCACAGCTTCTACCATCCGGTGGCAGCTTCCTTGCACCCTCAGCTGGCATTTCCTGGGCATCTGCCCTCTCTTGACATTGTCCCAACTCTTGGACTTGGTCCCCTTGTTTCACAGGTACTCAGGTCCAGAAATCCACTTTGGTTGCATTGCTGGTGTTGGTCTTCCTTGCAGAATTCCCCTATCATGACTTCTGTGATCTCTGGGGAATATAGGTGCACTTTACACCTACCTTTCAGGGTCTTGGGGTGGGCTATTTTTCTAACCCTCACTGTTTTCTTACAGTCCCAGCGACCCTCTACAAGCTCACATAGATTTGGGGTCCATTCGTGGTTCGCATTCCACTTTTGGAGTATATAGTTTGTGTTGCCCCTATACCTATGTGCTCCTATTGCAATCTATTGTAACTTTACACTGCTTGCATTACTTCCTTTTGCTAGTACTGCATATTTTTGGTATTGTGTACATATATCTTGTGTATATTTGGCATCCTCATACTGAGGGTACTCACTGAGATACTTTTGGCATATTGTAATAAAAATAAAGTACCTTTATTTTTTAGTTTATCTGTGTATTGTGTTTTATTATGATATTGTGCATATGACACCAGTGGTATAGTAGGAGCTTTGCATGTCTCCTAGTTCAGCCTAAGCTGCTCTGCTATAGCTACCTTCTATCATCCCAAGCTGCCAGAAACACCTCTTCTACACTAATAAGGGATATCTGGACCTGGTACAGAGTGTAAGTACCCCTTGGTACCCACTACAAGCCAGGCGTGGCCTATTCCCCAGGAATACCACTGACTGGGATACCGTTGAATGTACTGGCCGATACCATAAGCGAGGGCCAGGAGTGCTTACAATAGGAGACCACTTTAAGGATAGGGTGCTGCGATGCTTCGAGAGATTAATAGAAGAGGAGGAGATCTCCGCGGGTCAATTCTTGACATACCAGACGCTGGTTCTAGCGATACGACGGCTATGGCCAACAGTGAACGTTGAACCGGAGACTCATGCCATTTTACATTTGCTTCTGACGGAGGGAGCAGACAGTCACCTGGTCACCAAACTATATGAGGCCTCTATTGATGCCACCCTTAAACCCTTGCAGACCCTACGAGCAAGATGGGAGGACATAGGGGATAGGGATCTAACGAATACGGAGTGGCAGAGGGTGCTCGCATACCCCCGGAAAGTATCTAGAAACACATGGTTTCAATATATCCAATATAATTACATTCACAGAACATACCTTACCCCACACAGGCTCAGGGTGATATACGGGGGGAGCCCAGGGCCTGTCCCAGATGCCAGACGACGGACCCAGACTTTTACCACATGGTATGGGACTGTACCATCATTCAGGGGGGATGGACCCGGGTATTAAGGGACCTGGGGGAGACCCTGGGCACTGGACTTCACATGAACCCCCACTCATGTTTGTTGGGACTACACGGAAGGCCAAAATCCAAGAAAGTAGGCGGTAGGTTTATAGACCTGGCAATGGTTTTGTATAGACGCCGGATAGCATTGACCTGGAAATCCCTGACGGGACCCAAAATTGAGGACTGGAGAGCGGAGGTCTCACTATGGGCTCAAGCGGAGCTACAGGCACTTCAGAGGGAGGAGGCACGGGGGATTAGGATCAAACATATAGCTCCACTATGGAAGGAGATACTGGAGGCTTGGGAGGAACAAGGGCGAGGAGGTGGTGAACCTCGGGAGGATGGACACGGCACAACGTCAAGGGATGAGACCGGACAGAGAGGTGAAGGGAGAGTGGAGGATGCGGGGGCCAGAAATTGAGGAGCGGGAGGTGGGAACAGTGGGGCACTGACCGGCTGAGCAGGACAGATTTGGATGAGGATAGGACAACCCAGAAAAATAGAGGGACAGACAGAGCCCCACTGCCCGAGGCGAGACGGATCCACATGAGGACATGGGGAACTAAACATTGAGGGCAAGGCAGAAATACGTCCAAGTAGGCACATATGGTAGAGCGGTCGAAATGTACTGGAGAGATGGGACTTCGAATGCCATCATTTATTGCACTTGCGCATGGTTGTGGTTTTGTTTTGTTTGGTTTCACTTGTTTAGGTTTTGTATGCTCTTTTTTTTTCTTCACTCCGGTTTCTTCTCTTGGCTTTAACCACGACTATTCAGCTATAGTAATAATATTGCCATAATGCACGAATGGAATGTATAGCATGAAACTATAACTATGGCTTGTTTGGAAGAAAATATGTATGTAGCAATCATCAATAACAAAAGCAGAAAATCAATAAACAAAGTTTAAAAAAAAAAAGTCTTTCTAGTTGGACAGTCAGGTTTTTCCTTAAGAAGTCTCCGTGGTATCTGGTTACATATATTCCTAAGTAGCAAAAGCCCTCCGTCATCACTAGGGCTCCACAGTCTCCCGGGAGGCTGGGTTCCCCTCCTGCCAGGGGATATACCACGGACTTGGACCAATTTGTCGTGCATACAAAATGGTCACCAAAAATTCTAACTATTTCCAGGAGCCTGCCTATCGTCAGTGAGGACGTGAAACATAAAGCAGGTTATCATCCGCATATAAGGATATACGTTCATCCCAGCCTCCTGACGTTTGAATTCCCTTCACCAAAGGTACCTGATGGATCCATGCTGTCTATGGCTCCAATGCTAGAGCAGGGGGGACAGCAGGCAACCCTCTCTGGTACCCCTCCCAAACTCGAATTCTCACTACTCAATTGACCTTCACTTGCGCCATGGGGCAGCACAAGGCAGCCTGGTCCATTTACAGAACTGCGGCCCGAACCCCAGTCTCTCCAGGACCGCAAACATATAGTTCCATCCCAGGGAGTCAAATCCCATTTTGGCGTCCAGTGCCATCAGGGCCGCCTGATCTGCCTCTGGCCCGAGGTCAGATGTAGCACCCCAAACAAGCACCAAAGATTAAGTCTTGTACTTCTGTCCAGCATAAAGCCCAACTTATCCGGATGCACTAGGTATCCTATTACTCCACGCAACCTATTGGCTAACACTTTGGCTGGCACCTTGGATTCCATATTAAGGAGGGATATCGGTCTATATGAGCTACACACCTTCGGGGGCCTCCCTTCCTTATGAATCACCACAGTTGTCGCTGCCCTTTGGTCTGCTAGTAAACAGCCCTTGTCCCTGACTTCCTTAAACATTTCCAGTAGTGGACTGGCAATTATAGTGGCCATTCCCTTGTACAGTTCAACTGGGATCCCATTAGGGCGCGCGGCCTTCACCGTCTGCAAGACTTGCAGTGCCTGGGACACCTCTTCCTCCATCTTAACGGCTTCCAATGCACCTCTGTCTTCTTTTTTCAGTACCGGTAGTTGGATATCCCTGAGGAGATCTTCACAATCCTCAGCAGACATTTCTGTCCTGGAGGCATACAAGTTTTGGTAATAGTCTGCAAAGGTCTTTGATATGCCTGCCCCAGTTGTTTGTGTGACCTGCTCTGAGTTCTCCACCCTCAGCGCCCATGTACGTTCTCTGTCCCTCAGCTCGAGCCATTCTAACAACCTGCCCTCCTTTTCGCCCACATCGTACAGCCTATGCTAAACTACTATGGCATATTGCTTGGCTTGGTTCTCTGCCAGAGCTCTCAGCTTCGATTGTCACAGTCGCAATTGCTCACGGTCTTCTGGATCATTGGAAGCCAGAGCTGTCACTTCCAGGGTGACTATGTCTTTCTCTATGGTTGCGCATTCAAGCTGCGTCTCGTTCTTTGCACCCCCAGGGTCGTCTGCACTTGTCCCATCAAAATTGCCTTGAAGGCTTCCCATAATGTCCCTGCCGACGATACTGAGCCCGATTCTCTGAGAAGTAAAGGGTTGCTCCCTCCCACAGGTTCTCTCTAACGCAGGGTCCCTCAGTCCCCAGACATTCAGTCTGCCCCGGAGCCTATAATCCCATTGTAGGCCCAGAAGTTTAACCCTGACCGGGGAATGGTCAGAGACACCCCTCGCATAAATAGTCGCGTCACGTGAAGATGTAATCCAATCTGGAGAAACTTCTGTGGGCAGCTGAAAAGTATGTGTATTGTCTCGCATGTGGGTTCCGTACCTTCCAGAGGTCAGTCAAACCCAGCACCCTGGCAAACTTGGAAAGTGTCCTGATCCTACCCCCCTACTCCCAGAGTCCCAGATCTGTCTAACTCCGAGTTCATAGTCTGATTCAGGTTGTCACCCAAAATAAGGATCGCAGAGGGTAGGTGTAGCAGCAGGTCACCCACCCCTGCAAGGGTCGTTGCCTGTAGTCGAAGGGGAGGTTTACATAGCACAGATTGACCGTATTGCCCTCCCAGGTACCCGAGAGAGACACGTAGCGGCCTATGTGGTCATGCCACAGCTGGTGGATGATGAGTATTGTTTTTTTCACCAGAATGCCCACTCCCTTAGCGTCAGTAGAGTACCCTGCATGTGCTTTGAGGATGTAGCCAAATCTGTCCAGTGCCTTACAGTGATTGCCTCTTAGGTGTGTTTCCTGAAGTAGGGCCATGTCTGGGGAGTGGTGCTTTATATGCTGTAATACTAAAGTGCGCTTTATCCTGCACCCCAGCCCATTTATGTTCCAGGACCATATGGTCAAGTTTTGTACCGGACCACCCATCTCACCCCTTTGATTCTATATAGAGTTTGGCCCTCCCGCCTTGCGATGCTTCCTTCTATCCCCTCCAAAGGAGATCCTTCCCTTTGAACAGTGTTTTGTGAATCCCAGATGCCCCCAACATGTGGCACTAAGAACATAACTATCCCTGAGACCTTATTTGAAACCCCTTTAATCCCCAATTCCCACCTCCCTGCTACTCTGCGCCGTGAGCTCAGAACTGCCCATCCCCCCAATTTACAGAGTGCCTGTCGCCCTAAACAAACTATGCTTCGTCGGGGGGGTGCCGCCGCCTATGAGGTGTCACTCAAAGAATCTTATGTGGGCAACCACACAATGTCTCCACCCTTTATGCTGGCTGTTTACCATGACCCTGGTCACTATGAATCGAGACGCCCTCCAACCTTCCTTGTCAACTCCTTCTGGAATTTAGTCACTTCAGTGTCCGCCTGATCTAATTGTTCTCAGTCCCCTTCTTGAGTTGGGTGCTTTCCATTCTTCCCGTCTGGTCCGAGCTTCCCTGTGCGCTGTGGGAGCGAGCTCTCCTCCCACTCCCCAGCTTGTTTCCAGGTCTCCAGCCCTCCAGCCAGTCCCAGGCCTCCTGAGTGGTGATAAAGTACTAAGGTTCTCATTACGACCCTGGTGGTTGGTGGTAATTTGGGGAAAGGTACTGCCAACAGGCTGGCGGTATCTTTCCAAATTATGACATTGGCGGTTTGGCTCAAGCCAAATGACCAATGTACCACTCTGACCGCCAAGGTGGTAACGGCCATTAGGCTGGAGACTTCAGTCTCCAGACCGGTGGCCATCAAAATCCCACCCTGGGGATTATGACCCCGCCTACCGCTATGGTTTTCGTGGCAATCGTACCACCACGAAAATCATGGCTGTAGGTACTATCAGTGCCAGTGAATTCCTTCCCTGGCACTGATAGGGGTCCCCCCTTCCCCCATCCCTCCTCCCCAGAGTCCTCACCCACCCTCTCCCTGCCCCTCCGGACCCCCCTGACATCAACACACCCACATGCTCACACACATACACACACGCATACCCACATACACCTACGCATGCACACATACATACCCACACCCCGCAACACATACTAACATACATTGTAGCACACACACATTCACAACACACAACATACACGTACACTCACATGCAGGCATTCACGCACTCATTCAAGGCGAGTCACACCCACATGCACGGAGTCATAAACAGTCATAAACAGACACCACCCCAACCACACAACACCCTCACACACGCACACAACACCCCCCTCTCCTGTCGGAGAACCCGACTTACCTGCTGGCAGGGGGTCCTCCGGCTGGAGACGGGATGCGACGCTGCTGTCCACAGCAGTGTCCGCCAGCAGAACACCGCCAGGCCATATCATTGCTCATGATATGGTCAGCGGTGTTTTGCTGCCGTGGCGCTGCTGCTGACAGCAGCTCCACCTTACTGCTATCCGCCACCATGATGTTGGCGGTATTCCGCCAGCCTTCTGGCGGAATTCCGTTGACGGGCATATTGCAGGTGGGCGGCTGGTAGCCACGGCGACAGTATATTGGTGGCCGTCACCATGGCGGTAGGCGGCAGTTACCGCAAATGTTGTAATGACCCCCTAAGTCTTTTCCTCCGCTTCCACTCTCAGTTCCCGGGAATAGCATCATATATCTCAGTTCCTTTGCCCTCAGTGCTCTTTTAACTGCCCCAAAGTTTTTCAGTTGGTGCTCTACCTGGAGGATAAAATCCAGAAAGAAATGGATGACAGCGTTGTCTTGCCGTAGGTCACCGAAGGTTCTAGCCACCTTTAATATGGCATCTCTATCTCTGTAGTTAAGAATCCTGGTGACTATTGTGCGGGGCGGCGCTCCCTGTTTGGGCGGGGGACCAGGTACTCTGTATGCCCTGTCCACCGAAAAGAAGTTAGACAGGCGTTTTGGCTCGAGCTTGTTTAGGACTAAGGCCCTCATTACAACATTGGTGGGAAATCCTGCTTACTGCCGTGCAGAAGACAGCCAACACACTGCTGCGGCGGCGGAAATCCGCCACAGCTATTATGACCCACAGCTCGGAATCCGCCAAAATCCAGACACCCACACAAGTCCGCCACACCAAAGGTCAGTGATAAACTGGCGATAACAAAACCGACACCGTCACGCCAACAGGTATACGCCCACACTATCATGACCCACGAATCCTCGCGGCGGTCTTTCAACCGCGGAATTCCATTGGCGGTACACACCGCCCGCTCAAAATACACACACATTTACAAAACACAACCACATTGGACAATTCAAAATACACACACCTGATACACGTACACACACCACTCCCACACACCCATCCAATATAAAACACACACCCACATCACCCACAAACCCTTCTGAACAGAATTGCTAACGAAGGCCAGAGAGAGACACCACCAGAAACAACACTAGCATCCACAGACACACAACATCATCACTCACACAACATCCACGTACCTCAGACAACACATCCCCTCACACATCACAACACACACCACCCCACACATCACACACACCACATCATGGCACCACAACGACACCCCAGGTTCTCAGAGGAGGAGCTCAGGGTCATGGTGGAGGAAATCGTCCGGGTAGAGCCACAGCTATTCGGATCACAGGTGCAGCACACCTCCATTGCTAGGAAGATGGAGCTATGGGGCAGAATCGTCAACAGGGTCAACGCAGTGGGACAGCATCCAAGAACTAGGGATAACATCAGGAAGAGGTGGAACGACCTATGGGGGAAGGTGCGTTCCGTGGTCTCAAGACACCAGATTGCAGGACAGAGGACTGGCGGTGGACCCCCACCTCATCTTCCACAACTAACAACATAGGAGGAGCAAGTCTTGGCAATACTGCATCCTGAGGGCCTCACAGGAGTAGCAGAAGGAATGGACTCTGGTAAGTCAACTCTTAACTATTATATCCCCCACCCTACCTGCATGCAATCACATACCCCCACCCTCACCCCATCACTCCAACACCTCACATATGTCCCACTATCACAAACCACCCATCCCAACACCAAGCCCTGCATGCAACACCAAAGCATGGACACCCATCACCAAAGCGTGTCCACTGCAGATACCCACCCAGACCCCAAACCAAATATCACACAAGGACCTAGAAATGAATGCAAGCACTGGAGTACAGGATCACTCACCAATTGCACATGATGGCACACACAGATGCAATAATCATGCCTTTACACCCCTGCAGGACCCCTACCCAACATCACCAGACAGGAGGTTCCAGACATGTCTACTCCCCCCACCGAAGAGGCCCACAGTGATGACAGCAGCTCTGTACAACTGGATCAAGATGACCAGCCCGGCCCATCTGGGACCTCGGGAGAGTCGGTTCCCCGACACTGGCACAAGCCACCACAGAGCCTCCCCCCTCAGGAGACACCAGCACAGCACCCACCCAGCGGGCCCATACCCCTGTCCCCAGAACACATCAAGCAGCAGTGTGTCCACCACTAGAGGGAACCCAGGCAAACCCACCACCCCAACAAAATCAGGGACCTGGGGGCAGTGGCAGTGGGCACACGGTTCAGGGGACAGAGGCACAGGAAAACAGGGGAACTGGGAGGACTGCTGTGCGACAGGGGGAGGACAGGCCCGGGGAACCCACTCTCCACGAGGCCCTCTCCAACATCATGGGAGCGTACCATCATTCCCAGGAGACGATGGCAACGGTACTGGCCAACTTTCAGGAGACCCAGCGGCTGCTGGAGGAACACTATTTGGGGATCAGGGAGGAACTCAAGTCCATCAACACCACCCTGGTCTCCATTGTAGGGGTGGTGCAGGACCTTGTCAACACCAGGAGGGACACTGAATGTGGCACACCAAGGGGCCACTGACACTAGCCTGGATGATGAACAGCCCACCACCTCCGCCGGCGCTAGTGGACAGGAGGCACTGCCACAGGACCACGACACCAGCACCCCACCCCCTGCAGATGGAGAGCCACCCCACAAACGGTCCCTGAGATCCAGGACCAAGACAGAGAACATTGCCAAGACCCCCGCCAGGAAATTAGACCCCCCTGAATGTCATCCTTCTGTCCCACTTTGTCACCCTGTCCATCCTTCAACTGCCCTAGCTCCACTTCCTATGCCCCTTTGGACAATGCACCTGTGAAACAAATAAACTGGACTCTGCCATGGACATTCCTCCACCATCACCCCTGACCATTTTACAACCCCCTCCACTTACTTGCACGAAAATAAACACACATCAATCACAAAACAATCTGGAGTCAGTCTGTGCTTTCACAAATGTGTATTTACAATAACTATGGAAAATATCAATGTCAATTTTATTGTCAACATATCGATGTAACACAGCTCTAGTCCATGAGGAAATATAGCAGAGATCACACAGTGGGACCCAAATCTGTGAAATGGAAAGCCAAAGTGACAAGTCAGGGTCCATACACTGGGTGAAAGTGACAGACTTATGATAGTTCAAACAATAGTATGAGATGTGCGAGGCAGGGATATATTCTTACCTGTGTCTCATTGGAAGTATTGCTGGATAACGTTGTTTCTGTTGTCGATATCCTCTTCTTCTGCCTCCTCTTCTTCACTGTCCACAGGCTCCACAGCTGCCACAAGACCTCCAGCTGGACCATCCTCCTGCAGAAAAGGCACCTGGCATCACAAAGCCAGGTTGTGCAGCATACAGCAGGCCACGATGATCTGGCACACCTTCTTTGGTGATTAGTAGAGAGAACCACCTGTCATATGGAGGTACCGGAACCTGGCCTTCAGGAGGCTGAAGGTTCTTTCTATAATCCTCCATGTGCCTCATTGTAGCGTTCCTCTGCCCTTGTCCTGGGATTTCTCACTGGGGTCAGTAGCCATGACAGGTTGGGGTACCCAGAGTCACCTGCAAATGTCGAGGTACAACTGTTAGACACACACTAACACGTAGTGACAACCCCAGACCCAGACAACTATTCACGGGGTATAGGCTCCTGTCCTCACGTATTAGCCACACACTGTGCCTCTGGAGTTGCCCCATCACATAAGGGATGCTGCTATTCCTCAGAATGTAAGCGTCATGCACTGAGCCAGGAAACTTGGCATTCACATGGGAGATGTACTGGTCGGCCAAACACACCTACTGCACATTCATTGAATGGTAGCTCTTCCTGTTTCTGTACACCTGTTCACTCCTGCGGGGGGTACCAAGGCCACATGTGTCCCATCAATGGCACCTATGATGTTGGGGATATGTACAAGGGCATAGAAGTCACCTTTCACTGTAGGCAAATCCTCCACCTGAGGGAAAACGATGTAGCTGCACATGTGTTTCAGCAGGGCAGACAACACTCTGGACAACACGTTGGAGAACATTGGCTGGGACATCCCTGATGCAATGGCCACTGTTGTTTGAA
Source organism: Pleurodeles waltl (assembly GCF_031143425.1). NCBI lineage: Eukaryota > Metazoa > Chordata > Amphibia > Caudata > Salamandridae > Pleurodeles > Pleurodeles waltl. The sequence continues at coordinate 187,781,468 of NC_090439.1, read as the reverse complement.
AAGCCTAATTGCCAGGAAATGGAGTACTGACAGGACCTACACTAGAGGGGGATCCCTGTGGGATGGCGGATAGCTGACATTCAGGTCTGGCTCCAACTGGGCACACAGTTCATGGATTATTGCACGATCAAGTCTGTAGGTGACTAGTACGTGTCTCTCTTCCATTGTCGACAGGTCCACCAGCGGTCTGTACACCGGAGGATGCCGCCATCTCATCACCTGCCCCACCAGACGTGCCCTATGGACGAGAATAGCGAGTAGAGAGTCAGCCAACACTGAGGTATCACAAATTGTCATTAGCACACGTTTATTAATCCGCAGTGTGCCTGTTACTGTGTGTATGCAAGGCCTACATAGGTTTGACGCAGTTATTATTCTTGCCATGTGGCCCCCTGAAATGGCGGCTGCCTGACCTGTAAAGTGGGACAAGGGGACATGAGGTAACTGCGCTGGCATTCTACACCGTCGCAGTAGGCGGTCGAAGACCGCAGCGCAATCCTGCATTGGTTAACATTGGACCCTATTGGTCTGAGGAGCCAATGACAATGTGCGCCAGTGGTGATGGTACGCACCGCTGCGAACGTGACCACCATTTTCTCTCTGTTCACTCACTTGATACCTGACCTTCAACAGGAGAGGACCTACACTGCAAGTGCTGCTGTGACTTCAGTTTGGAAGCGACAATGGCTCATGTGTCTGGGGAAAGGGCCCCTGCCTTCACTTTGGAGGAATTGGAGAAGTTAGTGGATGGGGTACTCCCCCAGTACACGCTACTCTACGGTCCTCCAGACAAACAGGTGAGTACACTGTGAGCATGCTGCATGGGCAATGGCTGTTTGGAGTGGTGTGGATGGAAGATACATGTGGGGGGGGACTGAGGCCTGCATGTGCGGATGGTGAGGTTATGTGCATCAGGGCAAGGGTGGAAACGTGGGGCAATGACTATGATGGTCTGGACGGTGAAAGATTTACCTTTTCCCATGTACTATTCCTCTAGGTCAGCGCCCACCAGAAGAAGGATATTTGGCGTGCCATCGCCAAGGAAGTCCGGACCCTCGGAGTCCACCACAGACAGAGCACCCACTGCCGGAAAAGAAGGGAGGACATTCGCCGCTGGAGCAAGAAGACGACGGAGGCCCAGCTGGGGATGGCCTCCCAACATGGGAGGGGTGCCCTTCGCACCATGAACCCCCCTGATGTTCCGGATCCTGGCGGTGGCGTTTCCGGAGTTGGATGGGCGCTTGAGGGCATCACAGCAGCCACAAGGGGGTGAGTACAGACACATTCATCTGACTCTGCGCGCATTACGAGGTGTCTGGGTGGGGGAGGTGGGCAGTGGGTTCCCCCAGGCCAGGGCGAAGTTTGTAGGCAAGGTCCCTTGTGAGGCAGGCTATGTGGCACCCCAACCCCACCAGTGGTAAGAGCCATCTACACCTAGTCAGGCTCCTGTGACTTCCATGTGTGCAACAATCGGGCATAGGCCTTGTACGCCATGGCCTTGTGAATAATCTAGGAACTGTTAGTGCATGGCGTAGTGCTGAGGTCTGCAGTGTCTGTAGTGTCTGCCAACGGTAGTGGTATTGCATGCACTGAACATGTCTTTCTTCTGTCTTTCCCACACACCCTTTTTGTGATCTCCCTGTTCTTGTGTGCAATAGCATCATCTGGTGGAGGAGCAGTGGCACCGGAGCAGGAGGGAGCTGCATCCCACTTGGCCCTGGAGGGCGAGACAACAGATTCTGAAGCCACCAGTGGGACGGAGGGCGAGGGGAGCTCCACGGCGGGGAAAGGAGGTGACAGCAGCGACTCCTCCTCTGATAGGAGCTCCCTTGCTAGTAGCGGGCCCTTCTGTGCCCCCCACATCCACAGGTACAGCCCCCACCCCCCCACCAGCACCGCCCTCCCAGCAGCCCCTCAGCGTGTGTCCCATGCCCGCTCACCCAGGAGGGTGGGCATCTCCTTCACCCCAGGCACCTCAGGCTCTGCCCCAGTCAGCCCTGCTGCCCTCAGTGAGGAGGCTATTGACCTCCTGAGATCCCTCACTGTTGGCAGTCTACCATTGTGAATGCCATCCAGGGTGTTGAGAGGCATTTGCAATAAACAAATGCATAGCTGGAGGGCATTCATTCTGGCCAGGCAGCCCAACAGAGAGCATTTCAGGCTCTGGCCTCAGCACTGATGGCAGCCATTGTCCCTGTGTCCAGCCTCCCCCCTCCAACCTCCTCCACCCAGACCCAATCCCCTGTACCTCAGCCTATCCCAAGCACACCATCAGACCAACATGCAGACACCTCAACACACAAAAGTGGCTCAGGCAAACATAAGCACCACACATCCCACAGGCACTCACACAAGCATCATACCCATGCAGACATACCAACATCTACTGCCACCACTGTGTCCCCCTCCTCCACGTCTTCCTCCTACCTCCCAGTCTCGTCTCTACTCACACCTGCATGCACTACATCTTCAGGCACTACCTCCATCACCAGCACACCCATCACCACACACTGCTCACGTGCACTCACCACCCCCACTACCATTCACACATCCTCTGTGTCCTCTCCCAGTGTGTCTGTGAGCCCTCCTCCCAAAGTACACAAACGCAGGCACACACCCACCCAACAGCCATCCACCTCACAACACCCTCCAGCCCATGCACCTTCACCCAAATTCAGCAGACGTACACCTCCTACAACCACTACCTCTTCCTCCACTCCCAAACCCCCTCCATCTGCCCGTCCCAGTGTGTCTAAAAAACTTTTCCTGGCTAATATTGACCTCTTCCCTACACCTCCCTCCCCCCGCCCGTCCCCTAGGGCCAGGCTTTCCAGGTCCCAACCCAGCACCTCAGCCACCACATCACCAGGCACAGTGGTGCCAGCAACTGCGGGCTATTGGAGTGCGCCAACCATGAGGGCTGCCAATGTGTCTCGGAGCGAGGGGAAGGACATTCCGCCACCTCAAAACTTAAAAAGTTGCCCACGTCCCGGAGGGAGAAGCCGAAAACACCTGCCACCAAGGGCTCAGGGAAACCGAAAGGGGATAGTGGCAAGACAGCAGCGCCACCATCCAAGGTGGGGAAGGGCCAGAAAGTGAAGGGCAGGTCAGGAGAGGGCATGGTGGCACCGACTGAGGGTCACACCTTCTGTACACGTCGACGCCAACCTGTACGGCGGAGAAGACCGCCACCTGCACCACTATCTGCACCGTCACAGAGCCCGCCACCAGCACCACTGTCATTGAGCCCGCCACCAGCACCGCAGTCACTGAGCCCGCCACCAGCACCACAGTCACTGAGCCCGCTACCAGCACCGCTGCAACAGAGCCCGCTGCCAGCACTGCCGCAACAGAGCCCGCCGCCAGCACCGCCGCAACAGAGCCCGCCGTCAGCACCGCAGTCACTGAGCCCGCCGCCAGTACCGCTGCCACTGAGCCCGCCGCCAGTACCGCTGCCACTGAGCCCGCCGCCAGCACCGCTGCCACTGAGCCCGCCGCCAGCACCGCTGCCACTGAGCCCGCCGCAAGCACCGCTGCCACAGAGCCCGCCGCAAGCACCGCCGCAACTGATACCGCCGCAAGCTCCGCCAGCGGCCCCGCGATATCCTGAGCCAGTGGCACCACTGCAGACATGGCTGCCATCCCCAGTGGTCAGTCGTCCGAGGCTGGTGGTGAGTTCCAGGAGCCTGGGCAGCTTCAATGATGCATCACTTTCAGTGGAGAGATACAGCCACTACCTCTGGTCTTGGCAGGATGAAGCACTCTGGGCACAAAGCCCCCTCCAGAACCAGTGGAGACTGTTATCCACTTGAAAGACTGTAGCTTTGCACTCCCCAGGATAAAGCAGTGGGCAACCCACCCACTGGAAAGACTTGAGAGACTGTGGCTTTGCACTCCCCAGGATAAAGCAGTGGGCAACCCACCCACTGGAAAGACTTGAGAGTCTGTGGCTTTGCACTCCCCAGGATAAAGCAGTGGGCAACCCACCCACTGGAAAGACTTGAGAGACTGTGGCTTTGCACTCCCCAGGATAAAGCAGTGGGCAAACCACCCACTGGAAAGACTTGAGAGGCTGTGGCTTTGCACTCCCCAGGATAAAGCAGTGGGCATGGTGCCCCCTCGTGGAGCAGTGGCATCGTGCGTTCATCAGGCTGAGGTGCCCATCCTCCCTCTCCCCCTGAGGTGCCTGTTTATTTTCCATCTCATGCCCCTCCAGTGTTCTCTCCGTTTGGAGTCAGGTATTGAGTGTGGGCCTCGCCCATGCATTTTTGGCCCAGTGGTCCACAGACAATGATTGGTGCACTATCCGGCCTTGTGTATTTGGTGATCATAATTGTATATACTGTATTTAGAGTTTTGACTACTGGATTTGTATTGATTACAATCGTTCAAATCAATACCCTTTGTCCTTGCGTTATTGAAGGGGGTGGGGGGTGTATATGTAATGTTGCAGCATGTATTTGTGTGTCTGTTGTTGTGGGTGAGGGAGAGGGTGGGGGTGTTGTGTGTTGCGTGTGTGTGTCACTCTCTTTTCCCTCCCCCCTCACCTGTGTTGTAGGTGCAGTACTCACCGTGGTCGTCGCCGCCGTCTCTGGAGCTTCTGATAGTGGAGCAGGAAGACCATCACCGGCAGGATGTGAAGTTCTGTCTCTATGGCGTTCTGGTTCCTTGTGTTGGTGTGGAGAGGTGAGTGATTTCCCCTTCTGTGTACGTGGTTTTGATTGCGTTGGTTCCACCCCGGAAAAGGTGGCGGATTGGCATCTTGTGATAGGGTAGGCAGTACATTGTCTTCCGCCTGTCTGTTGCCGGTTACCACCACGCTGTTTGTTTGTACCACCGTGGCGGTCGGAGTGTTAAAGTGGCTGTCTATGTTGGCGGTTTCCGCCACAGTCGTAATCCCATTTTTTTTTTCCGCCAGCCTGTTGCCGGTATTACCGCCGCTTTAACACCGACCACCAGGGTTGAAATGAGGGCCTAAATCTTCAACAAATAGGTCCGTTTGTCAGGCCTTCCATGCCCCCCCGGTACTCCCATCATCCTCACGTTGTTCCTTCGGGATCATCCCTCCTGATCTTCCAGCCTGCCTTCCATTATCTTGCTCTTTTTGGTGAGTGACTGGACCTGCTCCTCTAGTCGTTTTGTTGTAGCCTGTAGACCATCTATGTGGATATCCGCAGCTGCTACTTTCATGGAGATCAATCTGGACTGGGTCTAATTTTGGTTCTAGGGGGGCAATGGAGCTCCAGTTGTCCTGTATGGCTGCCATGATTGTTCTCAGTGAGGGCTCCGTCCCCAGACTCAAGTCTTCTCCGGGGGCTCCACCATCCCCCCCTTGGAAGGAGCCCCCCCCCCACTTCCTCCATTTGTACTGCATACCTAGCCAAGCTGTTTGTTTGTAGCTGCTTGAGAGTGAGGCCTTTGAACATGGTCTCCGTCTTCTATATCTCGCTTTTATGGGCACACTCCAAGGCTGCACGCCTCCCTGCTGTCCCCTTTGAACTGCCTCGCTTATCAGGAGCTTGCAGTGTCGCTTGAACTTGCCTGCGCCTTCCACCGGGTGCCCCCCCACTCTCCACTATGTGTGTGTCTAAGTCTCTCTTAGGCTCACCGCATGCCCCTGGGGCATTCACTATTGTGCTTTGTTTATTTGGAGGCTCCCTGTGTCCTGTTCTCCTCGTCATTTGGCCCCACTGCAGTCTGGTGGTTCTTCTCCCTTCTAATTTCTGGGGATATCTGCAGGATTCAGGCCGTAAGACGCGTCATTCACTACCTTGCCTCCACTGTTGGGTTGCCCCTCTCGGCTGTGTTGACAACGTTATTTGTGTCCTCGGCCTTCCTGTATAACTGCCTCTGTCTGGTGGCTCTCGATTTCCTGCCCCCCCTTATGCCTCTCACTCTCGGGGGTGTCCATAGTCGTTAGGCTGCACAGTGGTGGACGGAGTCACTCGTCCTGCCACTGTCTGGCCTGCGCCAGCTCGTGCCCTTTTTTAGTTGTGTCTGTCATCTCTGCTGCCCGGGCTTCTTCGTGTGGGTCCCTGGGCCCCCAGTGTCACCTCCATTGCCTGGGGGGCTCCCGGTGGCCCACCTCTGTACTCCAGTGGCCTCAGCCGCCTTCTGGTTGGTCCTCACACTCTCTGGGGGGCCACCGGTTGCAGGTCATGGGCCCCCCTCACACTCTCTCACTCAATCTCTCTCTCTGGGGAGCCACAGGATGTAGGCCGCGGGAAGAGTACCACTCACCATATCCCCACGCGGTCCACATCATCCTCAGCTGGCTATCTGGATCTCCGCTTCTGGCTGCCTTGTCATTGCTGGAGCAATCCCACTGCCCTGTGGGGATGGATAGCGAAGCAGGTGGCAGCGGCGAAGGCCCTCTCACTTTGGGCGACTCTCTGTGATCAAGGATTGTGTCTCTCTCTCCTAATGCTGCAGGGCCGCTTCGCTCCGTCTGCCATTTTGCATGGAGGTGGTCGGAGCTGCTTCACCGTCTGCAGCCTTTAGCCAGCCTCATCAATGGCTGAGACGGTGCTTCCAGGCATGCCCTGGGCCCTGCCATCGGCAGGATATTGTCAGATTTGGGTGGTTATATACCTCGGCAATGCTGGAGCTCGATCAGAGCGCTGCCAGCTTTGTTTGTGGCAAGCTCCGCCCCCAAGCATGACCGATCTTGAACCAGCTTTTCATGTCCGCTGCTCCTCTAGCCAGATCTTGTTTGATTAGGCCAAATTCCAGGCAGATTTGTGCTGGAGACGCATTCTGTGGTAAATTAAACAATTGCCTGAAAGTGTTGATCTGATCTTTAGCCACTGTCTCCGCATCCCCTTCTCTCATTGCCGTGCTTGCATAAGTTATTTTGATAATAACTTTACGGCGATTACCATGAGAAGTGGCTGAAATGAAGACCTGTTCAATTTTTTTTGCTAGAGTGACAAAAGCATGGTTTATTGCTCTCCCCTTAGTGTAATATATTGTTTTTGTTGCATGAAGGATCCTCTTGAGTCAAAATATAGGCCCCAATATTTATAATTTGTTACTGATTCTAATTGTGTGGCCTTTAATCAAAACTTTGGGACATAAACCAGATGAGTACAGAACAACATTATTTTCGTTTTTGCCACATTTACCTCTAGAAGATTATTATCTGCAAGGTTGGTAAGGACATTCAATGATTTTTGCAGGCCTACTGTGGTTTGGCTGAAAAGTATAATGTCATCAGCTTATTATAAGTGGGTGAGACGGAGGGGGCGAAGACGGGAAGGATGTTTTTTTTCCTGATCCAAGATGAGCGTGAGGTCTGCTATTCAAGAGTACAACAGATATATTGCTCATAACAGGGTATCCAGAATGCCCAATTACTTTAATTTGGGCCACAGCAATTTCTGATTTATCCAACAAAGGCCGATTTAAAATCTATAAATCCAAGATGTAGTTTGCTTTTGTCCTGCTTGCATTGATCTAGCAAAATTACTGTATTTGTGCTCATGCCCACTCCTTTTCTGAAACTTGTCTGGTTCTGTGGGATAAGGATGTTATTGCCTGGCCAAGCCAATAAGTCAGCTAGCAACAGAGATGCATGGAGTTTGGCCTCGGAGACAAGGAGGGCAATAAGTCGATAGTTTGCTGGATTGGTTCTATCCCAGCCTTATAAACTGGATTTAAAATGGATCCCCACCAGCTTTTGAAGATATTGCCACTAAGCTGTACTTCCTTGAATAAGGCAGCCATTGTGTTAGACAAAACTCTATGTTCTCTTTAAAAATTGCTTGCGATAGGCCATTTGTACCAGGTGCACCTTTCTGATGATCCTTGTGTGGAATTTTGCAAATGTTTCATCTCCCTTGTGACCAGAAGGGTGTATTGACGTAAGAAAGACGACTCTCATTTGACTTGTACTGCCCCCATTTCACTTGTGTGATGATGATTTATTGAAAAAGTAGCCGCCTGCAAAGAAAAAAGATTGAATATAAAATATTGGAACTATTTGATGGTCTTGATGTTACAGAAAGCGTATCTATAGTATCCCAGCAGTTTTTTCGGGTTCCAGTGCTTGGCAATATGAATTATTTTTAACCAAAAGTCACCCTCTGCTAATCAGTTATCTTCCCACAACTTCTTTTAATATGCTTTTTTGAGGTTTTCAGCCGTGCTAATAAGAGACTACTAGATGGATGCTTCTTTAGTTGCCTAAATAAGTTATTTTGCTCCCTTCTCAAGTATCTACTCCGTTTTGAGAGCTGAACTTTAATTCTATTCCTCACTTGCTGGGTTGGGGGTTTTCGTTTTGTAGATGATTGAAATTGTGTTAATAAAGCATCTCAGAAGCTTAACCAGGACACAGTGTGGTGTTCCAAACTTCTAATTCACTTAGTCATTGTTAGAAATGGGGGTCTTTGGTTGGCAGTCAGGTGTCCAAGCAAGGACCCTCACTCTAGTCGGGTAAGTCACACACAATCCAAATGATCCTGTGCCCATCCTTTGGTAGCTTGGCACTGAGCAGTCAGGCTTAACTTAGAAGGCAATGTGTAAAGTAGTTGTGCAATAAATCATGCAATAACAGAGTGCAAACACCACAAAAATACACCACACAGGTTTAGAAAAGTATAAAATATTTATCTGAGAAGATTAAGGTCAAAACAATCAAGATTTGATAAGTACAAGTTAAAATATCACTTTTGTAATGATAAGATGAGTTTTAAGTTCTTAAAACTAACAATGGTCTCTTGCAAGCACAAAGTACCTGGTTTGCGTCCAAATTATCTGCACGGGACCTCAGAGGAGGAGATGCGTGAAAAACGGGGAGATGTGCTTCGGTTTCTCCGGGCGCACACACATGATGCATCAATACTTTTCCACGCAGCAAGGGCTCTGCATTGATTTCCGGCACGCATGCTTGAATCCTCTTCAGGTTGCAGGGTATTTGGATGCCCCGGGGACAATACGGAGAAATCGTGGATGTGCAGGACGAAGTCACAGGAGCTGCGTTGATCCGGTGGGTGATGCAGGGAAATTTCTGTCGCACAGCAGATGCTGTGTCGATTCCTCTCACAGGAAGTCGGGCTGTGTCGTTCCAGCTCGGTTATGCGTCAATCCGCTGGCCCGAGTGTCGAAGTTTTAGTCGCAACACTGGTGCTGCGTCGATCTCCACTCGGGGAGCCAGGCTTCATCGTTCCAGTTCAGCGATGCAGTCATTTTATCACCGCAGGGCAGGCTGTGCATCGATTCCGGCAGGCTGTGCATCGATTTTCACCACATAAGTTCTTTGCAGAGATGGCCCTGAGACTTCAGGAAACAGGAGGTAAGCTCAATCCAAGCCCTTGGAGGGCACTTCTCAGCAGTGCCAGAGGGCACAAGAAACCAGGGCAACAGCAGTCCTTTACAACAAAGCAGTTAGGTGAGTCCTTTGTGCAGCCAGGCAGCAGGTTCTGGTTCAGAGTTCCAGGAGGTATTTTGTCAAGAAGTGACTGAGTTGTTAGGGTCAGAGACCCGGTTTAAATACCCAAATGTGCCTTTGAAGTGGGGGAGACTTCAAAGAGTGGCTTAGAATTGCAGCAGGTCCCCTTTCACTTCCATCCTGTCCTCCAGGGTCCCAGTAGGGGGTTTGGCAGTCCATTGTGTGAGGGCAAGCGACTGTCCTTTGACATGCAAGTGTCAGGCCCTCCACCCTCCCAGCCCAGGAAGACCCATTCAGTATGCAGACGTGTCCAGGTGTGACTGAGCATCCTGTGTTTGGGGTTGTCTGAGTGAAATGCACAAGGGAGCTGTCAACGAACCCAGCCAGATGTGGATTGTAAAGGACAGAAGGATTTAAGTGCAGAGAAATGCTCACTTTCTAAAAGTGGCATTTCTAAAATAGTAATATGAAATCCAACTTCACCAGCCAGCAGGACTTTGTATTACCATTCTGGCCATACTAAATATGACCCTGTTACTCCTTTCAGATCAGAATCTACCACTCAAACAGTATATGAGGGTAGCACTAAAGTTAGCCTATTAAAGGAGCAGGCCTCACAGCAGTGAATGTAGGAGTTTTACACTACCAGGACATATAAACTACACAGGTATTTATCCTGCCTTTTATCTACCTAGCACCCTGCCCTATGGGTTACCTACGGCCTACCTTAGGGGTGACTTACATGTAGAAAAAGTGGAGTTTAAAGCTTGGAAAGTACTTTTAAATGCCAAGTCGAATTGGCAGTGAAACTGCACACAGGCCTTGCAATGGCAGGCCTGAGACATGGTTAAGGGGCTACTTATGTGGGTGGCACAATCAGTGCTGCTGGCCCACTAGTAGCATTTAATCCACAGGCCCTGGGCACATGTAGTTCACTTTACTAGGGACTTATAAGTAAATTAAATGAGATAATTGGGTATGAGCCAATGTCACCATGTTTTAAGGGAGAGAGCATATGCACTTTAGCATTGGTTAGCAGTGGTAAAGTTTGCAGAGTGCTAAAACCAGCAAAAACAGTGTCAAAAAGTGGAGGGAGGAAGGCGAAACGTTGAGGGTGACCACCCTAGGGCTGTCAGGTCTAACATGTGTCCCCCAGCTGAAAGTGGGGAGAGCTACCCAACCTCCTGGGAGCTCTCATCGCTAAGGCAGAAGTATCTGGATAGACCATCAGGTTGGCATTGTCAATCCCCGGGCGATGCTCCAACGTAAAGTCCATCCCCTGTAGGGAAATGGACCACCTTAAAATTTAGGATTTTCACCCCTCATCTGCATGAGCCATCTGAGGGGACGGTGGTCTGTCTGAACTCGGAAGTGAGTCCCAAACAGGTATGGTCTCAGCTTCTTTAGTGCCAAGACCATAGCAAATGCTTCTCTCTGAATAGCACCCTACCTCTGTTCCGGTGGTAATAGTCTTCTGCTAATAATAATGGTCTAGGTCCTCCTCATTCAGCTGTGCTAAGACCGCTCATATGGCATGCTCTGAAGCGTTTGTCTGCACAATTAATTCTCTGGAGTAGTCAGGTGCCTTGAGCACGGGGCCGTGCACATGGCTTCCTTCAGGGAGTCGACGGCTTTCTGACAAGCCTCTGTCCAATTCACCAACCTAGGCTGTTTCTTGGATGTCAATTCTGTAAAGGGGGCTACTATGGTGCCATATCCCTTAACAAATCTGCGGTAATATCCAGTGAGTCCGAAGAAGGCCCTCACCTCTGTTTGAGTTCTAGGTGGTTGCCAGGCCTTGATAGCTTCAATCTTGGCCTGGAGGGGCTGCACCTTGCCACCACCTACTAGGTGCCCCAGGTACACCACGGAACCCTGCCCAATCAGGCATGTACTGGCCTTGATAGTCAGGCCTGCCTGTTGCAGGGCCTGAAGCACCTCCTTGATGTGGAGCAGGTGTTCCTCCCAGCTGGAACTAAAGACTGCAATGTCATCTAGGTTGGCTGAGCAGAAGGCATCCTTGCCAGCTAGGACCCTGTTAACCAACCGTTGGAAGGTAGTGGGGGCATTTTTCAATCCAAAGGGCATTATTCTGAACTGGTAATGGCCCTAGGGGTAGAAAAAGCAGATCTCTTTTGAGCCCCTTCAGTCAAGGCGATCTACCACTACCCTGACATGAGGTCAAAGGCACTAAGGAACTTGGCAGCACCTAGCCTGCCTATGAGCTCATCAGCTCGGGGGATGGGGAGAGCATCTGTCTTTGTGACAGAGTTGAGACCCCGGAAGTCCACGCAGAACCTAAGTTCTGGCTTGGCACCAGGAGCAGCAGCCTTGGGAACCAACACCACTGGGCTGGACCAGGGACTGCTGGACTTTATCACCCCAAGAGCCAGCATTTTGGCAACTTCATCCTTGATGTTGGACCTCACTTTATCTGACACCCTATACATTTTGGCCCGTATTTATACTTTTTTTAGCGCCGCATTTGCGCCGCTTTTTGACGCAAAACGGCGCAAACCTACAAAATACAATGGCATTTTGCAAGTTTGCGCCCTTTTTGCGTCAAAAAACGACGCAAATGCGGCGCAAAAAAAGTATAAATACGGGCCTTTATTCTTTACAGGTGGACTGTCTCCTGTGTCAATATCATGGACACACAATTGTGTGAGCCCAGGCGTGAGGGAGAACAGGGAAGAGAACTGTTCCAACAACTTGCAGCAGTTTCCTCTCTGATCTAGAGTCAGGGAGTCAGAGAGATTAACATCCTCCACTGACCCATCATCTTCCTTGGCAGAGAGGAGGATGGGAGAGGCTAATTCTCCTCTTCTATGCCCTCATCTGTCACAAGAAGCATGCTGACCTCAGATGTCTCAAATGAGGCTTCAGTCTGTTGTGGTGGAGAACCCTTAGGGGATTTCTGGGGGTCTTGAGGTCCACTAGGTAAGTGGCCTCCCCCTTTTGCTCCTTGACTTCAAATGGGCCAGTCCAGCGGTCCTGGAGAGCTCTAGGCTCTACTGGCTCCATTACCCATACCTTGCATCCAGATGAGAATTCTACCAAGGTGGCCTTCTGGTCATACCATTCCTTCATCACCTCTTGATTGGCCTCGAGGTTGCTCTTGGCCTGTTTCCAGAAACGCTGTGTCTGGTTGCGGAGGGCCAGCATCTAACTGACCACATCCTGGGGAGGTTTCCTGGGAGCTCTCTCCCACCCCTCCTTGACTATGCTTAGTGGTCCCCTGACAGGGTATCCATTGAGAAGTTCAAAGGGGCTGAACCTCACCCCTTCTGGGGCACCTCCCTATAAGCAAACAGAAGGCATGGCAAGAGGACCTCCCACTTACGCCTCATGGCCTCAGGCAGGCCAGTGATCATGCCTTTCAGGGTCTTGTTGAACCTTTCAACAAGCCCATTGGTTTGAGGATGAAAAGGGGTGGTAAACCAGTATGTTACCCCACACTCATCCCACATGGAGTTCATGTACGCTGACATGAAGTTTGTGCCTCTGTCAGACACAACTTACTTTGGAAACCCCACACCGGTAGATATCCCCATTAGAGCTCTGGTCACCACCGGTGCAGTCACTGTCCTTAGAGGGATTGCCTCTGGATAGCAGGTGGCATGGTCCACCAAAACCAGGGTAAACCTGATGGTTTTGGGATCCAGGAGACAAATGACGTTGATGCCCACTCTTTCAAAGGGGGTACCAATGACAGGGAGTGGGATCAGGAGGGGGCCTTGAGCCTTTTCATTGACTTCCCACTAGCCTGGCAGGTTGGGCAGGGCCTACAGAAAGCATCTGAGGCTACCCACATTCGTGGCCAATAAAAGTGGGTGACAAACCTGGCAAAGGTCTTGTCTTGCCCCAAATGTCCCGCAAGGGGGATGTCATGAGCCAGGCCCAATAGGAAGGCCCAATAATACTGGGGTACCACCAGCACACTTGCTGCACCAGCAGCCGGTACCTTAGGCTCACTGTAGAGGAGATCATTCTTCCAACATATGTGGTGATCACCAGAGGCTTCACCTGCTGGTTGGGCTGAGGCCTGTTGACTCAGACACTCAAGACTGGGGCACTCTTTCTGTGCTTGGCACAATTCCTCCCTGGATGGCCCACCCTCTACTCACCATCCAGCTGGCAAGCTCAGGCAGGTTACCCAAGGTGGCAATGTCTTTCCCAGTTGGCTCAGGGGCCTCATCTTCTGGGTCGACACCTTTCGGTCATCTCCGTCTACGTCCAAATGCGGAGTCCCTCAGGGCTCCTCCTCAAGCCCCATACTCTTCAATGTCTATGTTTATCCATTGCGAACACTGTCAGGAAATGGGCATTCAAAATTTGTTCCTATGCGGATGATACCCAGCTGGTAATTTGAATATAAGACAAACACTAGGAAACCAGGGAAAACCTTACTAGCCGTCTAATGGTGGCGTCACGGTGGATGAGAGCACATTGCTTGAAATTGAATGCTGAAAAGACATACTGCTTTTTGGTACAGCTCAACAGTTTTGGGACTCCTTTTGGTGTCAGGCTGCCCTAGGTTCAGGCCCCTGGGCCTAAGAAAGTAGCAAAAAACCTGAGAGTTCGGATTGACAACTCTTTATTCATGGAAGAGCAAGTCAATGTTACATGCAGTAAATGTTTTAAATACTCAAACTCTTGGAAAAACTGAGCAGAACCAAAGTCCAGGCCTTGGTTACGAGTCGATTGGCCTACAGGAATGCGCTTTATGTATGTATGGTGCTTATCTATTCTCCTGCATTTATGTAATCCAAAATGCAGCAGCCAGGCTCATTTGCAATAAAGATAGATTCAGTTCAGCCTTAGCCTGCTTAAAAAACTCTTCACTGGCTTTTTCCAGATTAATCCCTATCTAACTGTACTCTTTACCCCGTATTACCCCACCTTTGACATTCAAGCTCTCAGTGATTTTTAGCGCTATGATATCCCCCAAGGTGATAAGTGTTGTGCTTTACAAATTCCATAAATAAAAGTTGGCAGTTGAAAGGTCTCCAGAGTTGTCTTCGACCTTGAGATGGATTGGATTATCAATAGCCTACATCGAGTAATCAATTGTGTATGCATGAACAGCATTCTCTGTAAAGTAGGGAAGAGACATTTAAACATTGATTAATGTGGACAACTGTTCTGGCTTTTGAGGTACTCCTATGATGTTTGCCTTTCTGCAAATAAATGGGCTGAGGTGGATAGGATTCTTTAAAGTGAAAGGACACAAACACTGCCTTGAAAGTTTGAAAGATCAGAAATAAGCATAGAAGTCTGGCCCTTGTGCTCCAGGTGAAATCATAGTCAAGAGAGTGACAACTGTTTTCCATGCCTTAATGACAAACTGTAGGTTTTGGTGGGTTTGTAATTGAAAAGGTTATCTGAATAAGCAGAGAATGTATTTAGTGGAGCAATGATTGCATGCTTATTGATTTGTGGGTGTCCCCGTAGGTGACACTTATTTACTTATTTCTGTACTAATGATAGCTGTTTGGAAATTCCTATGGGTTTAATTAACTAACAATAACGATTTTTTTGGGTTGCTGATATTTGTTATCATTGGCAATAGAGCAGGAAGATCTAGGTTTATGAGCTTTGCATCGTACAGGTCGTTCTTGACGGACTTTATTTTTATAGTCTTATTTATTTAGAGGACTGAACTCGGGGAGTGCGGTTTAGCATTGGGGAAGGGTGTTATGGCATTTTCTGCCACCGGGGTGCTGGTGATAATCTTTGACTTTAGAGGGCTGATTTGGATCTGCTCTAGCACCTCTCGGGCACCATGGTGCCACATATTTTGCAGAGATTCATTGAACCATTGTTTACCATTAGAAAGATTAAGCTTTCCAATGGAGATGGGGCAAGTATCCTAGAGGTTTTTAAACGTTTTCATTCTATATAAGGGAAGCAGCAAGGTTTTTCAGATGTGCGCCACCACGGCCAGTATTGTTTGAGTGAAGTGTCAGGTTTATTTTTTAAAACTTTTTCGTACGGTCTCTTGCCAACTTTACCTTCAAGGAAGAAGTTTACTGAAACAAGGTATGATACAGAGGTATGCTGGGAGCCTGTGAAGGGAGAGTTAGACTATCAAGGAAAGCAAGTCTAGACTATGACCACTAAAATCAGCAGGCTCATGAGACAGGTTACAAATTTTTTTTGAGATAGAATATGTTGAGAGAGGTCAAGGAAGTCAAAAGAGAAAGATTACATTTTTAGGTGGGTAGTAGATCCAAGTGTAAAGTAGAGTAGCAGGGGTAGTTGTATGTTTAGTTATTTAGTTAACTAACAAGTACATTATTTATTAGAAAACTCGAAGCTGCATGCAAGACGCTCGAATACACAATTGCATCTCCATCATATCTCCCAGCCTCACTGTTTTTACTGAAGAAAACCAAATTATGTGGGTGGAGATCAGTGATAGCTGGAGTTAAATAATTACTGAACGATGTTGCAGTAATAGCCAGCAAATGAAAAGTGTGGTTTAAAATAATGTGTGTTGACACTTTTAAATGCAAATATTGGGGTAGCCAATATGGATGGGTAGCTATCTGCCACTTGAAGCATTGACACCCAACTTCTGGTCATTGATGTTCCAGCCATTATTCATGTTTTGGGAGCAGTGCTCACCAATAAGTAGTAAGTTTGCTGACTTTAGCTGAAGTACTTGCTTGCATCACACAGTACGTATGGGTATGTGTAAATTGGGCAGCGTGTGCAGAAAACAAACAGACTGAGATACTTGGCAGACTGTCTAAGTGGACATCTGGAATGCCGCAGGGAGTGTTGGTTGTGAGCTCAGTTTGAGTCCCTGTGGGCCACAACAGAAGTGTGCAATCACAACGGGAGCAAGATATTATGGCCCATCCTATTACCATCTGAGCCTTGAGTTGGTTGATGTGCAACATTTTTCTTTTCTTTTTACTCTGCTAGTTGAGAGACAAGATTCAAGAATTTAGAAGTTGGGAAAGGGAGAGAAGAACTTTAGACTAGGAAAATATAATTAGTACCATACAAATAACAGTCCATAGTGAATGATCTGATTGTAAGGTGGGGTTAACACCATAGGTTTGAAAATACTGAATGCAACAACACTATCTGACCTGCGTTCTTCCCTGTGAGTAGTAAATAACATAACAGCTATGGCTTTCGTACCCAAGGCAACCTCGACAGTGGCAACTCCATTTAAAAGTATTCCTTCAGAGGCAAGCACCATAGATTAAAAATCCCCCCCCCAGCCTTCATAAAACACCAACTGTGAATATGCTCCAGAACGTGAACATGCAACAGCTAGAGGCTGTCTCACCCGGGTCCTTCAGCACTCTAGCAGCCTCTAATGAAGACATGAATACCTAGAACCTGACAACAGCCAAAAACCAGTTTGCTGGTGGCCTTCAAGAATGAAACAATTCTGACTCACAAGGGATGGATTGGGATGCAGCCCCAGCGTATGTCCGCGGTGGGACTAATTGAAGCATTCTATCCATTATTTTGTTTTTGATGGTCTATGTGTGATCGGTATGCCCAGACCTGGGTCCTGTGCTCACTGTGCCTTTGCATCCAAGCAGTACCTGGCTGATGAGCCCTAACAAGGGTAAAACCAGTTCTGGGTTACTTGTGTTTAGGTTCACGGAGGCCCTGGCCTGGCATTTCGGGTTGGACTGTTACCATTTGACCCAGGTCAAGACTGATTAGTATTTGGCTGGGTCCAGTCTGAGGTGGCCAGGTGATGGATTGCGATGTGGCCAGAGCAATTAGCAGTGGCTGAGATTAATTCAAGCATTCTATACATCACTTTGTTTTTGAGGCTTACAAGGTGCTAGCAGAAGGGTCAATAGAAATCATATTAACATTTCACTCACGATCTGCTTAAAACAAAAACAGCTTCAAGTCCATCAACCTGACTCAAGGACCAGATGTGTTCACTGGAGGTGAGTTCTAAGAACAATTCCCCATCTCAACATAGTATGCAGAGATCCATTTTCTGCACTCTGACAAAAAGACAACCTGTGC
Organism: Pleurodeles waltl; assembly: GCF_031143425.1. Classification (NCBI taxonomy): domain Eukaryota; kingdom Metazoa; phylum Chordata; class Amphibia; order Caudata; family Salamandridae; genus Pleurodeles; species Pleurodeles waltl. The sequence goes on along the minus strand of NC_090439.1, from coordinate 187,764,064 downwards.
CCTCAATCAGAAATGGCAGACAGTACAAAGAAGTAGATGGGTTAAACTGCGACTGCCAGCAAAACGGAGATGGACTTCAAGAGCACCTAGATTCCAACTAAAGTAGGTAAGACACAAAAGCTCTTTTAGATCAGTTTTGAGAGGTCAAAATCAAAGTTGGAGATCTCTAATACTTGAAAACAAGAAAAAGGAAGCACCACCACACCGTCGTATATGTGAAGAAATACATTTTATTGTAAGCATACAACCAGAGTCTGATCAGCACTAATGCCCTTGTTACGAGTTTGGCGGTCATTTGGCAAGACTGCTGCGGTTGCTCCAAAAGTCTGCCAGTGTTGGCAGTATCCTGCCCACTGTATTACAAGTCACACACAGTACACAGCCAAAAGATAGCCACAAATCCGAGACCGCCAGGATGACCGAGGACGGGAGATAGGCGGTTCCACCACCAGCACCGCCACGCCGACCACATTCTGCTCTCCACATTACAACCCACAAATCAGCACAGCGGTCATTGCATGGCGGAAAACCATTGGTGGTGCAATCGCCGCGGTCAAAAACACGCCTCAGCCAGATCACCACACCACATTGGACAGTTCGAAAACCTCACATCTGACACACATTCACACACCACTATAAAAAAGCCCCCACACAATCCACAATCCTTTGCAACTCAAATGACGAACTCAGACAGCAAAGAGCCAACAAAAAATGATTTTGCACTTGTACACCATAGGCACTTGTTGACTTCTCATTCAGCGCACAACTGCACCAACTCCAAAAAACAACCAGCATAAAACCAAACACCCCCACCCCTTCAAGCATCTTACACTGCACCCTTGCACACAACACTCCCCTCCACTCACAACACAATCACCAAGTCCCGTCAAAAGCACCCACGCTTCACAAACGAAGAATTGAGCGTCATGGTCGATAAAATCATCAGGGTAGAGCCACAACTGTTAGGAGCACAGGTCCAGCAAACAGCAATAGCCAGGAAAATTGAGTTATATCAGAGGATCGTTGACAGGGTCAACTCAGTGGGCAACCACTCACCCACCAGGGAGGACATCAGGAAGAGGTGGAATGACCTCTGAGGGAAGGTGCGTTCCATGACATCACAATATCAGATTGCTATCAACAAGACAGCCAGTGGCCCCCCACCTCCACCCTCAGAGTTCACATAGTGGGAAGAGAAGGTCTTGGCCATCCTGCATCCTGAGGGCCTGACTGGAATAACGGGAGGACTGGAATCTGGTAAGTCAACAACACTCCCCTCACATCAAGTACTCCTGTCCAGCATGCATCCCTACCACCCATCACTCCCCAAGTCACCCTATCTCACACTCCACTTCCTACCCAATCACCAAATGCCCTTCCCCGGCATGCCATTCCACCACCCATCCGCCATCCCCACACAGTCTCTTCCCAGTGTACGGATACCACAACCAAGAACCATCACTACAACTCCCACAATGCACCTGCCCAGCAGCCACATGACAACCTGAAATGTCAACATCAGAATGCAACAACTGCATGGCTAACTATTGCACCCACAACACCTACCGCATGCTATGACTGAGGACCACTACATGGCAATGGCAGCAATGTAATCCACATTCCTCAAATCAGAACGGATCATTGTAGCCATTTTTGCATCCATGACCCAGAAACTATGCCAACAGAGCTGCATCCGTCATTGCAATAACTGGGATACACGTCAAGCCACAGTTTGAATCACACAATGTCAATACCAATCACAATTCCACAATGTAACACTCTCTCACTCCTTCCACAGGTACCCCGCCACTGCCATTGTGCAGAAGATGAAAGAGACAGACAGCCCTCCCCAGGATAAAGGCCCCAGTGAGGACTATGCCTCTGGATGTCTGGACAGTGACAACTTACCTGGCCCATCTGGGACTACTGGTCATTCCACCACTTCCAGCCTCATCCTGCCCACATCAGATCCCCCCTCACCCTGTGGCATAAACGGCACAGCCAATCCCTCGTCCCTAGACCTGTGTTCCAAGGACTGTTCAAACAGCAGTGCACGCCACAGTACAGGTACCAGAGTTGACCCCTCACACCCAAGACTATTAAGGTCCTGGTGTAACTGGGAGTGGACACACCATGCCAGGGGCACAGGCACAGGGGGGAAGGGGACCTGGGAGGGATGCTGTGGGCCAGAGGTTGGGGTACTCAAGGCACTCGACTGACCAGGAAACCATCTCCCAAGTCCTGGAAGCATGACAGTAATCCCAGGACAAGATAGGCCAGATACTCACCACCTTGCAGGAAAACCAGAGGCTGCAGAGGGAAAACCACAAGGAGCCCATGCAGCAGTGGCAGGCTCACAATGCCATCATGGCTTCCATTGAAGGGGTGCTAAAGTAATTCATCACTATCCTGCGTGCGATCTCCACCGACCAGCAGGCCCTTTCCTCTAGCCACATACCAACAAAGCCTTCAACATCAGCCGCAGCTAGTGGAATGTAGACCCTGCCTGAGGAACCACATGCCACTGGCACCCCTCCCTCAGTAGCCGCAAACGTGGTAATCCATCCAGACATCCTGCAGGATCTGATGCCAAGACCAAACCAACTGCCAGGAAGTGACCCTTACCTGAACACTGTTGACTGGCCAATGCCATATCTCCATAATTTCATTGGCCCTTGGACACTGGACCTGTACTACCTACAGCTGGGCACCTACTCTGATGATGTCATCCATCATGCCCCCACACATCACCTATTGGACAACAGAAGCGCAATAAACACCATAGAACACAGCTACTTGCTTTGTGTCTTTAATGTAACATGTTCGAATGTGTGTTCACCAGAAAGTAATGTGCATCAATCCACATTCACTATAAGTCTGTTACTTGGACAGGAGAGGGAGGATTCACCAACAGGATACACTATACCTCAGACATGTCCTAAAATCCATTTGTCATGGGAGCCACTAGTTCAGGCAGACACCAGAGTAGCTTCACTAAAGCGATCCGCAAATAGACCAAGACAGGGACAACCATCAGGATAGAAGTCATGGCGGCACACACAACACAAATGCAATACATAGTAGTCTGCCCTGGTGTGAACTGTCAGGTGGCATGGGAAAACAGTATACCATGCCAAATTCACAATCCCCGGACACATTGCCATTTCAGAGTAACTCACAGCTGACATGAGCCAACAAAAGACATGTAAAACTGTTAGGAAAGGCCAGTGCCCATGAATGGAGATGTGAACAGTCAGGATAAGGAGTGATACACACTATCCAATTTATGGTTGTCATTACATCTGCTTTGGAGTTTGCAGGACTGAGAACACACCCAATGCTTGTACATAGGAGATGTCAACGTACAAACCTGCATTATCAACACGTCAGACATAAGATGAGTAATACAGCTCCTATTGGGCAATCTGTCTCCCACCACAGGCCACACAAAGGGATAGGTACACTGGACAATCCACTGACTAGGTGGAGCAATATCAGAAGGCAGATAAGAATTCAGAGACATGACAATGCACATTACACGTACCTGTATGTCACTGGAAGTATTGGTTAATCAGCTCACTTCTAGAGCCAGCTGTACCTTCATCATCATCCTCATAATCACTTCGTATGCCACCATCGTCAGCCACTGGTCCAGCTGCCACCTCTTCTTCATCCAGTAATGGTATGTGGCGTCTTAGGGCCAAATTGTGTAGCATGCAACAGGCAACAATGATCTGGCAGACCTTTTGCGAAGTTTAGAGCAGGGTACCTCCAGATACATGGAGACACCTGAGTCTGCCTTCATTAGCCCAAAAGTCCTTTCTATTACATGCCTCATCCTGCTGTGGGCCTCATTGAAATGGTGTTCCCCATCTGTAGTAGGATATCTCACTGGTGTCAACAGCCAGGGAAGGTTAGGATAGGCAGAGTCACCTGTGTACATAGAGGTAGGACTCGTCACTATACCAGTAGATATACATGGCAGAATGGGATGACGTGACATCACAGTAGCACACGTAATTTTGCATACATACCAATCAGCCAGGCTCTCTCTCTCTGTAGTTGTGTCATCATGTATGGGACATTGCTGTTCCTCAGAATGTGGGAGTCATGCACAGATCCAGGAAACTTGGCTGTAACTTGGGAGATATACTGGTCCACAGGACACACCACATGGACATTGATTGAATAAAAGTTTTTACTGTTTCTGTGCACTTGTTCATTGGCCCTTGGAGGAACCAAAGTAATGTGGGTGCCACCTATGGCCTCCATCACATGAGGAATGTGTCCCATACCGTAGAAGTCAGCCTTCACAGTGGGAAAATCCACATGTTGGGGAACCTGATGTAGCTGTCCATGTGTTTCAGTAAAGCACACAGTAAATTCTTCAACACATGACTGAACATGGGCTGTGACATCCCTGCTGCTAAGCCCACTGTAATCTGGAAGGATCATGAGGCAAGGAAGTGTAGCACTGACAAAACCTGTACTGTGGGAGAGATGGCAGCCAATAGATCAGGCTCCAACTGATTACACAGTTCCAGGATGGTCTCATGATTCAGATGATAGGTGTGTATGATGTGCCTCTCCTCCAGGGTACCAAGGTCGACAGTGCATTTCTCATTCTCGCCATTGCACGGTATTTAGGACATCGAGAGGGTAATGTACAATTGACGTCCACCATAGACATGCTGGCTAACATTAAACGTGTTGCACACAACAAACACTGTAGACATGGCGCTAAAGTCTACACATACCAAATGGATATGTTGACAGATCGTGTATGCCATCCTGGCTGCCTATTGCATCCCCGGACCAACAGCATGTCACACACAAACCATGTGTAATGTTCCATGTCACAGCAGCCCATTATGGAACATTTATGTACCAATTTCAGTGCCACATATGGTTACCCAGCCAATGAGGTATCAAGTTGCTGCACATGTACTGGAATTCAGAGTCGCACATCTAACTACACTGTGCCATTTATGTCACATGTATGCGGCGAGTCATGAGGGCAAAACAGAGGGCAACTCTTCATGATGAACAAAAGGCTGGCATGACACTTATTTTGGCTCACAAGCCAAGAAATGTGTTTACAATGGCAGCACCCTGTCCTGCATGCACAGGACAGATGGAAATGACCTAATTCCTCCGGTGTATGCCGTCATGCCGGTAGGCGGTTGCGACCACCGTGCAACTCCTTACTAGATAACATTGTTGCCAATGGGAGACTGGGGCCAATGATGATCACCGCCGGCGGTGATGGTCACATACGCGGTGGCCGTGACTGCCATTTCCTAGAACCTAGTTCACTTGACTGCTGACACTTGTGCAAAGCAACACCTCCACTACGTGAGCTGCTGTGTACTGTCTCTGGGAGCTATCATGCCAAGTCCTGCAGGTGTTAGGGCCCCAGCCTTCACTCAGGAGAAATTAGTGAAACTTGTGGACGGGGTCCTATCCCTTTGTGGACAGCTGTATGGTGCAACAGAGGAGCAGGTGAGGCCAATTCCATCGTCCTGTGTGATAGTGGTGTGTGTGAGGCTGTAGTACGTTACCACTCTGCACTGGGTCTGGGTGTATGCCGGGGGCATGGAATAAATGCGATTGTGGCATGTAGGCACGTTATTGTGGGCATGTGATGTGTATGATGTGTGTAGTCCACTGCTGTTGATGTGGTGCCACTCTACATGACTTTTTCCTTCTGTCTGTGTCACCCATGCAGGTCAGCGCCCATCAGAAAAAGGGGATCATCGCCAAACAAGTGCGAACCCTGTGGGTCCATAGCCAGCAAACCACCCACTGCAGAAAGAGGTGGGAGGACCTGGGATGCTGGGCCCGGAAGACCGCAGAGGCCCAGCTGGGGATGTCCTCCCAACGAAGGAAGGGTGCTGTCAGACCCTGACACCACCCCCTCCCCCCCCAATGGCCTTTATATTGGCAGTGGCCAACCTTGAGGTGGATGGGCGCATGAGGGCAGCACAGAAGCCGCAAGGGGGTAAGTACAGGCTCTCACCTCGCACATGATAGGCCTTGTTTGGGATTGGGTGGCTTATTTGTGGGCAGATGTACATGTGATCAGTGGTAGATGCACATCGGGTATCAGTTACCCTGGCAGGCTCTGAATCGATTTTGTGTGCAAAGATAATGCAGTCAGTGTATATCCAAATGACAAATTCAATGGTTGGATGAGTGTGGACACCATACTCATTGTGTCAGACCACCTTCTTCAGTCAGTGTACCTTGATGTAAGTTCTATCCCATCAGTATTTGTCTCCCACAATGACTGAAACAATCTCTATTTTGTACAGTCGCTGGCATGAACTGATTGTGGGGGTGGCATCAGGGGTCCACTACTTGCATGGCCTCAATGGGACAGGACTTTGGGCATTTTAGCTTAGCATACTGACATAGGTTGACTTAAGTGTGTAGGAAATTTGTAGGGAAACAACCATGGCATTCAGCTACATGTGATTTCATGTGGACAAAGAGTACAGCAATATCTCTTATTGACGCTATCATTCTGTGGACTCGGCTTTCCAACAATGGTATGGTACTAGATGTGGTGGGTCCGTGGGAGGTCCCTGGAGTCTAATCAAAATGTTTACATGTCATGCATGGCATCCCTTTGGCAATTACTATGCTGTTATGCAGTGTTTCAGCCTTGACCAATTCACTTAGTCAAAATGTTCCCCCAATATCAGGATTTTATCATTGCATCTTGATTTACCTAATGTGTTTTTGTAGAAATGGTGTGTCATGGCATGGCCTGCCATTATATATTGGAAGAGATGTACACGTTGATCTGTGTAAGTGGTAAGTAGGTATTGACCCCTTTGCACCCTATCTTTCTCTCTCTCCCTCCCTCCTCAACATCAGCAGGTGAAGGAGAAGGGGCACTAGCCATTGGGGAAGCAGTAGCCCAGGGGACCCAGGAGGCTGATACCAGCGGAGCCGAGGGCACCAGTGGGACGGAGAGATAGGGGAGTGCCACGTGGGAATCCAGATCATCTACAACATCTGGATTCCACCTCTGATGGATGCTCCTTGGCGGTGGCAGACCCATCTGGGCCCAGCCCAGCATCATCCTTGTCCACCCCCCCCTTACCAGGACCGCCCTCCCTGTTGCTCCCCACCCAGTTGCCCATGCCTGCTCACCGAGGAGGGTGATCATCTCATTCACTACAGGAGCCTTTGCCCCTGACCCAGTCAGCCCTGCTGTCCTCAGTGAAGAGGCTATTGACCTCCTGAGGACCATCTCTATGGGTCAGACAACCATTGAGGCTGCTATCCAGGGACTGGCAGCTCAGATGCAGCAGAGCAATGCGTTCCTGGAAGGCATTCATGGTGCCCTGTCTGGCCTGCAGAGATCCTTTGAGCTCTGGCCTCCTCAATGATGGCAGCCAGTGTCCCTTTGTCTTCTGCACCCCCCTCCGGCTACCTCAGACCAATCCCTTACCCCTCTCCCCACACCCATCCAGAGCACTCAGTCAGACTACCATTCATCCACCTCAACAGACACGGTTCGCAGTGACAAACACAACCACCACAAGACCCACCACCTGCATGCAAACAGACAACACCCACCTGCACACACAACATCCACTCCCTACACTGACCCCCACACCACCCCCTCCTTCACAGACACTACACCCCTCACATGCAGGCACAACACCAACACTCCCTGATCCGGCCACAAGTCCCATCATGCCCACAGTCACCACACTTCCAGACCTGCTTACATCCACCTCACTCATCACATGCGCACTCACCACAACTACCAACACCCCCATATGCAGCACATCCACCTTACCTGCAGGCAACCCCACAACAGTCACTCATCCACCATGGCAACTCCCTGCACATCATCCCCCCAAAACATCCTCCTCCCAAAACACCTATACGCTGGCACTCACCCACCTAACAGACACCCAGCACACACATGCCTTCATCCCACACACCTGGGACAAGAATACACCTCACAACCACCCTCTCTGCTCTCAAACGCTTTTCCCATGACCGCCCTTGTGTCCCTAAGAAAAGTTTCCTGTATGAATTTCCATCTTCCCTAACACCTGCCCACCCCGTAGTTCCCTGAAGTGTCCTGTGTCCCTCCCCGAGTCCAGCCCTTCCACCTCCCAGTCCTCTCCTGCCACCGCTGGAGTTGCCCATGCCCCACCCCTCCAAATCCAAGGTCACTACCTTCCGAGTCCAAAGTGAAGGAGTCGTCCCCAAAAACAAAACAGAAATCAAAGCCCCTCCTGCCAAAACCAAAACCCAAGCCCAAGGACCCCCCCTCCCAAGCCATAACCCTCACCTCCGCCATCCCCCCTCACCTCTGAGGTGCCTGTCTGCCTGCCCCCTTGATGCTCCTACCATGTGGAGGCTACTTTGCAGCCAGGAGTCAAGTTGGGGCAATTACACTTGCCTTATGTGTCTGGGGCACATGGACTTGTTGGACTGGCCAGTTAGACTGTTTTGTATATAGTTCAACAGATCTTCTTTTACCTCATAATATTTATGGGCCAACCGCATTTTGTTTTCGATGGTTACATACTTGTCCTGCCTTTCCTTCAACATGGATGTGTTGTATTTGTTTGATTTGGTTTGTGTGTGTTATGTGTATGTGATGTGATTGTGTTGCAGCATGAGTTGTGTAGCTAACTTGTGCATTTTACTTAGTGTGATGTGTTGTGTGGCATTATGTGGTTGTTGTGTGTGCGCCCATGTGTGTGGTTGATGGATATGTCATGTGCATTGTGTGGACATGGTGTGACATCTGACACGTTGTTTGGCAGTGTTTAGGTATTGACTGGTTGTGTGCAGTTGTTACTTGTTGCTGTTAGAATGTGTTGTCATATGGAGGTGTGCTGTGTTCTTCCATTCCAATGTAGTTGTGTTATCGTTGGTTGACTCAGTGGTATTGTGTATGATTGTGTAAGAAAGTGGCAGTGATGTGTGTGTATGGGGTTGTGTGTGTATGGCACGTGTATGTTGACAGTGGTGTGTATAGTTTGTGTGTGTTGGTGTATGTGTGGTGGTACAACTGTTTGCATGTGTGTGTGGCCGTCCCTAGCCGTTCCAGCTGTGTGTTGTGTGTGCATGTGTACTAATGGTCTTCCCTCCAGTGTATGCTAGGTGGGTGTACTTACAGTTGTTGTCTTCGTCGCTGTCTGTGGTTCTGAAGGTGCAGTGCCATCAGGAGCAGTGGGAAGACTTTGAGTTCAGGTTCCATGACGTGTCTGTGTTCCTCGTAATATGCTCAGCGGTAACATGGTCCCCGCCGGACTGGAGATGCCTGCCACCGTTCCCGCCGGTCCATCCACACTGGCGGTGTATTGGCTGTGTTCTGTTGGGAACACTGCCATGGTCATAATATGGTGGTCTTCTCTAATGGGCCGGCAGTAGTGCGACCACCACCATCACCGTGGCGGTCCTCGAACTGCCAAACTCGTAATGAGGGCCTAAGCAACATTACCCAGGATTAACAACATAACATATCACCTTCCTTTCATATAATGGATGTTAGAAATGGGGTCTCTACTTAGCAGTCGGTTTGCACCCTGTCCAAGTAGGGATACTCACTCTAGTCAGGATAAGGGAGATACCCGCTCAGATAACCCCTGCTCATCCCCTTGGTAGCTTGGCGCAAGCAGTCCGGCTTATCTCAGAAGCAATGTGTAAAGCATTTGCACATAACACACAGTAATAAGTGAAAACACTACAAAAGGACACCACACCAGTTTTAGAAAAATAGCCCATATTTATCTATATAAAATAAAACAAGACCAAATTCGATAAAAATCCAACATACAGTAATACAAATATGAATTCTGCAAGATTAACACAAAAATACAGTTCCTTGAAGTGAATAGATCTGCCTGGGGCTATCACGGCGTTGCAATCAACAAAACCAACAGTTCAGGCCGGCCTCAGCATTGCTGGCTAGCTACGGTGTCGGGAAGACTCACAAACAGTACCTTGGATTTGCCGGGCGTCGTGATCCTTGCGGTGAGCTCCTGAGAGCGGCGTCACTGACGTCGCGGTGCCGGTTCCAGAGTCGGTGCAGGAGTTGTCGGGCCCTTGAGGTCACACGCGTTGCGAATCAAACTCCAGGCTGATGAAGTTAGGTATGCTGGCGTGGATGTCATTGGGGCTGCGGTGTGAAGCGGGACGATGCGACGTGCGGTGCCCATAGGTCACGGTGCAGGCAGGATGCCTGTTGACGACACAGGAGTCGATGTTGCTGGCGTCGGTAGACCGGGGCTGAGGTGTGGGACGGGACAGTGCTTCGTGTACCTCACGATCGGTGTCCACAGGCCACAGTGCAGGCAGTGGTGCCGGTGTCAGCAGGAGCAGTGTTGTCGGGGATGCTCAGGCTGCGGTGTGAGCAGGCGATGCCGGAGTGCAGGGCCCACAGGTCGCGGTGCGAGCAGCGGCACAGTGAAGTCATCCGATACCGGCGTCGGGGAGACCAGGGTCGCGGTGCGAAGCGGGCAATGCGACTCCGTGTGGCATCGGCAGGACACGGTGCAGGCCAGCGGCATTGTTGGCGGCATCGCTGTGGTGTCTCCTCTTGAACAGCACAAAACACACAGTTCCCAGTGCTGCAGGTTGAGGAAACTGAAGTCTTTGGTGTCCCTTAGACTTCCAACAGGTGGCAAGATCTACTCCAAGCCCTTGGAGAATTTTCTCAAGCAGCACACACCGCAAAGCTCACCCTTTGCACTTTTTTCAGGCAGAAGCAGCAACTGCAGGCCAATCCAGCAAAACAACACAGCAAAGGGACAGAACTCCTCCTCCAGCTCTTCAGCTCTTCTCCTTGCAGAGGTTCCTCATGATTCCAGAATGATTCTATAAGTCTGGGGTTTTGGGTCTTCTTCTTATACCCAATTCTTCCTTTGAAGTTGGTAAACTTCAAAGCAATGTCTCAAGTGTTCGCAAGATGCTTCGTTGTCCAGGCTAGGCCCCAGACACTCTCCAGAGGGTCGGAGACGGCATTGTGTGAGGGCAGGCACATCCCTTTCAGGTGTGAGTGACCACTCCTCCCCTCCCCTCCAGCACAGATGGCTAATCAAGATATGCAGGCAACACCCCAGCCCCCTTTGTGTCACTGTCTAGAGGAGAGGTGTGAACAGCCCAACTCCCAAACTGACCCAGACGGGGTATCCACAAACAGGCAGAGTCACAGAATGGATTAAGCAAGAAAATGCCTACTTTCCAAAAGTGTTCTTTTCAAACTAACAATCTAAAAACCAACTTCACTAAAAGATGTATTTTTAAATTGTGAGCTCAGAGATCCTAAACTCTAAATTTTTATCTGCTCTCAAAGAGAATCTGCGCTTTAAGGATATTTAAAGGTAGCCCCCATGTTAACCCATGAGAGAGATAGGCCTTGCACAGTGAAAACCGAATTTGGCAGTATTTCACTGTTAGGACATATAAAACACACTAGTATATGCCCTACCTTAGACATACACTGCACCCTGCCCATGGGGTACCTGGGGCCTAACCTAGGGGTACCTTACATGTAGTAAAAGGGAAGGCTGAGGCCTGGAAAGTGAGCACACTTGCCAAGTCGAATTGGAAGTTTAAAACTGAGCACCCAGACACTGCAGTGGCAGGTCTGAGCCATGTTTACAGGGCTACTACTGTAGGTGGCACAACCAGTGCTGCAGGCCCACTAATAGCATTTGATTTACAGGCCCTGGGCACCTCTAGTGCTCTTTACTGGGGACTTCAAATCAAATATGCCAATCATGGATAAACCAATCAACAGTACACTTTACACAGAGACCATAGGCACTTTACCACTGGTTAGCAGTGGTAAAGTGCCCAGAGTCCTAAAGCCAACAAAAACAGGTCAGAACAAATAGGAGGAAGGAGGCAAAAAAACTGGGGATGACCCTGCAAAATGGGCCATTTCCAACAATGGACCTCATACATCTTACCGATAAATAAAACAATGCTTCAGAAATAAAGATATAATGATCACGAAAATATGATGGAAGCTTTTGTTATCCAGCATTAACAACAAGCTTTTCTTGAGCAAAATGAGCAGATGGCGCCCACACATTGAGGAAGAGCGCCACAGGCCGGAGTCCCATCTGCATAGTACTGGAAGTCAGAGTGCAAACGTCAGGAGGTTGTGCGCTGCCTTAATTGAAAAGTGCTCTAGTGGCGCGGGGGTCCATGTGAGTCGCACCATGAGTTCGATCTCTATTGTCCCATCCAGCGTGTCCAGTACAGTTGGATCAGGCACCGATATTCTTCCAGCGCCAAATCTTCCTCATTGTCTCTCTTTTACATCAGCAAGAGGGAATTCCTTGTTCAAGTAATTGATATGTGTGGTTGGGGATTAGTGGGTCTGGTGTGGGGAGAGGGCCACACTGCATAGCCTTTGTATGGGGATTCTCTTTGCATGTGCATGCTGTATGAGCATGAATGAGGGTTAGTGAATCCCTCAGCGTGCAGCATCCCAAGGGGTTTGGCGATGTCCATGCTTTGTGAGCACAGCTGGGGGTTGGTGATTACCCATCCCTCGCAGTATAGCAAAGGTGTGCCACTCGAAGTTGGTGAGTCTTCGGGTGGCCGCAGCTGTGGCGGTCGACTGTTTTGTTTGTTTTGTTTATGTAGCCTCTCCGGTGTGGGTGAGTCCCCCTGGCGGAATGCCTGTGTTGCTGTGCACCTAATTTGATGGCGATCAGGTTGTTTGTTGTTAGCCATATTAAAAGGGTTGGGTGCAAGCGCTTTTGAAGGTTCTGATGTTGTCATGTAACTTCTGATCTCCAAATTGCTGATGAGTCAGAGTGAGTTACGTTTACTAGCCTACTGACATTTTTTCAGAACGGATTAAGGCCCATATTTATACTCGGTTTGCGCTGAATTGGTGTCATTTTTTTTTGCCTTAATACAGCGCAAACCTAACTCCATATTTACACTTTGGCGCTAGACACGTCTAATGCCAAAGTTATGGAGTTTACATCATTTCCTGGATGTGAAAACCTATCTTGTTTGAATGAGATGCAAGGTAGGCGTTCCCGTCCAGAAAAGGACAATAGGGCCTTAGTGCCATATTTATTCCCGTGCTGAAATCCAGCACGGGGGCCTTAAATAATGGCGCTAAGCTTGTTTAGTGACATTATTTAACGCCTGGGTATGGGCAGGCGTAAGGAGACCTGTAGGCATATTTCCATGGTCAGAGACCATGGAAAGTGCCCACAGGTGCCCTTCCCTGGCCCCAGAGACACCTCCGCCCACACCAGAGGGACACCACAGAATGGGGGACCCATTCCAGGTAAGTCCCAGTAAGTATTATTTTTTTTTTGTTTTTTCCCCCACTGGGGGCCCCCTGACTTGGGGCTCCCTGCACGCTACTGGCCCCAATGGCCATGCTCAGGGGACATTTGTCCCCTGGGCATAGCCATTGGGGTGGTTGGCATGGCTCCTGTCTTTAGGAAGACAGGAGCCATGTCCATGGGGGTTGTGCGCGAGAAAGTGGCGCTACACTGCTTAGAGGCATTTTTCTGACTTTAAACAGTGTAGTGCCATAATTCGGTGCACAGGCCCCGGTTTCCCCTATGCATTAGTGCCGGCTAGCGCCATTCCATAAATATGGCACGCGGCTGGCATCTTGAAATGGGGCTAGCCCGCTCTATACTTTTTCACGCAAAACTGCACTAACGCTGTTTTACGTGAAAAAGTATAAATCTGGCCCTAAATATCCATGTAGTGAGGTTAGAATTGGGCACGTGGATGTGCACATATGCGAGCATGTGTTGTTGGGGAGGCCTACACCAATACATACATTGCATCGACAAAGCTCCTCTCTCATCACTGTTAGGCTTTTCAGGAAAAGTAACATCTTGGGCATGATTCTTTGGGCAACCATTGTTTTTCATTTGTTTACATTAAAGTCCAAATCACAAGTAGATGGTAATAGCGGGGTAGGGTGTACAGCCAAACCCTTAAGAGCACAGGTTGTGCATGTGTTTGCTATGTTTCTTGTTTACGCGTCTTAAGGGGAGCCAATAGCTTTTTTTATGTATATTCCTGGTTGCCTAAGCCAAGCAAACAAGCTTGTCTTACATATAGAAATGTTTAATTTTCACCGAAAGTGAGGGGGAAACAAACTAGGCTGGATTTATCTGTTCCTTCCCCATGCTCTTCAGTAGGCTCTAGTGCTTGAAATGAAAAATAGAAGTGCAGGTACTCTGTACAAGATTGCCTGCTTATTTCTGAGAAGTGTCGGTACTCCCCCAATTAAAAGTATTACATTTTTCTTGAGAAATGCAGGTACTATCCCTCTAAAAATAAAAAAGTGCCGGTACTCCGTACCGGACAGTACCGGCCCATTTAAAGCACTGGTAGGCTCCATATGCTGTATGCGCTTCAATCCATTTCATTGGAAGGGATGAAGGCGTTCCTTTGAACTGTCCACAAAGTTTGCGGTTAACAATTCATTGGACAGCCACCCTCAGGTGGAGGACAGAAAGAAGGACGCCTTTTTATGTGCAAAAATGGTACTGCAGAAAGTACTGGGTCTACTCCAGAATACTCCCAGGTATTCACAGCACATATTTTTTAAATGGCAACTGGGAAGTATGCACTCTATTTCAAGCAGCCCAGTTTTTCTATGTTTAATGTGTAGACCCCGACATGTGGAGGGGCTTCTTGGGCATCACAGTGAGTTTCCTCTTGGAAAACTGGAATACTGTGCTCGAGGGCAGCAATTTAATCCTGTGATGATTTGTGGTATTCTGTCTTTCGCCTTATAGGTAAGCATGTGGTTTTCTGTCAGGGTGAACGCGGGCTTGAGCCCGGCTTGTCGTGGGGGGAGGACACTATTCATTAAGCCAAAGGACACTATTCATAAACCCAAGCGGCTCGAATTTGCATCCATGTTGGGCTACACCATCACCCTTTCCCTAATTTATTCTGCATGCCTGCCAAGGGTTGGGAAGTAGGGAATAGCTGGGTTGGCATCTAATGACTCTTTTTGTTCCTTTCATTTAGCACGGCCTTAAAGTGTGCGAACCCTTCTGTGGGCACTCCTGCCATGCAGGAGGAATTCCGCTCCCTTATTGAGCTTTGGAAGATGGCAATGTCCCGTGGCAATGACTGGGCCCTCCAGAAGCTGTGGGAAGGACCGGAGAAGGAACAGCAACCGCCTGCTCTGCTACCAAAGCAGCTGAAGAAGGTTCTGGTGTACTGCAGAAATTCCTTTCCTGAACCTCTGAGTAGTGAGACCAGCGTCCACCTGCAACCCGCCCCCCCACGGCCAGGGTGAGTCAGCAGGGCACCCACTGCTCCCCACCTCAAAAGCCAGGCCCCCATTTGTTCTGTGTTCAGCAAAAGTGTGGGGGCAGAGGGTCAGAGCAATGTAGTCACGTTCACCACAGCACAGAGCAATGGTTCTCTTCAGGCAGGTTCAGCTCCTACCCCGGCGCAACCCCTTGAGGGGGCCAGCTACGCAGCAGACCTTACCCACAGCTCCAAGCACAACTATGCCCCCTGAAGTCTCTCCAGTGCAGGCCTGGGGGGGGGGCAATGATGGTACAGTTTACTAAGCAGGTAAATCCTGTTGTAGGGGACTTTTGGTCAGTCCTATGCTTTTTCTACGTCTGCCTACCTTGGCCACACCTTCGGTAATTGCATGGCAACTGCCGGTGGATACAAAAGAAAAGATCTAAAAAGGAGAATACGTTGATGTGTTTGACTTAATTAATGCAGGCGTGGTCACAAGGAAGACCAGGACAGTGAAAGAGGGCAAGCACAAACCAAAGAAGGTTTGGGTGGAGTGGTCCCTTAAGAGTTGGGTGACAGGATTTTCAATTTACTCGACGATCTTGTCTGAGAAGTACCCGATGGTAGCTCCCCAATTGTTCAGATACATGTTACTAATTCATAGTGTAGCTTTGGAATTTCGACGTTATATCTGGCTCCAGTATGATATTAGTTTTAGGCAGATGAAAGCGGTCAGTCCAGAGATGGCATGGGACCAATGGGAAATTAACATATGGCATTCAGAATTCAACATTTCCTCTCCATTAGCAAAACTCGCACAGTCCTTTTGGTCTGACAAAAGTGCTGAGAACAAAAAACTGGCCTGCTGGCAATATAACAACAAGCATTTGCAATGCACTAGGGTCTCGCATTTGTCGGAGTTACAGCTGTTCACAGTTGTAAACTCCCAACCGGATTTTTCTTGCATAAAAAACAAAAAAACAAAAAAAACAGCACGATCGCGCTGCTACAGTTCACACTAATAAAAGTATCAGCAAAACTGCAATAAACTGGGTAACAAGGTCGACAGTATGCGAAGCGCTGGACTTCTGCCCAGCGAGATCGCACTGCGAAAACAGAGAAAAAGTAGTCCACAAACCCAGCGAGCCTTGCATGTTTTCTGTACTTGGTCACTGCGCTTGAGGAGGGCTAACCACCGGAAAAGGCATGACGTATGCGTGCCTTCCACTAATGAAAAGAAGCGGATTCTAACAGGCAAGCCAACTTGCCAATGAAAGACACTGACATGACGTTGACAGGGCTCCGAGCCCTTTTCTAATCCCTAAAGCGTCTTGCTAGCGATACGCATGCGGGAGCGCATGCGACTCAGACTCGACCCTAAAAAAGAATGCAACAGGGTCACCCAGAGAGCAAGTGCTATAAAGAAACACGGTTAACCAAAGGAGCAGCATCCACCAAAAAGTTGTTAGCCTCACTCAGCCTTGCAAGCTTTCCTCTCCAATGCGCCTGCATGACCTCACTCACATCCTCAGGAAATATAAAAAAACAGACTGGATGTTCAACTGTTGTTCTACAGTTTCAAGGACGTGTTCTGCATCCCTTCCAGGGCTCCTTAGACCCGGCCATACAATCAGTTGGCCGTGCTGCAACAACCCGAGTTTGCTAGAAAAAAATCATGAAGGAAGTGCAGGCAGAAAGGGTCGCTGGCCCTTTTCAGTCTCCCAAATCCAGTGCCTTGGTCTGCTCCCCAATCCGTCTGGTCCCTAACAAAGAGCCACGTAAATTCCACCTTATTCAAGCAATCGTCAAGAACACATTGTCATGAAACCTGCTGTGAGCATTGTGCAAGAAGGCTCCAATTTGCACCATCCCCCAGGTTCCACCCAGGGCATCCATACACAATCAGTAGAAGGCATTTGGCAAGCAAAAATTGGTACCACCTTTTCCCATATCTCTCCATCTCGAAGGGTACTACTAATTCCAGGGCACCGCATAGCGCATCATCCCGGCTGAGGTACCTGAACACAGGCGCAGCAGCCCAAGTTCCAAATTCCAGGCATTGTGGGTAAGGCAAGAGAGTCCAGGACCACCGGAACGTCAGTCCCCCCTCCCACCAGCCTGGTGCTCACACAAATAACACCCTGCCCAGGGGTCAGTCCAGTCAAAGAGTCAGAATTCTTGTTATCCACCACTATTTTGCTGCCATGTACCCCCACACAGGGAAAAGAGCTTCCAGGCAATCTCTCCTTCGCCCCCAACACTGCTGGGAGATATGGCAATGAAATCTAAAATGGATAAACAGCTCCTGCCCCCTGGGGACAAGTAAACACCATCATTGTGGAACAACTCTATCCTGGTTAACTGCAGTACATTGTGCCGCACCGTGCCCATTGAGGAGCCTGCTACAATCTTCTGGACAGAATGATTATGTTTTTTCACTGATTCGTTCATTGTCTGGACAGGCACTCCCCCCAGGCCACACTGACTGCGAAATCATTTCAGACCACAAGATGGCTGCTGATGACACAGGGTTCCTAACCTTTGAAAGGGTGGAAATAAAGGTAAATGAATCCAAACAGCAGCAAGAGGAGGAGACAGTCACAGTACTACCATATACAATCTCTGTTTAGAAGATTAATCTCTCTATGAACAATGCTGCAAATACCCTTGGCTCAATAAGCTTCAGTCAATATTGATGCCCCGATGCAGCCATAGGTGCTGGAAGTGGGGGTGCACCCCAAACTAACCATGCTGTAATTCAGAAGGTGAAAGAGGAATAAAGTCCCCTTTCTTTCTTTTGTTTTTGTTTTTATCTTGACACATTCATGATGCGTTCGGAGACAGGGGTCAAATGTCAGGCTTATCTTCTGACAAATTGGTGCTTATTCTTTTGATATGGCAATTGGTGTTTAATTTTCATTCTCTAACTAAAAAATGAGAGCATTTTATAAGATGAACAATCTGATAATTTTGCTTTGGTACAGGCAGTGTGGAAGGAAAGGATGTAGGATATCTGTTTTTTTCCTAACCCACAAAAATATGTAAATAGCTGTACATGAACTGTACAAATATTTCTAAAAAAATCAGCGGTTAAAAGCACAAATGAAGCACATTTTTGTGACTCTGCAGTGTAATGAAAACAAAGATTTGAATATGATCAACTTAACACACTTCACGTGATAATTATTCTCTGAAACCCGATAGCCACACAGTATTGTTTCTGCCCCATATAGTTTAATCGGTAGAACTGCATGTCTGTGCACATGTAGTGGTCATTTCTATGGAAAATATGCTGTCAGAAAATTATAGTGTGCTGCTACACCATGCTTTAGTAAAATATTTGTGACGGTGTTCCCCACACCGGCTACATACTTCAACCTTACCCCTCTCCTGCTGAATTAATTTCCTTGACTAGTTTGTACAATGCATGATTGTTCACAAACTATGACTCCAGTGAGGTAGCACTGATGACAGCATCCCCGCTTTGAAATTTGTTCTAGCAGCACACTGATAGCAGAACTTCTGTTTGGGAAATAGAGATTGCAGTTCTCCATTAAAATTTAAACAAAGTGAAGTTAGACAGCTTCAGCATAAAGATAGGCCATAGCCCATATCCAAAGATGAGATAATAAAGTTGCTGTTTTTATGCACCAAATAATAATGATGCAAGATGTTTTAAATAGATTGCAGTGGAACTTGCAAATTAGGGAACCTGGGGAGAATGTCGATATATAATACAGTGCCTCCCAAACTTTTTAGAACCATGACCCAATTTTTAGGATGACGTTTGTGACCTACCCAGCTTTATTGGACATGAAGTGTCAGTGTAATTGTAGACATGAATTACCAAAATAAAAAACTCTTTACAATTTTTTGTGTTTATCAGTAACAACAGTTGATTGTAAATGTCACAACCTTAACCAAGCCATTCAGTATTAAAGTGGAAGAAGGTGAACTGTAGTACAGCTGGAACACTTTTCAGAGTGCTGGCCAGTGGCACCTGTTCACTAAAATCACGAGCCTTATGAAAATTCCTGATATTGATACCAGTGATTTTAGAAAGTTGGAAGGCCCCCCATTGCAGCAGAGTATGGGGTAAGGCCTAATCCATGTTTCTGTTACAAAAGAACCAGTGGTGCATTTTGGACTCTATTACAGTTTTATATAACATGAACACTGCCCAAGGGAATTGGAGTGCTACATAAACACCAGATTACATTACATTGCGTCAGATTCACTTCATATTAAGCACAGCAGATTGTCATTTTCCCGAGAACCAACAACTGGACTCAAACCAGGTTCCCCAGATCCAGCTTTGGCAGCTAGGCTACATTTAGATTTCCGAATTTGTTTTTGAAAGGCACAACAAGTGGGATGATTGTGCATGATTAAAGTGAGCACATTCTTTGTTGAAATTAGTTTGTAAAGTAAGACGAAAATAGCAGCAAAAAAGACTGGAAGGTTCAACCCCAGTCGTGCTTGGGCATACTTGCAAGGGTTTGTTTTAAAACTGCTACAGGGGACTGACTGATGGATCGAAAAATCCAAGACCACTGTATAACATTGTGTGCAGTGGCAGTCGCCAGGAATGCAAGGCTTCGTCACCTTCCCATGGGAGTGGGAAGGTGTGTGAGGGGTCGAGCCCTACCCCCCACCACGCCAAGCCCCCGCCTTCATCCACAGTCAAGACTGTTCTTCGGTCTCCAGCATGTTAGGGAAGGAGGACAAGACCCTCTGGCGGACCAGCGCTATGAGCAAGTAGATCAGGCTCATCTGTGCAAAGGAGGATGTTATAATCCCATATTGTTCAGTTGCCAGTTAAATCTACTAATTGTTAAAATCCAATATTTGAGGTATGTATGGCAATCAAGTTATGTTATCAGTCAATTATTTTGTTGCGAACAATACTGTAGACTGCCCCATTTCCCCCTTCAATCTGATGATATAGTATGTTCCATTGGTTGAGAATGTTGGTGGGAGCTCACAATAGAATGTTAGCTGTGAGAAGAGGAAGCTGTGTGAGGATGGAGCAGTAGAGAAGAAGAATAAAAGAGTTTTATCGTGAACGTCTCTTTTATTACAACACTGCATAGAGGTACTGTGATTTCATAAACTACGTGCTCTCAAGTTCAGTGATTTTACAAACTGAGAGCTTTCAAGTTCTGCGCGCATCTAACTACGGAGCGAGTCAGTCCTTTGACATTCTCAGCTGATTGAGCTGCCCTCTGGGAATTATCAGCTGCGATTACAACCTCTCCGGCAACGTTTAATGTGTCAGTTTCACTGACAGGCACAGCTATTTTGTGCCGCCTTTCGGAAACTTTAAAAAGTTGCAGATTTAATTAAGGACTCAGCCGGGGGAGCAGCGCTCAGAGATAGTTTTTTTTTAACTACTGCGGATGTGTTCCGCCCCGCGTCAGTTTCGCTGACAGGCACAGCTACATTAATCCACCTGTCGAGATAATTTAATTGGAGAACTGGTGGTGGCGGCGCCTCAAAATGTATTTAGTCTCTGTAAACATTTCGTTTAGTGGGGCATGCAGCAGGTGTAGCGGCGCCTCAAGACTTATTTCTCCTTGTTCACCTCGTGACGCGCCTTCCTCATTTAACACCATTGCCTCGGTCTCGCTGACAGGCACAGCTGATTCTCACCGCCTGTCAGGAACCTCCGAACGCATCAGCCTTGCTGTCTCCCTCAGCTGATTGCGCATCTATAAACAACCAACCACAACAACCTAATTTGAGCTAATTTGTCGGTGACGCGCACACCATTTGAAGCTATCTTTACTTCAGCACGTCAAGGAAATTGTCGGTGACGCGCACACCTTATGGGAAGCGAGTTATTTTTATTGACTTTCACATGACTTCCAACTAATTCTTAAGCTTATGTTGGGCATAATAGTCGTGCCTATTTCATTTTGTCCTACAACATTTTTACTTAATCTTACAATTGTTTCAATTGTCTCATCTTTACTCTGTGTTGAAATTGAGTTATCAAAATATACTTGTTGAACTAATGGTAAAGGAATTTTTTTTTATTATCGACCAGAAGAACTTTTAATATTTCAAACCTTATTTAAGGGAGTTTCCTATGTTCCATTCTATTATTGTAATACATAGTTAATTCTGTGAAAAGATTATTTTGCATAATCGCTACACTCTTCTGCTTGTATCATGGCCGCAGCTAGCATGTCTCAACCCATCCCATTTCTCAATGAAAGGGGAGAACCTAACATTCCTTGGAAGGGCTGGATTAAAATTTTTGAATCCTATTTAATTGCAATTGGGGGGACAAATTTAGTGCGGTCAGGAAACATCAAATATTACTACATAACTTAGGTACTCATGGCAGAAAGATTTATGATCATTACCTGAACCAGAACCAGATGATGAACGTGACAAGTATGTCATCACTTATATTAAATTAGAGAAACAATTTGGTGATAGGATAAATGTTGTGTTAGAATGCCACAAATTCTTCTGTCACACTCAAGGAAAGAACAAAAGTATAACCAATTACATAGCCGCTTTGAGGGGTCTTAGCACCTTATGCAACTTTGGAGACCTAAATGATTCCCTCATTCGTGATCAATTAGTACGCTGGACTAACAATTTAAAAATACAAGAAAAACTGTTACAAAAACAACCCAATTTAAAAGAAGCAATTGAGATCGCCAAATCCATTGAACACACAGCTATGTTTTTACAGGAAATCAAAGGCCCAACTCCTCTTGAGCAAATTTCAGAAATTAATGAAATTAATTCCGATGATAGTGTACTCAAAATTAGAAGTGGTGAGAGGCCTCGTTCCAATGTAAATCTACACCTTAAGTGTTTTCGCTGTGGGAGTAACAATCATCTGGCTAATTCAAGTCTTTGCCAAGCCAAGACAGCCACCTGCAGGAAATGTGGTAGGAAGGGCCACTTTGCAAGGGTCTGTAGAGATCTTTAAAAAACGGATAAACCTATTGACAATAAAAGGTTGGAGGAAAACCTCCATGAAGTAAAGAAGATTATTTTTCAAATCCAAGATGAGAACGTTGTTCTCACCCGGTATCTAGAATGCACCATATACATTGACAAGAACCCGATCAAAGCTTTCGCAGACTCATGTTCTCCCTTCACAGTTTTAAATATTGCCGACTTTTATAAGATGAATGATGCTCAGGCAATAAAATTAGTTATACCAGACGTTAACCCTAAAGGATACAATAAAGATCCCATTCCCATCAAAGGTATGTTCAATGCTCTTATATCATTCAAAGGTCGTTCCATGGTAGGGAAAATATATGTTGTACAAGAGGGTTCCAACTTATTGGGTTGGCAACACCAAAAATAACTTGGAGTCAGGTTGGATCCTAGCAAACCAGAACAAGTTTTGATTGTCAATGAACACACCTCCGCGACACAAATTTTCAATTAATTCCCTGAGATTTTTTCCGAAAAACTGGGTTTGCTCAAGGATTTCCATCACAAAATAAAATTAAAGCCTGTCTATAAACCTGTGGTACACAAAACCTGGCCAGTTCCGTTTTTACTCAAGGACGCTCTGGCTAGAGAATTAGTCAGGCTTGAATCGCTTGTCATAATACAACCCATTGACAGTCGGAATGGCTAGTCCCAATTGTTATCGCAAAGAAAAATCACTGTGATGACATCAGAGTCTGCATTGATCTGAAAGATTTGAACAAGAACATCTGGGTCGATAGACACCCCCTTCCCAGGATTCAGGAGATGTTAAGCACTATGGGGGAGGCTGTATGCTTTTCGGTTCTTGACGTACCCAATGACTATCACCAGGTGGAGTTGCATCCTGACTCCAAATGGTTAACTGCTTTCACCACTCTACTGGGCTCTTATATGTTTAACAGGATGCCATCTGGGTTAGCGTCAGCCGTTGCAGTTTTTCGGAAAGTCATGCAACACATTCTCTGTGGTGCACAGAAAACCCTTTGTTTCCAGGATGATATCCTCATTTACGGAGCCTCTATCAAAGAACATGACTCAAACTTAAGGGCTGTACTCAACAAACTAAGGAAAGCTGGCCTCACGTTAAAGAAAGAGAAATGCCAAATTGGGGTGAGTACGGTAGAATATTTAGGTCACACAATTTCTAAGGATGGTTTTAAACCTAAATTGTGCTTGGTTGATGCCGACAAGAAGGCAAAGGCACCTGGGAACAAAGAAGAACTCAGTTCGTTTTTGGGCCTGACTGAATTTATGGCAAAGTACGTCAAGAATTTCTCTGAACTTACGTACGAATTGAGAAACTTGTTAAAAAATCACACCTCCCATGAGTGGTCCGAAATTCATGACAAAGCGTTCTCAAAGGTTAAACAAGCCATTTTGGCAGCTCCTTATCTGTGTACTTTTGATCCCAAGTGAAAAACAGTCTTAACTACGGATACTAGGGACTGGGGGCAACATTATCCCAATTTATTGAAGGGAAGGAAAGGATTGTAGCCTTAGCTTCTAGGGCCCTTATCAAAGCAGAATCCAACTACTCAGTGATTGAAAGAGAGGCCCTAGCATGCTTCTGGGCTGTTAAACATTTTAAGTTCTTCCTTTGGGGCACCCAATTCAGTATTCGCACTGATCATAAACCGTTGGTATACATTTTCTCCACTAAAGGGTCTTTCAACACTACCCCAAGGATCGCCAGATGAATCCTGGGCCTTGAGAGCTTCTGTTTCAAGGTATACTTTCTTCCTGGTAACAAGAATTCTGCGGCTGATTTCTTGTCCAGAGTTCCTCTAGATGTAAGTGAGGATTTTGAAACACCAGAGTATCCTGTTTTGTTAGACAATATGCCCTCGATCACCAGAGAGGAATGGATGTCGGCATATCAACAAGATCATTCCTTGTCGATGCTGAAATCTTTTACAAGAGATGGGTGGCCTAACTCGAGAAAAGATGTCAATGATGACATTAAGGACTACTGGGAGATAAAATATGAGATTAACGAAAACAATGGCTTCCTTTTTAGGAATGACAAAATCATACCCCCTGCGAATCTAAGGCATAAAATCGTCACGCTTAACCAAGGCTCTCATCAGGGAAGAGTATTGGTTCCCTGGTATGGATTCCATGGTGGAAACTGAGGTGAGGGATTGCACAGTTTGTGCTAGCAGCGATAAATCCAAGATGGTCCGCAAGACCCCCATTTCTCCTGTCTCCATTCCGAGCAATCCTTGGGTAAAGTTAGCTCTGGACATTATAGGTCCTATCAACCTATCCGGGGTATCCAAACCATATGCTTTTATGCTTATTGATTACCATTCACATTGGATCCACACGAGGATGGTCAATCAGACCACCACAATTTCTAAGATCAATTTTTTGAAAGATATATTTTTGATGGAAGGGATCCCTGCTACCCTCATCACAGATAATGGGGTCCAACTAACCTCATCAGTGATGAAGGAGTTCCTTAATGATCTCAACATTGACCACCTTACCACTGCATTATACTGCCCACGTGCTAATGGCCTGGTGGAAAGGGCCAATCATATGATTAAGGAATGCATCCAACCTGCGAGCATTAATCACCCTAATGTGGAGAATGCTGTTAGGAATATGATGTGGGCATACCACACCACTCCTAATTCCGTCACTAAAGTTTCCACATTTTCAGCATTAAAGGGTATGAAACCTAGCACTTAGTTATTTCCCGCATGGTCAGGGGGAGGAGATAAAGTGGTGCGTACCATCCCTGATACCAAAATCCAGATGTACACACATCAAGACAGGTACAAAATGTTTTATGACCTCAAGCATGCCACGAAAGAACGGGTGTGGAAAGTGGGTGTTTGTCAAAAGACCGAAATTGGGTACAATGAAGGGTAAGAATTTTATGGGACCTGTACGTATCAGTAAAGTCAAGCACAATGTTGTGGTATTAGATAAGGGTCAGTGTTGGAGCATGGATAGAATCGTCAAAAGCAATGCTCCTGCCAACCCTAGTAGTGAGAAGGAGACGTCAAGTCATGATATGAAAATGGACCTCACCAATTCGACACGCAAAAGACAAATCCGAACTCTGATATGGCATAAAGACTATATTATTAACACATAACGTATAGCTTTGTCGACTCCTTGGCAGTGCACCCCTGAAGGGATTGAATAAACCCTCTGTCAAATGTGTAAGCTCTAATGTAAGCTTATTATCGTAACCCCTCTTCTCGTCTTCGTTTTCCCATAGGGTTTCTCCTCCTTGTTCTCTATCTTCCTCAACCTCCCTTAATTCTTTCCTTGCACCTCTTTATTTTTTTGGGGATGGAAGATGTGTTATAATCCCATATTGTTCAGTTGCCAGTCAAATCTACTAATTGTTAAAATCCAATATTTGAGGTGTGTATAGCAATCAAGCCAATATATGTTATCATTAAATTATTTTGTTGTGAATAATAGACTGCCCCATTTCCCCCTTCAATCTGATGATATAGTATGTTCCATTGGTTGAGAATGTTGGTGGGAGCTCATGATAGAATGTTAGCTGTGAGAAGAGGAAGCTGTGGGAGGATGGAGCAGTAGAGAAGAAGAATAAAAGCTCTCCCTGAAGAGTTTTATCGTGAACGTCTCTTTTATTACAACAGAGGAGCACAGCAATAATCATGTGGAGTGCATCCAAAGGTGAGGCTGTAGGGCCGCGGCACAGCACCAGTAGGCGCAGAGGCAGCCGGCATTAGGTCTGTGTAAATTGTGCCTTTCCGGATCAGTGCCATGACCAGCTTCACTTCATTCACCAAACAAAATACAGTGGGCTCCGTGCTGCCTCACCAAAATATCTGCCCAGCAAACTGTAATTAGTGCAATCCACTGCCTGCACAAACGCTTCACAACCCTGTGTTTCCTCCTTCATCGACTGGCAGCTTGGTTTTATAAACCAGGGCTGCGGCTTCCAGTAATTTGGTGTGGTGAGGAAGACTTGAGGTAGCAGACAAAAGGTGACAACTGGGGAGCAGTGGCAGTGACCACTGCACTGCCTTGGTCACAGAAGAGGTCCCACTAGGTTTGTGTGCAACTTGTAGTCAAAGGCATGCTCTCACATCAAAGCCCCTCATCCTCACCTGCTGAGAACCTTTAAACCCTTCCCCATAATCTGATTTGAGATTCCCAAAAGACATGGGCAGGTCAGGCTATATTTTGGACATCTAGGGAAAGTCTTGGCTTCCAACTGGTCATCAGACATAGAGCCCTGACATTGCACCATTCTATCAACTTTCTCAGGATCAAACTTAAAATTAAAACTGCATGCACGTGCCCCTCCATAGCTGGTCGACAGCTTACAAATTGCAGGAATTGTGGTGGCACAGTTTTTTATTGGAGATTTTGAGAGCATCAACAGGATTAACAAAGTGAAAATATCAATTCAGCCATCAACAAGGCAGTCGAATAGACAACAGACCCAGGCATTAAGGAGGACTAAGATCATTTAAATCAAATTAACCCAATGACGAGGCGGTGGATGAGCAGAATTATTAATTAGTAAACTTCTGCAATCCTCTCAAGTACCACTACATCACCCTTAACTAAGTGGAACATCTAGTAGAAGATAAAAAGTAGTTTGGAGATCAGGAAAGCTTTGTCGACCACCGCCAAACAAGTCTCAGAAGCAATCTGCACAGAAGGACGCAAAAATATTCAGGAAAGAAGCAGCATTCCCTCTTGAATCAATAGTTTCGTACTTCGGTGAAATAAATCCACAACAAAAAATTATTTTCTTGAAAAATCTGATGGCTGCAATCTATGCCACACCGGATTAAGTGCCGGTTTACACTGCCCTATCTCTCCTCCAAAAACAAATAAGGATTTTAACCCAACCTCTTGTAGTGCTATGAAGATTAACACCCAGGCAATGGCTTCCCATTTAAGCCATCCACAGTCGCTGGTGCTCCATTCAGAAGTCATTAAGGGGGAACACAGCCTGCAGGGTCCAAGTAGTAACAGTAAAATTCTACTGCCAATAGCTCAGGTCCACAAGTGCAGATTGCCATCTACTATAAGTAAAAGTGCAACAATAAATGACAAAATCTCAGAAAATGATTGTCACACATTTAATGAGCTCAACTTCAAGGAAATGGGGATGAAAATAAAAGAGGATGTTAAAAAAGTAATAAAAAATGACTGTTCTTGGTCCTGTTGCTTCTCAATATCAAATAATGTAGGCCTTCAACAGGCCCTGGAAATCAGAAGAATATGTTTTAATGACAGTCAGTTCCAGGCCCCTCCACTTGGCGCAACTACATCAACCTCTCTTGTAGCTGACCACCAAGAGACATTAACTCACGATCAGGAGAAAACATTGTGGCATTCAATGCCATCTGTAAATCAGGGCAACATATCAATGAATAAGACAAAATACAACAATAAAACACCATCTCGATTGGCAGCATGTTCAGGATTTCTAAACTAACTACTACAGCAAACTCACCTGTAGGTTGCCCAAATAGAAAGAAATGTCCACCTTCAAACAGATGACAAAGTCCTGATTCACCTCCTATGATTTAATCAATTAGCAAAAGCGAGCTTCCGCTACACATAGGTGTTGCAAAGTCATCTTTTTTCCCTGTTCACCCCCATTTTTTGTTGCTGACTGGTGCTGATGATAACTGATTCTGACTGTGCCCTGGACTCTGTTAGCCAGACCCAGGCCACTGCTATTTTAAAACACACACTTGTAGTAGAGTACAATAGGTATTAGGGTACCCTTTCGATTGCCCTGACAGACCCTGTGAGTCCCTAGTATATAATGGGGCAAGGGTGTACAATCTGCCTATAAGCCCCTATATAATAGGGCATGGAGATTAGAGGCCCAGCAGAATTTCTGCACCTGCAAGTGTGCACTACTGTGGGCTTCTTGTCCTTTTAAATGCAGACCTGCCTTGCAGCCTGTCTTTAAAAGTTACATTCCTACCATTTGCATGACAGTCCCTGTAGGTCCCTAGTAAAAAATGTGGCAAGGGGGGTGCCAACTACCTATAAGACCCTCGTACATAATAGGGCATGGAAGTAGAGACCCAGCAGAATTGCTGCCCTTTGTAGGTGGGCACTGCTGAAGGTTTTCTGTCATTTTAAAATACAGCCTGACTCTGCAGACTGCATTTACATGGAAATGGGGTCCTAATTCGACTTTGGTGCTGTGGGCACTTTAAATGTGATGATCTACCTTATTTTCACATATTAGGTACCCCCAGGATCTCCCCTAGGTATCCCAGGGGCGGGGGGTCATGTAACCATAAGCAGGGGTTTTATAAAATATGTTTTATAAACCAAGGTAAGAGAAAAACTGATAATTTAATTTCCCCCCACTATAGATACTTGCCTTCATAGGCTTTCATTGCTATATGGTATTTTCATGGTAATAATAGTAAGGAAAAGCGCAGAAAAGTAATTCAAGGACTTAAAAGGTTTGTTTTGATAAATCCAGCAATTTGACATTGGTGAATTTATCACAACTTGTACAGAAAATAAGTTATAAGTCTTTTCTTTCTGTAAGTCAAAATCCAGCCTTTTGACTGTCCCCTCTGATTGGTCCGTGCTAACAGGATTAGCAGAGCTGCTTGATTAGGTGATAAGTGGCTGTCCAGGGGAGAGCATATTTGGTGAAGGGCAGCTCGGGGGCTACACAGGAATGCATGAGCAGGGGGAGGGGTATTAAAACATACAGCCTCAAAGGAGAGCAAGACAGGAGAGAATGCCAGATCACCTAACGCCCACCTTCTGGACCCCTCAGCCAGATACTAGGCTTAAGGAAGGAATTTGCAGATGTTAGAAGGAGGAGAGCTATGGAAATGAGCCACACTGGAGGATGGTTTAGTCAGCTCTTAGTTTCAGACATCATGGATTTTGGAAAAATGATGCTCTCTGGGGCAGGAATATGCCACAATTTGCAGGAAGTGGTCATGCATCTGGGCGTCACTCTGCATTCTATTGGTTGGGCGCCCCTCTTCCTGATGCCCAGGAGCTGGGAATAAATATGTAGAGGTGCATAGCCTCTCAGATCTGCTGCCTGAAACTACAAGAGAAAGAAAGACTGCCCTGCTGGAATCTGGATCTGCACCCTTGGCCTGCACTTCTAAGTGAACTGCGCCTGCTGCACAATCTGGTACTACAGCCCTGGGGACAGTGCCTTGCTTCAAGAAGGACTCAGGAGTGGACTCCCTGCAGCTACAGTTTAACAGAGCTTCACCTGCATCATCCCCAGCAAAACTCCCCAGCCTGGAGTGCATCCAGTGGACTTTTAAAGATTTGGCCAGGTGCATTGCGGGAATTGTGGTCCACCTTTCCAAGGACCATCTAGGAGATTCCGGACCCTTGAATTTGTGTTTTGGGCCCTCTGTACCTGCAAGGAGGACTTCAGGAAACGCCTCCTGAAGATTGGAGAAGTTTGGAGAATTTTAGTAAAATTGGTGCTTTGTGTTTCTAAGCACTAGGAAGTGTTTATTCTTTAAAAAATTCATATCTCTGGTTCCAAGGGCCCACCCAGAGATTCCAGACGCTTGGATTTGTGTTTTGAACCTTTTGTACCTGCAAGGAGGACTTCAGGAAACACCTCCTGAAGTTTGGAGAATTTTGGTAAAGTTGGTACTTTGTGTTTCTAAGCGCTAGAAAGTGTTTATTCTTTTAAAATTCATATCTCTGGTTCCCTAAATTGGATTTTTGTCGTTTTGGTGTCTATTTACTCATAATACTATAACCTATTTTTATAAGTTGGTGTGGGATATTTATTGTGTGCTGTGTCTCACTTATTTACTGTATTGGTGTTTTTGAATGCTTTACACCCTTGTCTCCTAAGTTAGGCCTGCCTGCTCGGTTATAGCTACCAAGGGTTGAGCAAGGGGCTAATTTACTGGGACCTGTACTGAACCTATATTTGGTTAGTGGCCTTAGTGCCAGTGGTAGGTTCATAGTTACCACTGCCAGTAGCCCACTTACCAACAATAGGCAAGCAACTACAACCTTCCTCACACTGGTGGAACGCTTTATTGGCAACTCTACAATCCTCAATAGAAGTCTTGAACTTCCAATCAGATAAGCTAGATGTACAGAACGACTTAAAGAATATGATGGCTGCACAAATCTTTGGCATAAATTCTAATCTTGAGTCCCTAACAGCCGTAATAACAAGAGTAAAAACCAGCTACTCGCCATTATTGACAAACTGCACTTGTGGTCTGATCATTGATAAATTGTCTTCTCTCCCAGAAATCCTGCCAATGTTTTTACAATCAGACTGGCCTGCGTTAAAAGATGTTGCGATTAGCACACCAAATCAAAAGTTCGAACCAGGAATCTCAACACCCACACATAGACAGGTCTGACATAAAAGATGAAAGCAGTTATTTACACTTCAAATCAGGAAACACAACATGAGTCTTCACCAGCATGGGAAGTCACCCAGGACTGCCGGAAGACAGCAAAGGCATCTCATGAAGAAAGAATAAACCCAACTGGGTGTATTGCTACATTCACTACGTACAAGATGAACAGTGGTATAGGGTAAGGGCAATGAAATATACCATGGACCATTGGCCTCTGCTTCCATTTTACATTGGCTCACAACTCCATTTTGTCAAGTCTGGTTCTGTGCGTAAAGCACTGTTCTGTGTTTTTCCACAAGCTTCTGCAAGCTGCAGGGTGGGGTGTTTTTCTGCTCAACTTCACTCCATCTGCCTGGAACAGAGGGCGCTATTTACATTCCACGAGCTATCAGTTAGGACAACAGGGGGATGCGCCTATACTCAAGGAGGAATGCAAGCTTCACCTTGGAGCCCTCTTCTGGGAGCCAGGCCCGTTCCGAGGAGACATCTTGAAGGGTGAACAAAGTACCGCCGATTGCACAATTTGTAAAGGAGGGGGTCTTTTTCTAGAAAATACTCCTGGGCGTTAGTAAATACTATAAAGGTCAGGAGCCCTGATGGACTGGTTGAGGAACTCTCTTCTGGGTTGGACACAATGCCAGGAGGACTGATTTTCCTGAAGGAGACTCCCTGCACCAGTCGATTTGGGTTCCCCGGCTTGGTGTGCGGCGGAGGGATGCAGAATCTCTTTTCGGTGAAGCCTTTCAATTTATAAGCATTTAAGCATATTGTGTGTGTGTGTGTGTAATATGCACTTATTCTCGCAGTTGTTCTCATGTTATTTTTCATGATATGTTAGTGTGGTCAGTTTTGCTATATAAGAACTTACCCATAAATAAACTTGATTATTCTACTTACTAAGGTGTGTGAGAGTGATTGTTTCACGTTGTGCCCTAAATTATCCTGAAGTGCATAGTTCTGTTATTCTGAAGAGTGAAGCAACACACTGGGGCAACCGAGGATTTACTCATAATATCGTTTAAGTCCACAACATAGTAAGCTAACCAAAAGACAACAAAAGCATGCAAGGAAGGCCCGTCATGAACACTCAAAATCAATAAAGAAAGTCACCAAACAAAATTACGCAATATTCATGCAGCAATCTAAACCGAAAATCGAATCTCAATCTTTAAGGGCATCATTAAGTCGCATGAATGAAACCGAGATGTCGGTCGTAAGTAAAATGGTATCACCCAATAAAGCAATACAGAGGCAAGGGAGCATACAAGTCTAGAACAAAATCTGGTAGTAAATAAAAGCTCATCACCACTTGACCAGATACAAGTGGATTCTGTTCAACCCATTGACTGTATCCAGCTGAACACCGTACCGCCAAAAGGAAGCGAATTCTAGACAGGAACCCGTAGGCCAATTTAATGAACAAAGGCAGAAGGTCCGAAACCATGCCCCAAACCAGCCTCACAACCCAACAAATCATCATTTCGTCCGACCTTTCGGCCCATACCCAGGTAAAACCACGCCCTGTGGGAACCTAATAGAATATAATGTACACAACACCAAACGGAGTCTAATACAGGTCTTTATAAAAGGACATACCAATACTTCCCTCTTAAAAAACGTGAACATACCTAAGGACATTTTAACAAGTCAAACAGGCCCCCAGCGTGCAGAAATGTGGGGTCCGCTCAAACTAAGTTATACAGCACAATCTTGGAACAACAATGTAGTCAATCCTGTAAATTAGATCTAGAAAGGAAAGCACAATCCTTCATTACCTCTTGCACAACAATCCCTTCCCCACAGCAATCAACAGTTACAACTGAGGAGAGGCAAGCCATACTTTTATTTCAACCAGAATACCTCACCAAAAGGACACAGGATATCCTTAATGGAGCAAATATTTTAAAACTATTGAAGGAGGTCCCAGAGCTAAATGGCATATCATCCTAAGATTTGTGAGCAGTTGAATTCCTAGTAACTGATAATAAATACCCAGAGAAAACAACTCAAACCACTTGGAAATCAAGTGAAGTCGCGATCTATTCTTTCTCCTCATAATTTGCAAACTGGGGAATCTTGATAAAAAGACATCCCCTGCCTATGTATTCCTGATACAAAAGCATCTGCGTTCCCCAAAGTTAACAATACAATTAAGTAAAGTCAGGCCAATGATGAGGGGGGCAAGAAGTACCACCCCAGATCACTCAGTGGCTCTACATCTAGACACATAGGCCCATATTTATGGAGTCATGCCCACCACCCCAGTGGCCAGCACAGGGGACCAGTGTCCCCTGGGCATAGCCATAACACCCACTCTCATGCGGGGCCCCATGTAAGGGGCCCCCAATGGCACTGAAACAAATAAATACTTACCTCTACTTACCCAGGATGGGGTCCCCCATCCTATGGAGTCCCTCTGGTGTGGGTGGGGGTGTTGCTGGGCTTGGGGTGGGCATCTGTAGGCCCATTCCATGGTGTTTAGCCATGAAAATGGGTCTACAGGTCCCATAACGCCAGGTCAGACCCAGGCATTAAATAATGGTGCTAATCAGGCTAAGCACCATTATTTGGGTCCACCTACTTCGTGCTCGTCATTTCTGCGCTGGAGTATAAATAAGGCATTAGGGGGTTAGCGTGATATTGTGGACGGGAACGCCTACCTTGCATCTAATTAGCTCAACGTAGTTTGCCGCATCCACAGTATGGCGCTAACCCCTACATTTTGACGTTAGACGGGTCTGGCGTCAAAATATAACTATGGAGCTAATTTTGCACTGGTTTAGCATCAAAATAAATGACACTAAAATGGCGCAAACCAAGCATCAATATGACACATATTGTGCCAGTCTTTCAGAGTACAGCTAGGAGTGGCTGCCCTTCGCATTAAATGCCCCTTAGCCTCCATGAAAGACCCAAGCATTGGATCAAGAATCTACGTGCCTTTTATCATGGAATATAGTTGGAGCAAAAGTGGTGTTTCAAGATGGAATTCCTCAGAAGACCTGGCCAAAGGTGGATATAATCACCTTTCAAGAAACCTGGGGCCAGGTGTAGCAAAGGTTTTTACCCATTCTGTGTCTATGGGAAAAAGTGTTCGTACATATGACCCCTGGTCACTAGAAGCTTTCCCAATAGAAGGTTTTCTGCTATGTCAAATTTTGGCAACTAAATAAAAAAAAAAACAAGGAAGACCCAAGTGGGGGCCTTGTGGTCTATATTTTGCTACATCTAAATATGGAAACAGAAGAATTACCATATGTGGATCAAGACCTCAAAATCCTCAAGCTAAGCAACTGGTGGCAGGTTAAAAGACCCCCAGTACTATTGTTCAACATATTCATCCATCCAAAGGGAACCAGAAAGAAAGCTTCAACTGCAAATATAATAGCTACAATATCTAGATTTAAACAACATAATCCCACATGGGTGCTAATAATGACTGGTGATTTTAATTTAAACTTAATGTATTCTGTAGATGATGATATACCCAACCTCAATGATTTTGGAATGTGCCGACCCAGCTCATCCCAGAATTTAGACAATGAGCTACAAAAGGTGAAAATGTTGTCAGGTGGAATTCCTCAGAGTGAGAGTCGTTAATGGGAGATTTCCAGAGGATACCCCGCAAATTATACATATCATGGCTCAGCCTCGCAATCTCTAATTGAAAACACAATTGTATCTGTCCCTCTGATTCCATTAGTCACGCATTTTTCAATAAACTATTGCATGCATTGCGTTCATTTGTTGCAGTTCCTGGGGATAGGAGTAGGTACAACCATGCATTCACTGGCCTTCCTAGAAGTCTGCCTTATGTCCACCACAAATTTGAAACAACTATGATGGTAGACAGAAACCATAGTGGAACTTGCGAAACAAGCAAAGAAATTAATGACTGTTAGACCTGACAGCCTTGGGATGGCCACCCTCAACTTTTTGCCTGCCTCCCTCACGTTTTGACTCTGTTTTTGTTGGTTTTAAGAGTCTGTACCCTTTATCACTGCTAACCAGTGCTAAAGTGTGTAGGAAAGTACCATCTTGCCTAGCATGTTACCCCCATTTTTTACTGTATGTATGTTTGTTTTTGCCTATGTGTCACTGGGATCCTGCTAGTCAGGACCCCAGTGCTCATAAAGTGTGCCCTGTATGTGTTCCCTGTGTGGTGCCTAACTGTATCACAGAGGCTCTGCTAACCAGAACCTCAGTGTTTATGCTCTCTCTGCTTTTAAACATTTTCACTGCAGGCTAGTGACTAATTTTACCAATTCTCATTGGCACACTGGAACACCTTTATAATTCCCTTATATATGGTACCTTGGTACCCATGGAATTAGGGTTCCAGGAGACCCCTATGGACTGCAGCATTTCTTTTGCCACCCATAGGGAGCTCAGACAATTCTTACACAGGACTGCCACTGCAGCCTGAGTGAAATAACATCCACGTTATTTCACAGCCATTTTACACTGCACATAAGTAACTTATAAGTCACCTATATGTCTAACCCTCACTTGGTGAAGGTTAGGTGCAAAGTTACTTAGTGTGTGGGCACCCTGGCACTAGCAAAGGTGCCCCCACATTGTTCAGGGCAAATTACCCGGACTTTGTGAGTGCGGCGACACCATTACACGCGTGCACTACATATAGGTCAATACCTATATCTGGCGTCACAATGGTAGCTCGGAACATGGCCATGTAACATGTCTAGGATCATGGAATTGTCCCCCAATACCATTCTGGTATTGGGGCGACAATTCCATGCATCCCCGGGTCTCCAGCATAGAGCTCGGGTACTGCCAAACTAACTTTTCGGGGTCTCCACTGCAGCTACTGCTGCTGCCAACCCCTCAGACAGGTTTCTGCCCCCCTGGAGCCTGGGCAGCCTCGTCCCAGGAAGACAGAACAAAGGATTTCCTCTGATAGAGGGTGTTACACCCTCTCCCTTTGGAAATAGGTGTGAAGGGTATGGGAGGAGTAGCCTCTCCTGGCCTCTGGAAATGCTTTGAAGGGCACAGATGGTGCCCTTTCTGCATAAGCCAGTCTACACTGGTTCAGGGATCCCCCAGCCCTGCTCTGGCGCAAAACTGGACAAAGGAAAGGGGAGTGACCACTCCCCTGACCAGCACATCCCAGTGGAGGTGCCCAGACCTCCTCCAGTGTGTCCCAGACCTCTGTCATCTTGGATGCAGAGGTGTGAGGGCACAATGGACAGCTCTAAGTGGCCAGTGCCAGCAGGTGATGTCAGAGACCCCTCCTGATAGGTGCTTACCTTTCTCAGTTGCCAATCCTCCTCTGTGGGCTATTTAGGGTCTCTCCTGTGGGTTTCTCACCAGATAACAAATGCAGGAGCTCACCAGAGTTCCTCTGCACTTCCCTCTTCGACTTCTGCCAAGGATCGACCGCTGACTGCTCCAGGACGCCTGCATAACCACAACATAGTAGTAAGAAGACTACCAGCAACATTGTAGCGCCTCATCCTGCTGGCTTTCTCTACTGTTTCCTGGTGGTGCATGCTCTGAGGGCTGTCTACCTTCACCTTGCACTGGAAGCCAAGAAGAAATCTCCAGTGGGTTGACGGAATCCCCTGCCAACGCAGGCACCAAACTTCTGCATCACCAGTCCTATGGGTCCCTTCCCATCCTGACGAGCCTGGTCCTTGGAACACAGGAGCTGGGTCCAAGTGTCTTTGACAGTCCAGTGGCCCTTCTGTCCAAATTTGGTGGAGGTAAGTCCTTGCCTCCCCACGCCAGACAGTAATCCTGTGTACTGTGTGAACTGCAGCTGCTCGGGCTTCTGTGAACTCTTGCAAGACTTCCTTTGTGCACAGCCTAGCCCAGGTCCCCAGCACTCTGTCCTGCATTGCCCAACTCACTGAGTTGGACTCCGACATCGTGGGACCCTCCTTTGTGACTCTGAGATGACTGCTGTCCTCAGATCTTCTAAGTACCTGTTCAGGTACTTCTGCATGTGCTGCCTGCTTCTGCGTGGGCTCTCTGTGATGCTGAGCACCCCCTCTGTCTCCTCCTCCAAGGGGTGCCCTCCTGGTCTTTCCTGGGCCCTAGCAGCACCCAAAATCTTCAACCGCGACTCTTGCAGCTAGCAAGGCTTGTTTGTGGTCTTTCCGCGTGGAATCAACTCTGCATCCTCCAGCACGCCGTGGGTCATCTTCTGACCAAAGGAGATGTTCCTGGCACCTTCAGTTGTTGCAGAATCTTTGGCTTCTTCCACCCAGAGGCAGCCCTTTTGCACCTTTATCTGGGGTTTAGTGGGCTCCTGCCCCCCTGGACACTTATGTGACTCTTGGACTTGGTCCCCTTCCTTTACAGGTCCTCAGGTCCAGGAATCCATCTTCCGTGCTGTGCAGTCAGTTGTTGTCCTTGCAGAATCCCCTATCTCGACTTTACTGTCTTTCTGGGGTCGTAGGGTAACTTTACTCCTACTTTTCAGGGTCTTGGGGTGGGGTATCTTGGACACCCTTAGTGTTTTCTTACACTCCCAGCGACCCTCTACACACTACACTAGGCCTGGGGTCCATTGTGGTTCGCATTCCACTTTTTAAGTCTATGGTTTTTGTTGCCCCTAGGCCTATTTCACCCTATTGCATTCTATTGTGATTTGACATTGTTTGCACTACTTTTCTAACCGTTACTTACCTGATTTTGGTTTGTGTTCATATAATTTGTGTATATTATTTACCTCCTGAGGGAGTATATCATCTGAGATAATTTTGGCCAAATTGTCACTAAAATAAAGTACATTTATTTTTGGTAACTCTGAGTATTGTGTTTTCTTGTGATATAGTGCTATATGATATAAGTGGTGTAGTAGGAGCTTTGCATGTCTCCTAGTTCAGCCTAAGCTGCTCTGCTATAGCTACCTCTATCAGCCTAAGCTGCTAGAACACCTCTATTCGACTAATAAGGGATAACTGGACCTGGCACAAGGTGTAAGTCCCACAAGGTACCCACTATAAGCCAGGCCAGCCTCCAACAAAGTGCATATGCTCTCTCCTTTAAAACATGGTGACATTGGCTCATACCCAATTGGCGTATTTAATTTGCTTATAAGTCCCTAGTAAAGTGTACTACATGTGCCCAGGGCCTGTAGATTAAATGCTACCAGTGGGTCTGCAGCACTGATTGTGCCACCCACACACGTAGCTCCTTTACCATGTTTCAGGCCTGCAATTACAAGGCTGTGTGTGCAGTTTCACTGCCAATTCGACTTGGCATTTAAAAGTACTTGCCAAACCTTAAACTTCCCTTTTTCTACATATGTCACGCCTAAGGTAGGCCCCAGGCAACCCAACTGGGGTGCCTCCAGAAAGGAGGAATACCAAAATGCGCTGAGGGCGTGGGCAGAAGCCCATTCACAAGAGAAGTTTGAGGAGGAGGAGCCAGAGCATGTACACTCAGAGGATTTTTTTGCCAGCAGTGGGGGATGTTACCCCTGAAATTGTGCCCTCTGTTAAACCAGGGAGCAGTGTCTCTAGCCATGTCCTGACTGCAGAGGAAAGGAAGGAGGAGAGAGAATTTCAATTGCAAATGGCAAAGTTAAACATGGAGGCAGAGGAAAGAAAAGGTCAGAGAGAGAGGAGAGAGCTGAGGGTGAAGCTGAGAGAGCCTTGGCTGAAAATAAACTTTTGTTGGCTCATGAACTGAGTCTCAAAGAGCTGGATATCAAGGTGAGGCAGTCTGAGTCCAGCAGTGATGGTGGCAGTATACATGCAGGACCTGCTTGGGAAAAGAAGGTTCGTATCCCCAAAAATGTGGTGCCAAGTTATGTGGTGGGAGATGACATTGATAAGTGGTTGGCTGCTTATGAAGTTACACTAAGGGCTCATGGGGTTTCTGAAGAGAAATGGGGGGCAGCCTTGTTGTGGTATGTACCAGTAGTGGGGAGTGACACACTCCTTGCATTGGATCCAAGGTATCAAAACACATATACACCCATGAAAACCGCTTTACTTGCCAAGTTTGGGTTGACCCCTGAGAAGTACCATCAAAGGTTCAATGACAACACCAAACTCTCCACACAGAACTGGGTAAACTTTTTTGATTTCTCCAGTGAGGCACTGAATGGATGGGTGCGGGCAGTAAAGTAGAGGACTATTTGGAGTTATATAATTTGATCCTGAAAGAGCATATGTTCAGTGTTTGCTTTACAGAGTTGGCCAGCACCTAGTTGACAGTAAGCTGGCTGATCCTAGAACGCTTGCTGAGGAGGCAGACCTCTGGGTTAGCACCAGAGTGTCCAAGAAGGTACCTTGCGGGGACATCCACAAAGGTGGACAGGGTTCCCACCAGAAGAAAGAGGGGGAGAAAAACTTAAAAATAAGGAGTTCTCAAAAGGCCCTCAAACAATTTACGAGGGGGGGTGGTAACCAGTCATCACCTGAATATGAGAAGAAGCCAGGGGACTTTGATAAAAAGAAAGGGAAGTTTCTACCCAAATGCTTAGAGTGCTGCAGGCATGGACACTCCAAGGGCGACTCCCAGGGTCCCAAGAGTGCACAGCCCACCACTGGAGGGCAGACACCTGGGTCGGCTAGTGTAGCACTCTGGCGGGAGATAGTCCCAGTTAGCTTTGGGGAACAGATAGAGGTATCATCAGTGTCCCTGGGAGAGCAGGAAATGGTGCCAAAAATCCACATGTCTGCCAATTCTTCCAAGTATAGCCAGTGGGTCACCATTAATGGGCGAAGGGTGGAGGCCCTGTGTGACACAGGAGCCAGTATGACAAATGTCAGAGGTCAGCTGGTTTCAGCAGAGAAGGTCATCCCTAATACATTCCACGAGGTCATAGTCGCTGACCATCGCGAGAGCCACCTACCAGTAGCTCTGGTTCCCTTTCAGTTGGGGGGTGGGGGGTCTCTGGTGCTCTAAAAGTAGCTGTGAGTCCTGCCATGCCTATAGATTGTCTATTAGGCAACGGCCTTGAGCATGCTACCTAGAAGGAGGTGGAGCTTAGGTCCCACCTGGAGATGTTAGGTTTGCCTGAATGGGTCTCCATGACCACACGGTCCATGGCTGCCTGGGAAGGGAGTCAAAGGCATCTGGAGCCTGGAAAATGGCCCAGAAAGCTGCTAAGAGGAAGGGCAAGGGGCTCGGGAAACCGGCCCCAGAAGTTCCCGCGGTGGTTGACGACCGACTGAGTTCTCTTACTTAAGAAGAAGCAAACCATTTTAGGGCTTTGGAGTGAATACCTATCACAAAACGTTTTTTTATCAATAGGTAGTGGGACACTATATCAAATGTCGCAAATAGATCAAGTAACATCAGGACTTTGCCCTTGTTCTGACCTACTTCGAATCTGATATTCTCAAGTAAGGCAAGTAGAATAGATTCAGTACTGTTATTAGCTCTAAATTCCATCTGAGAAGATTGTTTTTTCCCCTTTGCTGAATCTAGCGCTGACGCTGCCGTGAGTACGACCCGAGTGGCTCACCCCACCAACTCCGTCACACTGAGGGGGTTGTTGGCTGCCGAAGGCTTCGAGCCGCTTCGGACTTCCAGCCCACCAGCTCGCCAGCCCACCAGCCCGCCTCGGATTGCCTGGACCAGTGGGAGAAAAGGCCCCAGGGCCCAGAAGCCCCGAAGCTCAGTTGGGCAGGGGAAAAATCTTCAGACTGCTGGCACCAGGCATCAGGCAGCGGGAAACCAGGTGAGCGCGCTGGCCCTGCTGCCCCGCCCGGACTCGATGCGCCAGACCCACCAGTGGCGGCAGCCCAAAAACGGACAACCAAAACACCCGTAGGCAAATGGCCCCGTGCGACCTCCCCGCGGACCCCCGCGGAAGCGGCCTGAATGCGGGTGCGGGTTGCGGGGGCGAGGAGTGCAAGGGCAGAGGAGACCAAGGGTTTTTCCATTCAATTCAAACTCCAAGCTCTGACCCACCCCACCTCACCCCTGCCCGCCTGTCCGAGTGTGGCAAGTATCATTGGAAGTGGGCAGGTGGGTGGAGGGGGCTCCAGAATCCCAGGATCGCCGTCGTCTTTGGCAGGCGGACTCCTGCAGCCCCTCAGCAGCTGCCACAGCGACTGCCTCAGCTCTAAAATTGCACACCCCCACCGGATCAGACCCCAGACCGGACCACACCTGCTAGGTGGCTCTGAAGCCTAGGACGGGACCAGCAGCACACCCATAGAGCAGAGCGGAGTGTGGAAGTGTGGAAGCGTGTGCTAAAGTGTCCATTGTCCAGTAGTAGCGGACAGCAAGAGGACAGCAAGCAGCAGGCAGCAGGCAGCGAGCAGCAGAGCCCACCGATGCCCACACCTTGACGACGCAACAAGAAAGTGGAGGCAAGCAAAGTGCCATACCACCTATAAATCCAAACCAATAAGAGGTCGAGCAGTCAGCGAGGAAAAGTGCGAACAAATACCCCCAAAACTGCCTCTCAACAATTTCTCACGGCCCTCTCAACTGGAAACTCCCGAAGACCTTAGTAGACCTCCACCAGCAAACTAACAACAGATTGATCAATTAGGGATCCATGTGGGGTAGGAGCATGAGATCGGGCAAGGCACGAAGTCAACCCACAAACCAAACGAAGAGAAAAAGGAAAAGAGAACTGACCACAGACGGAACAGCAGTAAAAAGGAGAGCAGGCAGCAGCCAGGACTAGGACCACCCCATCTCATGCAGAAGACACTCGCCAGACTATGGTCCTGGCTGGGTGCAGGCTGAAAGTTTTGCCCGCACGGAAGAAACAAACTGGGGGGATCCCCGCACTCCGGCATCAGGAGCCCTCCACTCCAGGGCTAGTGAGATCCATAAGGAATGCCAGTATAGATCGCGAAAAGCCCCATCAAACAGCCAGTCCAGCAAACCAATCAATTCTGGACTCAGAGATGGTAGCAACTGCAGAAATCCTAGAACAAGATCCCTGGCATGACAACCCACTGTGCAAAAATGCCAAACTTCATTCCTTCTCAGCACTCGGATGTGAAAATGAGGAATTAGAACTCTGGAATATGGAACAGGGTTGCCTATCTAGGCCTCCAGAAAAAGAAACTGAGATAGTCGTTCAGATCCATGCCAGCAAAACAACTAAAGTAACCAAAACTGGAAGCACCTCTAGTAGGGATTACAAATTCAACCTGCAACCTCAAATGCAACCACGACCCCCGGAACTGGTAAGGGCAGATGATATGTGGGCCGCAATCCTAAACTCAATGCAAGCTACAGTTATGGCCCTGAAGTTCTACTCAAATAAAATGAATATTCAGGTAGACTTGTTAAATAGAATGGCAGTATTTGTGTCCGGTATCGACAGCAAGCTGGAAGAGTTAAATGCCTTAATCACAAGGGCACAAGCTAATCAAGTCAATGATTTTACCATCTGCTCCTGCAAGGAGGTGGTAGATAATCTGTCTCAACTGCCGCAAATCCTAGAAGATAAATAGAACTGCATCAGTAAGCCCTAGAATGGCAGATATGGAGAATGATTTCCCACGCAAGATACTGCCAAAACCGGGAACTGTGAGAAACCCACTTCACAAGTTCTATGAAAGAGAGAACGCAAACGGGCAAGAAAAGGAAGACGATCTGCGCAAGCACTTCATCTATCCATCTCAAAGACCACAGAAATTATCTCATATGAACAAAGTCAGGAGCATCTGGCTCCAATTGGTAGGCATGATATCTACGTTCCAGCAAGCACTAGCATCAACCCAAATGCAGGAGCCAAGACCCCCTCCGACACAATAGGGGCTGTCCAGCTAACAAAGCCCCTGTTGGGGCCTCACGCTGTGCTTAGCAAACCTTCGGTCAATCGTAATAGTCCCCAAGAGGACCGCCAGAGCATAAAACTAAAAACCACTAAGTCCGGTCAACAAGGACAGACATTGCAGGCAAATTCGACTGACAAGAGATATGTCAATGGCACAAGGCCGGGTGAAGCAGCCTACATGGAACATACCGAGCACGTAGAGCAACCACAGCCCCTTTACGAAGGAACAAAATGAAAAACCATGCCTTCAGTTGCTATAGGTTCCTGAGTTCATCCCAAGATCTACCACTGATATTCTCAATCGCTCCACCATTCTAAGACTGATAAAAGCTCTCCTGGATCTACAGCATGTGGCCTCAGACGGCATCACTGCAATTAAATTTGTTCAAGCCAGAGGCTGCCAACACACGGACCCCACTCTCAGTATTTTTGTGGACCTGGCCCTACCCATGCAGATCATGGAAAGAAAGGAAATACTGAAAGCCTGGGGTATTGAGGTTATCATCTACAAAAGTGATCAATACCCACCCCCACTATTAGCTTCTCATCATCTGGAAATGCCAAAAGGCATGCGGTCTGTCTTGCATGTTGCACGTGTAGCCACCCCAGTCAGCAGAGGCCCTGTAGAAACCATTATCGAGAAAAGACTCCCCAAATCCCTGTTGCAAGTCCAATTTTGGAAGCAAGAAGGCAGGAAAAGACTGGTCCAAGTTCGGAGACCCTCTTGGAAGGGAATGGGTACCATCGGCTATTCTCCTGGGAGCAACGGGTAACAGCTGAACAGCTGGGGAATCATACCGACAAAGAGTATTGAACATCTGCTTGTGGAATATAGGTGGCCTGCGGGCAAAAATAGAGGACCCAGAGGTAACAAAGTTTTTTAGCAACTTTGATATTATACTTCTACAGGAATCCTGGGCGTTGGAATCAATACCGTTGGTAGGATTCATTGAACATCTTAGTCCAGCCATAAAAATGAACAGGCCCGGCCGGCCAAGGGGAGGCCTAGTGACATAAATTAGCACGAGCATCCGAGAAAAGATCACAGAGCACAAGGAGGAAGACCTACCCTTCCAACTCATCAGGCTCGATGGCTGGGGAACGAATATACAGGATTCAATGATTCTAGTCAATATATACATCAATCCAAAAACTAAAATAATTGAAGCAATTAAGTTATTACCCGAACTGATGAGGATAAAAAGCATGGTACAATCAGCATATTGGCTAATATCAGGCGATTTAACCTCAATCTATTCCACACGGCAGGCGAAAATCATATCCAAACAGTGGCAACAGTGCCCGCTCAATCTCTTCCATCTAAAATCGGGAAAGACAAATTAGGCCTCTTCGCTCTAGATGATCGAAAGCTGCCCGACATCTCTCCAGCATGGACAAGATCCTCTGGGAAATCAGTCTCCCACCTAGACTATACACTGGTAACCCCCGCCCTGTACACATTAGAGAGTAACTTCGGCATTGTGGACCGAGTGGAAAGTGATCACAAGCCCCAGGTGATAGGGATCCGCTCATCACCACTCAAACCAGACAATACGGTAGCCCTGGAAGGGGCTTTTGGCACCGAAAACCTAAAACGACTTAAATGGTCATACGATACCATTGTAATCCAAGCAGAAGGAGCTCTACTAAGGCTAGATTCAATGGCCACGGGTAGGGCGAATTTGACAACGGTCTGGGAGAACTTCACCACCAACCTTATTAACGCAGTCGACGTAGGAAACACAAGAAAGGGAGGACAACTGAGCCACCAAAAGCGTTTATATCTTCCACAACCTATACGTAGAAGGAGAGCAATTGTAGCCAAAATTCTAAGGAAAATGCGAAAACTCCCAGACAACGGACCTCTACTGGCTGCTCTGCGAGAGCAGAGGAAACTTTTAAAAAGCAAATTATGGTCTTTTAAAAAACTGCAGCAGGAGACGCTCTGGGCCAAACTACACTATGCATCTAAATCATCTGACCCTAAAAGATTCTGGAAAATCAACAACACAGTGGATAAGTGACCAGTGGAAGCTAATAACGCAAATATTTCAGAGGAAGCATGGGTATACCATCTAAAGTCGCATCAAAAGGAATTGGACACTGAAATCGTTCTACAAACTCAGGGGTTCTCGGAGAGCCAAGGACCCGAGGTTGCAAGAAGCCTAAAGATCTCAGCATCGGAATTAATAAATATCATTGGGAAGTCGTGAACTGATTGCGCCCCAGGGCCTAATGGTTTACCACAGGCACTGTTTAAACAGGAAACAGAAAGATGGGCCAAATTCCTGGCTGAGATGTTCAACTGTGTGCTCATAACGGGAATTGTCCCGGCAACCTGGAGAGGCTCAATAATTCACCCCATCTACAAAGGAGGGAATGCAGCTTCTCCAAGCAACTACAGACTCATAGCTCTCCTAGATGTCGACCTTAAGAATTTTTCATCTTGTGTGTTAAAACATCTACAGTCTTGGGTTACAGACAATAACATATTGCCATTCAATCAAAGTGGTTTTACCAAACATCAAGGAACACTTACGAACCTGATGGCACTGGGACTCATTATAAATAGAGCAAAAG
Source organism: Pleurodeles waltl (assembly GCF_031143425.1). Taxonomy (NCBI): domain Eukaryota; kingdom Metazoa; phylum Chordata; class Amphibia; order Caudata; family Salamandridae; genus Pleurodeles; species Pleurodeles waltl. The sequence goes on along the minus strand of NC_090439.1, from coordinate 187,719,184 downwards.
CAACCAGGACCCCCACCTACCTGTGTTTTGTTGAATTTAAAGCTGCCTTTGATTTTGTTCCCCGTGGTAAACTGTGGGTTAAATTACAGCTTTGGGGACTTCCCACTACTATTTTAAAAGCCATTGAATTGATTTATTCTGACACATGGGTGAAGGTAAAATTAGGGGGCGGCTCACATTTATTTAGGGCAGTTAAAACAACAGGTGGTGTTAAACAAGGCTGCGTATTGGCCCCAACACTCTTTAACCTGTATATAGTAGATCTGTCTTCAAAGCTAAATGTGGATCCATCCGACTCCCCCTCACTGGGCGGCCAGCAATTATCTAATATGTTATATGCAGATGACCTACTACTAATTATCAACACCAGAATAGGCATGCAGAAACTGCCAAATAAATTAGAAGAGTTTGCAAGGATAAACGAGTTAGAAATCAACCTCAAAAAATCCAAAATGATTATCATCAATCGCAGGACCACCGGCCAGCGTAAATGACTCCTAAACGAAAAGACCCTGGAGGAAGTAAACTCCTACAGATATCTAGAAGTCGTGGTTGACACCAGGTGCAATTTTGCACCTCAAAAAGAACAAATAAAAAACAGGGTGTAGACTCTTGGGTATGCATTCTGCAAACTCACTAAATCAATCTGTGGTCATGCTTTGAATCCCTTAAAAGCCATAATGAGAGCTAAACTATTGCCAACTCTCTCGTATTGGGCAGAAATAATGAGGGGTATGGAGGAGACTCTTTTGGAGAAGCTTTTGATAAAGATGTACAAGCGTGTCTTCCGGCTACCAAGGCATGCTTCCGCTGCCCAGGCCAGACTAGAATTCATGTTGGTTAAACAGTCTCTGGCTCACCCGGCAGCTTTCATCAAATGTTGTTACAAACTGAGCTGCGCCCAGGAAGAGTCTCTAGCCAACCTAGTCTGGCAGGAAATCACCCTGGAAAGAGGCAATGGAAACTACAAAAGGTATCTGGAAAGGAGTATATGCCTCTTGAATCTAGGTGGGGTATGGGATCAGTCGCTTACCACGACGGCCTTTAACAAAACAGTCAATAAGTCATGTAAACTACTTAGTTGGTTAAAAGACAAAGAGGCTCTGACCAAAAGGTTGTATGGCTGCTGACCCTTAATTCGTATAAAACTCTAAAAGAATCCACACTCTTGGCCACCCCCTACTCATGGAAAATTAAGCAATGCTTTTTAAGGCTTAGGCTGGGTGATGTCCCAACGCCAGACCTCCTCCCAAATTGGAAGAAAGGGCCACAAGTGGGCGCACAGGAATGCCGCCTTTGTCATCTGGCGGTAGAAAACCTGATGCATGTGGTCTGCATCTGCCCGGCACTGGCTGGAGACAGAAAACGTCTACTGAAAAAAGAACTAAACAGCCTAGGGATTAGATCCTGCAGACAAGCACTAATCGAAGCATTCAACCCACAAAACACCATATTGAATATTAGATTGGTTACATTTTTGGACACTTACTCCGGTAAAATAACGTCTGCTGAAGGAAGTCTGTGATGAGGAGGGCGCAAATAGAGCCATAATCCACCTACACGTCAAAGAAAGAAAGGTATTTTGGTAATATTCGCCACACGGCCAGACCGCTATGAAGTACTGTATTAGAACCCGGAGTAAAGTAGGGATTCTTTTTTTCTTTGTGAAATATATTTTCTCTCAGTTTTTTTTTTTTTTTTAAAAGGGATTTTTTGTAATTTATATGTTTTAGTGTATGAGCACAGTTCTGTTAAACTTTTATGTTGAAGGATTACTTTTATGGTTTTAATTAACTAATAAACTAAACAATCTCTCTCTCCGTCTGAGAAGAGTTTAACAAAATGTTTGTTTCCAGAAAGACAGTAAGCTGGGCATTAACTAGCCTTTCTAGAACTTTCAGCATGTAGGGAAGGAATAAAATAGGTCAGTAATTTGATAGAAATGTAACATCTATTTCCAATTATTTTGCTAAGGGAATTTTTGACGCTTGCTCCCAGGCATCAGGATATTCTGTTGTAGACAGGGACAGGTTACAAATTTGCATTAAAAAAGGGCTTTACATAGGAGCGAAGCAAGCAAAGATAAAATGGGGGCTGGGATCTAATGGGGTCCAGATTTAACTTCCAAAATCAATTTTCGACTTGTTCTACGGAGCAGAATGCAAAATTTCCTACTTTAGCCCTGCATGCTGTCGGAGAGTTGAACTGATCCCAGGGGATCTCATCTAAATGGGGTGGTTTCTCAAAGGTTGTGTAAATGCTGTCAGTCTTATCGGTGAGGAAATTGCCTATTTGTTCACACTGAATTGCAGAGGGGGTGATTGCCTATGATAGGCAGACTGGTTGAGAAAAGTCTTTGACAATATTAAAAAGTACTTTCGAAGAACTGCTATTTTCTTTCAGTCACTTGATAAAGTTTTATTTTTTTGCCCCCTTTGAGTGCTTTGTGGTAGTTATTCATCTCTTGTTTAATTTTTTTTAAATCAGTATTGCATTTGGAGTGCCTCCAAGCTTTCTGTTGTGATTTACTCCTCTTTTTTTTAATTTTAACTCTGGCCAGTACCATTTCTGAGATGGTGTACTTTGCTGAGATTTAACTGCTTTCAGAGGGGCGCAGTTATTCAGTGATTAGAATTGGTAATTGCAGAATGAATCTTCACTAGGTAAGCGTCGGATAAAGACCCCTGATCAAGCAACAGAGGCATAAAATGTTTAAAAATGATTCAGTATTTCTTTTGCACCATGCTCTTTTGGGAAAGGTTAATATGTCTATTTTGATTTAATGGCAGTATGAGAACGAAAGTAATCAACAAGTGAGCTGTCCAAAGTAGTGGTTAATGTTCTGGGATTGAGTCGACTCGATATTAGTGAATACAGGTCCAGTGTGTCGTCCACAATGGGAGTCGTGACAGAGATCCATTGTTTGAGTAGAAGGATATGCATATCACTGCAGACGCTTGTATATTGGGTCTTCAGGGTTTTCATAATGTAAATTGAAGTCTGCAATTACTAAGTACTTTTCATGGTTAAGAATTAAATGAGACAGCCAGAAGAGCAAATTGGCAGATTTTAAAGGGTTGTAGCCTGGAGGTCTAGAAGGTACAGTACCTCCCAACAGTCTTCTTTCTTTGTGGGAGAGTTGAAAAGCTAGAATTTACATTCTATTGAGGTGGAACTGCGTGAAAGATTTGCTAGTTTACATGCCAAGAATTTTCAGTTCTATTGAGGACACGGAGGTAAGGATTATGCTTCTTTTTCTTTACTACTGTTTAACAGCAGCCAATAAAATTATTTTAAACAAATCAATTTCCATTACTAGAAGAACAAAAACGTTTACCAAGACTATTGTGTATCCTGCTTTTCCATTTAATGAACAATTATGTGTGGTTAAATGTTACAAAAACCTATGAATCCAGTACTCAATCAGTTAGGAATGACCCGAATGCACAGATATTGATTGCTTTACAAAAACTTTTCAAACCTGTTTCATAGCTACTATAGCTAGGTGGTTTAGAGATGTTATGAATGAGGCTGGTGTTGATATTGGAGTGTTTGGAGCACATTCCGTGAGTGGTGCGATGGCTTCAAAATCATTAGCTCTAGGTACTTCTCTCCAAGATGTAATGAAAACAGCTGATTGGTCTTCAGATTCAACTATTAAACAATTCTGTTATAAACCTTTCGTAAATGTTGCATCAGTGATAATTAACCAGCTTTAAACTAGCATAATCTGAGCCTCTGGTCCTGACATAGAATGAAAAATTTGCTTGCTTATGCACCAAGAATTTACAATTCTATTAAGGATACAGAGGCGAGGATTACCCCACCCTGGTTTCTGTGATTTCAGGAGAATAACAGACGATATAACTGTGGTGATTATAATAATGCCAACATGTTGAGATGTTTCAGGTGTATTGTTGTGTGTTATTATTATGGAATTTTGCCCTCCCATGATTGAAGTTATTGAGAGTGTTCATGTTTAGTAACATCCTATCTTGGTTTTAGGGGCCGATCCAAAGACGGAATGAGGAGAGATCCCCAGGTTTTCGTATGGACGTGATGGTTCTGGTTCCAAGTGGCCAGCAAAATTACCGTTGTTCCGTTGGAAATGTTCAGTTCAACATCGGATATTCAATGTTTATTATTATTTTTTAAACAACTTAAGAACTCAAAATCTGCAAAGAAAGAGGAAGTTATGAAAGGGTATTGGACTCTTCAAGGATTAGCTCGCATGGGATTTGTGGATGGGAACAAGAGCATGATGGGTTATGCAGCCTATTGATTTAGGTTATTGTGATTTGTTTCAAATAATATTATTGGCTGCTGTTAAAGAGTAGTAAAGAGAGAGAAGCATAATCTGAGCCTCCGGTGCTGACATAGAATTTGATTATACATGTGAAGATGTCTTTAAATATGATAGCAGCGCCACCTCATGGGCAACCCGTTCTGTCGCATTTCAACATGTTTGTAGCCCAATGACTTTCAGATCATATTTCAGGCAGGGTATGAGCATGCCGGGTGGTCTTTGCCCAAGTTGATTGCTTTCTCCACATTTAATAATAAATTATAATGCAGTCATTCGCAACAACCTTGCCCATGACCTTTACTCTTTTTCAAGTTTTCATGTATTTGTGTTAAGTAATTCCTGGGGCAATCTTCGTTTTCAGTCGTGCCAGATTATTGTTCCATATGACCTTCCAAAGTACCTGTTTTCGCACTGTCGAGATTTTGTACCAGACTATGAAGTTAAAAATAGCATAAATGGCTAAAATATTAAGAACAAAAATGATGTGGTGGTAAATTCATGTATGAAAGCTTAGGTTTACTATATGTAACTTCACATTTTTGTACCTTGACAATGTGTGTGTGTATATATATATATATATATATATTTTCACAAAAAAAAACAAAGGTTACAGGGACGCTATAGTTAGGTTCTGAATTTACTCGCACAAAACCATTGAAATACGGCCGTTATAGTTAGAGTTCTTTCAAGTAACTATAAGGCGCGTCTTTGCCATGCAGTTTCCTTAATAATAATGTGATTGCAAATGTTGCAGTGATATAAAAAATGACATACAAGATCTCATCAATGGCATACTATGTGGAATAATTTGCTGTGCATGGCAAAGGCACAAGTTATAATTACCTTAGCGTGAGAGTTATAGTTACCTGAAAGAACTCTAACTATAACTGCTGAATTTCTATGGGTTTGCACAAGTAAATTCAGTACCTAACTATAACGTCACTGTAACCTTTGTTTTTTTCAGTGAATTTCTACATTTCTTTAACATAAAGTAATTTTTAATACTATACGTTATTCCAACCACTGCCACGCAATGGCCTGGCCTTGCAGCCAAGCCCTTATAGCCACCCAACCACGTGCCATACATGGCCTGGGGCTGTGCGCAGCACAGGTGGCCACAGGACCTGTCTCTGTCAGTGGATGTTTGAGTGGGTGTGTGAGTGTCTCAGTGGGTCTGAAAGTGGGTGTGTAAGTCTGTGAGTGGTCTGAGTGGGTGCATGACTGTCTGAGTGGGTGTGTGAGTGGGTGCATGAGCCTCTGTGTGCATGTATGAGTGAATGAATTAGTGAATGAATGAGTATTTCGTTTTTCTTTCCAAGTTTTCTATAATTGCGAACAATTCATGAATTTTCACTAATATTGCAGGCTGTGACACAAAATTATATTAAACCTATAATTTGCCCCTAAAACACACATATATTACACCCCTGGGGTAAGGATACCTTCACCCTGACCCCTTATGCCACTTTCAATTAGAATTTTCACACGTGTGGGGCCAATAAAATGTCAGTTGCAACTTTCTAGTCAGGTAGAAATCAATGCGTTTCGGTCTTTGATCACAGATAATTACATCAGTCCCATTTCCATGCTTAAAAAGCCCTCCTCCCTTCCGATGTCATTACATGTTTCAGTTTCCTGTCTCTGGGATTTGTAGTTTTTCTTCAGAGTGTTGTGCCTGCTAAGCCAAAAAAGACAAGTGCTTGTGCCTCAACCCACTTAAAACGTGTACAAAGTGACTATGTGCAAATATACTGGAATCCAAAGAAAAGGGACAAAGGAACCGCCCTGGCTAACAAAATGGAGTAATATTAAGAAGTCCACCAGAACAAAGGGGTGGTGGTGGCCCCCCACCTCCCATGAAAGTGAAATATGAACTAATTGTAACTCAAGGTCATACAAGAGTGGGACAACTAGGTGCCCAAGATCATGTTATATATCAATACACACTAAATTAGATTACGTGGAGGGGAGGTGGTGCAAGTTTTAGCAAATATCAAACCTGTTACATCTGTGAACAATTGAAAGATGAAGGAAAATCACACTAAAAACCACAATGACCATGATGCACTGGTTTGAGTAGTAAAACATGGACATATGTTTTTTTATGTGACAAGGAGTTAAACTGAATAAGCTGAAATTAGCGATGCATGCCATGCTCCTTTGGCCATTTTCTTGGATTCTAATATATTTTCACATAGTCACTTTGTACATGATTTTAAGGATTGCGGAACAAGCACTTTTTTTTTACATAGCACATATTTTGTAAAGAACAGAGCCTGGAAATTGTGTGGATCATCTTTTTGTTGTAAGGAACAACGCTATAAGTAATATGGAGTGGCGTGATCCTGCCACATGAGTACCCCACCCCGCAGGTCGAAGAGCATCATAGCATTGAATAAATGGGACCTAGTAGCTGATGTATAGGAGATATGTATATATATATACATCTATGCTTACCTAAATGCACTTAACTTCATGTAAGTGACATAAATAAAACATATTATCCATTTCAATGCGCTTTGTGACGTGAATAAGTGAATAATACACACTTTTATTCCCCTTGACATATTTATGTTCCTTTTTACTCACACTACAGACTATTATGTTCTTCTTTTGTACCTTTAAAGCTTTCTCTGAGGCTCTATATTTGCCTGATGATGACCCTGAATTTTCTGTAGGATCGAAATGTTTTCGACTTCCATTTAGCCCCATTCCATGATATATTATGCTCAGTACACCGTGCTGTTCATTATAGCTCTGAAACGCACTTTGGTCACATTCCTTACACAAGAACATCACACATCAAAGATCATCGGGTGAGAGGGCAAAATAACCAAGGACAAGTTTAAGAGAGTAAAAGGCCACTTTATTAGACATGTAAGCAGGTCTGAAACTTTTAAAACATTTTACAATGTATTACCCATGGCCTCACTAATACAAAACCAAAACTAACACCCCACCGTTATACCTCCCCCAAACAACACAAATCCACAGAGCAGTCTTCCACGATTCAATCTTCCCCATTCCCTTTCTTTCATCCACTGACCTTCCCTGTGACTCCCACATCGCTCCCCGAGTCTGTAATGCCCCCAATCCTTCCTGCTTACTGCACCACCAGTAACAACCCTGTTAAAGAGTTATTTCCTGTCCCCTCAAAACACTTTTTCAGCTAGAGTTAAAATTTGTGTAACTTTGGCTTTTGTGTATCACCCGTACTCTTGGTGTTGTGTCACATGCCTGACTATCACCCAAATAATTTTTTGTTCTTCCTATAGATTTTTTCTTTTGTTACTTCCCCTGACCAATGTCGCATCATGCTTAGTTATTGAGATTTTAGCTATGTCCTAGTCCCATTTCTCTTTTTCGAATTCCTTTCACCAGTCAGCCCTTTTATTATAATTGATGTATTGTTCAGGTTCACATTTCCAGACTGCAGTGATGTACCAGGGACCCCCATGTTATGTATAATTCCCTTTGGTATGACCAGACTGGTTTTCAAGAATTTGCCTTAGGCCTGCTTCAATGTTTTCCAGCCTGACTGTCAGGGTAGCGATAGACTGGTTAACTGACTCAATATTATAGCAAGAAAAGTTTTCCATCTCAATAGGAGATATCTTATGTTTACCTTTTTGAACATGACGAATTTTCAATGTCTATTTTAATTTGGTTTTTGGTTCCCTTCTGTTCCTGCTACTTTAATTTTTGGTGGGATCGGATGTGTCCTAATCATGCAAATATCAGGACCCTCTAGTTCTTGTCTTTTTGTTTGCACATTTGACTATTAGCCTGTGTATTGCATAGTGCACCTGATGCACAGTTTTTAAAGGAAGGTTTCTACATGTCCCTGATAATCGGTATCATGTGATTTCTCTATTGAGATGTTCTAAGATAAGGAGGAACACCTAGACTTAATCATTGAGGAAAATATGTGTTTACCCTATTAGACAATGCCACTGTGTGAGGAAATCCATTCAGATAGAATTCTCATGTAGCTATAGATGGCAGAGAATAATGGAAAGAACCCAATTAAAGATGCTAGAGACCCTGTTTTGCCCTTCTGCCTTTGTCTTTGTATTTTATGCCCATGGTGTATGGCTACTCCTTTGAAGATTGCAGACCACCTGCTTGCAGTCCCCTTGTTAAAAACCATGAACTGTTTTTGTACTAAATTGAAGGAAACTAACAACTGTGGCACATTTCCTACGTCACTAGATTCTGCGGGTATCAAGTCATAATAACTTGCAGGACATTGATTTAAGCCTAATTCCCATCAAAGACAGCTACAGATGAAAGACGGACGTCTTGGCCCTACAGTCTCAGCACCCAGAAAGTAGCAAAGCTGGACAGCGATCGCCAGCGCATGGTATCATACTTGCTCCATCCGACGGCGTTGGACATCACAAAACCAAAGTTTCAGTGTAAAAGAGCTAAAGAGAAGGATTCCTGTTGTTGATGGCAGAGCTGTTTTGAGGTTTCATTTCTCTACCTGTCATGTGCTGGTAACCTCTGACAGTGTGCAATCCCTTGAGCCCCTTGGCCTGAGTTTTGGCCACACCCCCCCTTTTCTTTGCTCCAACGGAAGAAGGGCAGTGCACCGGAGATTTCAAGTTTGGAAAAAGGCACTATATTGTGGTGCCCATGAAAGAGCAGCTTGAGCGTCCTCTGACACTAAATAATGAGTGTTGGAGTCTGAAAGTGCTGCTGAGCTTGAGCTATTTCCCAATTAATGGTGCTTGGGTCTGCACGAGATGATTTGTGCCCTTGATCAATGAAGAGCACATTGTTTGTAGTGTCTGCCACAGAGGAGAGACACTGGTGCATTGCTTTAAGACATTGAGACTTTCGAGTGAGCTGTGGGTGTTTGCCAGGAGGGCACTCCAACTAAGCAGTACTTTTCTCACGAAGAGGCCTGAATTGAGAGGCCCATGCGAAAGAAAACAACAAAAGAAAATTTGATGGACAATAGAAGCCTGCCAGAGAGGCTTTTTGAACGGACTCTGGGCATAGTTGGTTTCACAAGAGGTTTCCGTGTGATTGTATAGACTAGGTGTTAGGAGACTGATTGTTTTGCTGGCATTGTTTTAAAGTACTATTCTGTTTAGTAAAAGCAGAATAAAGTCCATTTTCTGTGGAAAGAGTACCCCCTTTTCACCTTAGAGCATTGATGAGAGTCACCACTGTTCCACCTGAACATACAAAAATTACTGAAATGCAGAGGAGCCCTAAAAATGTTAGTAGATCATTTTAGGATTTGCTTTTTGGTTAGGGTTGTGAAAAATTATTATTTCATTTGTAATAGTGGTAACTACTTTCTCCCGTTGTCTATATGTTCTTAATAACGTGTTTTCTAGTGTCTTTTAAACATGACGTTGTCATTTATGGGTGGGATTGTTTTTCTCTACTCAATTGACTTCTGCACCCACTTCCCAACCTATGTCTTTTCCTACTATTGTTTCTTTGCACTCTTTTCACCCTTTTCCTGAACATGAGCAGGTTAGAAGATCAGAATTCGTAAGCAATTCTTTTGTACAGCTTCTGCATCAACACTAGTTAGTAGTGAACATCACTAATTGTTCGGTGTGTGATCTTATGCCACCTACTGCAGATAGAGGTATTCCTTATTTTGTCCTGCCATATGTGGCCTTTTGTGCTACTTCATGTTCGAGGAGACCTGTCCAGAGAGAGTTACCAAGTACTAGAATTTTGCTCCAGCAACATCTCCATGGCCTTATGAATATAGACCCAGACTCAGATTAGTATGAGTATAGTTGTTGCCTATGTAAGGGCAAAAGGAGGGTCTGTGGTACTTTAAATTTCGGAACCACACTGGAGGCATGGCCCTATCATGCCGATTTTAGTATCAGAGAGCCGCAAATGGCAAATACGATATGTACGAGTGTTTTTATTGCGTTTCATCAATGGAATGACCTTGTATATGATACTGCATATTGATCCCATTTTAGAACGATAGCCATTTATGTGGTTGCCCTCACATAGGCTGCACTAAGGCCATGCTCATGCTTTAGGACACGTACAGTTTCTTATGACTTCTTCGTGACCTGGGCAAGCTGACTCCACTGCCTGAAGCCAAACCTGTTCGGCCAGTTTCTTTCCCAGTGGCCGAATGAGATTAGTATCAAGGCACAACACATCATAAACCTTTCATAACACACAAACCATGCCTAATCTTACACACACCTGTCTCTGTTTCTTTCTTTATGACTTGCTTTACAAGGAGGAGGTGCCCGTTTATATTGGGGGTCCGTCGATATCTGATGAAAGTACTAAGCCTTGCCGGGTAATTGATTGAGGGCTGGACAAACTGGAATATGGGCTTGTCATCATAAACCTGCTATTTCTTTGTAGTGAAAATATGTGAATGGTCAACTGTAATCCTGTTAAAACCCCAAAGGCTACTCACATGTTGCCTCTCTAGCTTTTCTCATTTGTTTAGGAATGTGACTGGTACAGCCCCCTTGCATGCCTAGGGCATAATAAATGATATAAAAGGTCTGAGCTAAGACCATTTCTGGAGACTGCCTCTTTCAGTTGCTATAGGTCAGCTTCTGGGAGACGTAGTCTCACTCATTTGAGTTTTATAAAGATGTCTTTTCATATTTCAGCTTCTTTGCCAAGTTCTTTGTTATATTACCCTGAGAATGAAAATCTGACACACTTCACAACTTATGCCCAGTAAACTTGTTTGAAACAACTGCCGCCCAAGCAGATAGCTATTGCAAAATGCCTTGCCATTGATCCAGGAAAAGCTAAAATTTGTCCCCAGTAGTTATTTTACCAGCACCACCTTTGGATAGCCAAGGTTCATGGCACTTTTTCTCTTATTTCAAGAAGATACAATTCTGTCCCCATGAATGAAAGATGTACCCCATCGTGCCTGAAAAACTGAAACTCCTCTTTCTTAATATAATGATGCCCCAACCACGCTAATCCCCTGTTTTTCACAACATCGTGACATCTCCTTGTTAACCTTGCGCCTAGCCCCCTCCACCGCTGTGAATTTCACTGCACCCCTCCAAACTCCTCTGGCCACTAAAGCTGTTACCACTTTTTTCATTAATCAAGCCCAACCCTGACAATTCTACCAAATAATTTTTGCCTAAATGCAAATGAAGCACATCAGGCAAGCTCTAACATATACCAAATTCTATAAACAAGGTAGCAACTGCCCCCATCTTATGCACTGTAGAAAAGTACCCTCTTTTTGGCATTTTTGCCTCCATTTTCTGCCTGATGTCAGTGTGTTTGACCGTGTTCACTGGGATCCTGCTAACTAGGACCCCAGTGATTATGCTGTCTCCCACAACTCTGTATTTCATCCCACAATTGGCACACTGGTGACCCACTGTAAGTCCCTAGTATATGGTATCTAGGTAACCAGGGCATTGGGGTTTCAGGGGATCTCTATAGGCTGCAGCATATATTTTGCCACTCATAGGAAGCCCAAGCAAAGGGTTCTGCAGGACTGCCATTGCAGCCTGCGTGAAAAGGTGCAAGCACCCTTTCACTGCCACTTTTCACAGTACCAAGTCACTTATAAGTCACCTCTGTGGCACGCCTTCTAGCCCAAAGGGCAGGGTACAAAGTACCTGTGTGTGAGGGCACCCCTGCACTAGCAGAGGTGCCCCCACGAACTCCAGGCCAATTTTCCCAGACTTCATGAGTGCGGGGACACCATTTTACGCGTGCACTGGACATATGTCAATACCTATATCCAGCTACATAATGTTAACTCCGAACATAGGCATGATTGGTATCAAACATGTTGGAAACATACCCCCAATGCTTTTGCAAGCATGGGTTGTATGATTCCATGCACTCTGGGGCTCCTCAGAGGACCCCTGGTATTGCCATTACAACCTTCTGAGGTTTTCCAGGCAACCCAAGCTGCTGCCATCTCACATACAGGTTTCTTCCCTCCTGTGTTGTTTGAGCAGCTCAAGCCCAGGAAGGCAGAATAAAGGATTTCCTTTGGGAGAGAGATGTTACACCCTCTCCCTTTGGAAATAGGTGCTACAGGCTTCGGAGGGGTAGCCACTGGTAATGCTATGAAGGGCACATATGGTGCTCTCCTTGCATAAACCAGTAAACACCAGTTCAGGGACCCCCAGTCCCTGCTCTGGCGTGAAATTGGACACTTGACCACTCCCCTGTCCATCACCACCCCAAAGGTGGTGCTCTTAGATTCAAGGTTGGCAGGGAACTCTGGGAGCATCTGATTGGCTAGTGCAGGCAGGTGACATCAGAGCCCCTTCCTGATAGGTGGCCACCCAGCTAGGAGACCAATCCCTCTTCCAGGGCTATTTAGAGCCTCTCTTGGGTGGTTCCTCAGATTTGGTTTGCAAGACTCCAGCAGGATTCCTCTGCAACCTACACTTTGACTTCTGACCGAAGAAACTGCATCTGGACACTCCAGGACCTGATAAGCTGCAACACAGAAGCAAGACACCTCCTGAAACATTGTATCCCCGGTTCCTTCAAGTAACTGCAACATTTCCCCAGTTGTGCATCCTCTGAGAATAGCCCATCTTCAGCCTGCACCAGAAAGAAGAAGGAATCTCCCCTGGGGTGAAGGAGTCACTCCCCTGCACCTGCAGGCACCAACTGCAACGACAACCAGCTGCGTGGATCCCCTCTCCTGCTGAGCTGCGTGGATCCTGCAACATGTGCGGTAGACTGAAGTTGGCCTGACAGTCCTTCATTCCAGATGTCCAACTTTGGTGGAGGGAAGCCCTTGCCTGCCCACGCAGGGCAGTACCCAGTGTACTGCGTCATTTGAAGCTGCCAAGACTTGTTGGCATCTTTTCCAAGGGATCTTCAGGTATCTTGAAGCTACAGCCCCCAGCACTCCATCCTGTGACGCACAGCTTCGTGAGTGGTTCTCCAGCTGCGCAGGATCCCTTTTCACAGGGCTGCGTGGGCTCGTTCTTCATATTTCATGTCCCCGTCTTGTGGAACTCCTGTGGGTGCTGCCTGTGCTTCTGTGGGCTCTCTGTGTTGCTGAGGGCACACTCTGACTCCCCTTCCTGAGTAGAGTCCACCTGGTCCTTCCTGGTTCCCGCAGCTCCACTTTCCGCCAACTGCGTGTTTGTGTATGTGTCAAAGCTTGTTGGTGGAATCCGAAGACGTAAACCTGACTGCAATCCTCCTTCTGGCGTGGGACATCACCTACATCCTCCAGGAACTTGACTCCATCTTCTTGGGTGTAGTGCTGACTTTCCCTCATCACTGTCGGCTCATGTCTTGCACCTTCAGTCTGGTGGGTAGGGGCTCCTGCCCTTCCTGGACTATGCTGTACGTGGCCCCGTTTTTCCACAGGTCCTCTTGTTCAGCAATCCACTGTTGGTGTCTTGCTGTCTCTTCGGGGCTATGCATTATTCTTCTTTTCTTCCAAGCGGGTGTTCTGGGGAATTTACAGTGATTTACTCCTACTTTCCTGGTTGCTGGGGGGTGTTGTGGTACTTACCTTTGGGCTTTCCTGGTACTCACAGCTCCCCTATACACACTCCACTTACCTAGTTTAGGTAAGCTAGGGTCTAGGCATAGTCCTTGCTCTAAACTTCTTTCAGAGAGACTAGGAGTTAGGTAGGTTAGGTACACCTTACACTATCCTAACACGCACCATGTCTACAACTGGACACACCTCTGAGGTCATGGACTCTCCGTACGAGAACCTGACCTTCAAGGAATTGAAGGAGTTGTGTGCTGAAAGAAAGTTGGACCTGGGGGGGAACCCTAATAAGAGTCTGCTCTTAGGCCTTCTCCTCCAGGATGACTAGGATCAAGCTAGAAGCCAGGGAGAGGAGGAGGAAGAGGAAGACCCTAACCCCACTGAGGTAGAACATGACATTCTAGGTGTAGGGTACCTCAAGTGATCATCATGTTCCTAGCAAATCCACTAGCATAGCTGGGAGTGGGAAGGGAAACCATATTGGTAAGGCCCCCTTTAGACACAGAGGGCAAGTAGAAAGGGTTACTAAGCCTAGAATTAGATCCACCTCTGCTCAATCTCACATCACTTCAGTGTCTGAGGGATCACACTGCACAGCTCCAAGAGATGGCTCTAGGGTTAGGGAGCTCAGGAAACCAAGGCTGGAGGAGGCCAGGCTGAGGCTGCAGCAGCAACAGCTAGCCCTAGATAGTGAGGCCTTTGCAGTGGAGACAGAGAGAGAGGCAGGGGTTGTGGTTAACACCCCAGGAAGGGAGCAGCTCAGGCTTCACGGGTCACAAGTCCGGGAGGACTCCTTTGAGTCCAGACCCCCCTGCACAAAATAGTTCCCTCATACAAGGTGGGGGTTGACAGCTGTAAGTGGTTTGCTGCACTTGAGAGGGCCTGTAAAGTTCAGAGGGTCCCTCAAAGGCAGTGGGCTGCAATTCTCTGGTTGTCATTCTCTGACAAAAGGAGGGACAGACTTCTCACTGTCAGAGAAGAGGATGCAGACAATTATACTAATCTCAAACCTGCACTCTTCAATGGGTTTGATCTCAACACTGAGCAACATAGCTTAAAGTTCAGAGAGACCAGAAATGAGTCCTTATAGGATTAGGTAGACTTTGTGGACTGTTCTGTGAAAGCTTTGGAAGGCTGGTCACATGGCAGCAAAGTGTCTGACTACGAGGGATTGTACAATTTACTACTGAGAGAGAGCATACTTTGAATAATTGTGTGTCTGATATGTGGCACCAATACTTGGTAGACTCAAATCTGACTTCTCCCCAAAAATTGGTAAAGAAGGCAGACAAATGGGTCGGAATAAGTGTGAGCAGAAAAGCTCACACAGGGGTTGTCAAAGAAAAGAAAAGGAAAGCATATAAGTCTCATGACAAGGGTGGGAACAAAGATAAGAAAGAGTCTTCATCAGGCCCACAAAACCCTTCTGGGGGGGTCTAAATCATCTTCCAATAACATCAGATAAAAAAAGCCTTGGTGTTATATTTGTAGAAACAAAGGCCATAGGGCAGGAGACAGGTCCTGTCCTAAGAAAAGCACCAAACCTCCCACCACTACAACCCCCACTCCTACAACTAGCACCCTTAGCAATAGCAGTACAGTAGTGGTGGAAAGACTAATACTACTAATAGTCAGTCCAAGGGTGTAGAAGGGCTAACTCTGGGAAGTGCAGTGTAGGCTGGTTTAGTTAGGGAAACCACTGAAACTGTTTTAGTCTTTGGCGGTGGCATTGACCTTGCCACCCTTGTTGCTTGTCCCCTTAATATGGATAAGTACAAATAACAACCCCTAATCAATGGTTATCAGATTTAGGCCTGCAGGGACACAGGTGCCAGTGTTACCTTGGTGAATGAAAAACTGATTTCCCCTAAGCAACACCTACTTGGTCACCAGTACCAAGTGACTGACGCCCACAACAATACTGTGAGCCAACCCATGGCAGTTGTGGATCTCAGCGGGGTGGGGTCGTGGGGGGGGGGTTACTGTTCCTAAAAAGGTTGTAGCATGCACAGACCTACCTGTAGAGTGTCTACTATGGAACGACTTGGAGACTTCAGCTTGGGATAAAGTAGAGTTGGAGGCCCATGCAGCCATGCTGGGCATTCCTGGGAATATCTTTGCTTTGACCAGTCCTCAGGCCAAGAAGCAAAGAGAACAGGGAAACTTGGATCCTAAATGTATGGACCATGAGCTTCCCAAAAGCAGGGTAGAAAGGGTAAGAATTTTTCCCCTATTCTTCACTCCACTGATGATTCCCCTTTTGAGGAGGAGGAATCTACTGCTTTGACAGCACTTACACCTGAAGAACTCCAAGCTGACACAGCTGAGCTCTTAGGTGCAGGGGGGCCGCCAGGAAGGAGTTAAGTGTGGCTCAAAAGACTTGTCCCACACTCGAGGGTTTGAGACATCAAGCTGTCAAACAGGAGACAGGGGATGTCAGTAGCACCCACAAGGTGTACTGGGAAGACAACCTCCTGTATCCAGAGATTAAGGGAACCCAAGCCGGGGACACCAGGAGGTTGGTAGTACCTCTGCCACAGGGGGAGTTTTTGTTAACCTTGGCACATGACATTCCCCTAGCTGGTCTCCTTGGGCAAAGCAAAACTTGGGACAGACTGGTCCCTCACTTTCACTTGCCCCATATGTCTGAAGACACAAATGACTTTTGTCGCTCTGTGTCACTTGTCAAGGCAGTGGCAAGACATGTGGCACTCCAAAGGCCCCCTTTATTCCACTTCCAGTGGTTGGGGTACCCTTTGAAAGAGTAGGGGTTGACATTGTTGGCCACCTTCTTCGACTTTTGTGTCCCCACCCTGTGGGACTTCCGTAGGTGCTGCCTGTGCTTCTCTGGGCTCTCTGTATTGCTGAGGGCCCCCTCTGACTCTCCCTCCTGGGTAGAGTCCACCTGGTCCTTCCAGGTCCCCAGCAGCTCCACTTTCCGCCAACCATGAGTTTTGCGTGTGCCAAGGATTGTTGTTGGAATCCAAAGACGCAAACCCGATTGCAATCCTCCTTCTGGCGTGGGACATCACCTGCATCCTCCAGGAACTGGACTCCATCTTCTTGGGTGTAGTGCTGACTCTCCCTCATCACCGTCAACTCATCTCTTGCACCTTCAGTCTGGTGGGTAGGGGCTCCTGCCCTTTCTGGACTCTGCTGTGCTTGTTGGACTTGGTTTCCTTCTTCCACAGGTCCTCTTGTTCATGAATCCACTGTTGGTGTCTTGCAGCCTCTTCTGGGCTTTGCATTAGTCTTCTGTTTTTTGCAAGTGGGTGTTCTGGGGAATTTACAGTGATTCACTCCTACTTTCCTGGTCGCTGGGGGGTGTTGTGGAACTTACCTTTGGGCTTTCCTAGTACTCACATTTCCCCTCCACACACTCCACTTATCTAGGTGGGGGACTGACTCTGGCATTCCACTCTTTTAGTATATAGTTTGTGCTCCCCGTAGGGCTACTCCACTCTACTGTGATTTCCACTAATTGCACTGTTTTCTAACTGTTTTTATGCCTATTTCTGCATATTAGTGTATATAATGTGTGTATTACTTACCTCCTCAAGGAGTATAGCCCCAATGGTATTTGTGGTATTGGTGTCACCCAAATAAAGTACCTTTATTTATGTAACACTGAGGCCCTCATTACAACCCTGGTGGTAAATCCCGCTTACCGCCGTGCCGACGGCCGCCAAGATGCCATGCCCGCGGCGGTAATCCGCCAGGGGTATTATGACCCACACAGAGAATACTGCCACAATACAAACACCCACACAAGTCCGTCAGACCAAAGGTCAGTGATAAACGTGTGATAGCAAAACCCACACTGTCACGCCAACAGGAATACACCCACAGTATCAAGACCTACGAATCAACGCGGCGGTCTTTCAACTGCGTTAAACCATTGGTAGTACACACAGCCGCACTCGAAATACACACACAACAAAACAAAACTACACCACAATGGACTGTTCAATATATACACACACCAGACAAACATACACACACCACACCCACACAACCAATCCAATATAAAACACACACCTACATTACCCACAACCCCTTACAGAGAAAAAAAAGATAGCAAGCACAGAGAGACAAGCAAAGAGCGCACACTCAATCAGAGGTACAGAACACTATCACTCATACACCATCCACACACATCACAGTATACACCCCAACATATCACCCCACACATCACCTCACATATATCGTTCACACCACATCCATGGCACCCCAAAGACACCCCAGGTTTTCTGAGAAGGATCTAAGGGTCATGGTGGAGGAAGTCATCTGGGTAGAGCCACAGCTATTCGGATCACAGGTGCAGCAGATGTCCATCGCAAGGAAGATGGAGCTATGGCGGAGAATCGTCGACAGGGTCAACGCCGTGGGACAGCATCCATGAACCAGGGATGACATCAGGAAGAGGTAGAACGACCTACGGGGGAAGGTGCGTTCTGTGGTTTCAAGTCACCAGATTGCTGTACAGAGGACTGGCAGTGGACCCCCACCTCCTCCCCCACAACTAACAACATGGGAGGAGCAAGTCTTGGTGATCATGCATCCTGAAGGCCTCGCAGGAGTAGCAGGAGGACTGGACTCTGGGAAGTCAAAGCTTTACTACTTTATCCCCCCCACCCTACCTGCATGCCATCACATACCCCCACCCGTACCCTCACTCCCATCACTCCATCACCTCACCTATACCCCACCATCACAACCCACATATCCCAATATCAAGCCCTGCATGAAAAAACAATGCATGCACACCCATCACAGCCCTGCATGGACACCCATCACCACAGTATGCCCAGTAGAGAGACTCACCCAGCCCACACAATTCGCAATCACACAAGGCCACCCAGCGGGCCCATAACTCTGTCCCCAGGACACGTCAATCAGCAGTGTGTCCACCACTACAGGGACCCCAGGCAACTCCACAAACACAGGACGATCAGGGACCTGGGGTCAGTGGCAGTGGGCACACGGTTCAGGGGACAGAGGCACAGGACAACAGGGAAGCTGGGAGGACTGCTGTGCGACAGGGGGGAGGACAGACCCAGGGAACTGACCCTCCACGAGGCACTCTCCAACATAATGGGAGCATACCACCATTACCAGGAGACCATGGGCACTGTACTGGCCAAGTTACAGGAGACCCAGCGGCTGCAGGAGGGACAGTATCTGGGGATCAGGGAGGACCTCACAAAAATCTGCACCATCGTGGTCACCATTGCAGGGGTGCTGGCTGACGTGGGCAAGACCATGAGGGAGGCAGTGGCACAACAAAGGGCCCCTGACACTAGCCAAACCGAGCAACAGCCTTCCACCTCCGCCAGCGCTAGTGGACAGGAGGCCCCACCACAGGACCAAAAGGCTACCAGCACCCCACCTCCTGCAGAAGGAGAACCACCCTGCAAACTGTCCCTGCGATCCAGGCAGAAGACTGAGAACATTGCCTAGACCCCCACCAGGAAAAAGGACTCTCCTGATTGTCACCCTTCTGTCCCACTATGTCACCCTGTCCACCTTGAACTGCCATTACTCCCCTTCCTATGCACCATTGGACAATGCACCTGTCATACCAAGAGACGGGACTCTACCATGGGCCTTCCTCCACCATCATCTCAGCCCCTTGCACGTACCCCCATACTATTTAGCACAAAAAATATACACCATTGAAATATAACCATACTGGAGTCAGTGTAATGATTGGAAAGATGTATTCTTACTACATTCTCAAAGCATTGCAACATCTATGTTCATTGAATTATACCAATGTATGACAGTTGGTGGGCAGCAGTACACATAGAAGGAGCCAGAATGGGGTACACAGATCTGAAAAAAGGAAATCCAAAGGGAACAGTCAGTGGCCATAGACAGGGGGTAAGAGGCTGCCATGTACAATGTCCAAAAGTATACTGAAATGTGAAGCGGAGTTACAGTCTCTTACCAGTGTGTCACTTGAAGTATTGTTGTATAATGTTTGTTCTGTTGTCCACATCTTCTTCATCTGCCTCCTTTTTCTCACTGTCCAAAGGCTCCACCACTGCCACAAGACCATCACCAGGCTCATCCTGCGGCAGAAAAGGCACCTGCCATCTCAAGGCCAAGTTGTGCAACATACAGCATGCCACGATGATCTGGCACACCTTCTTGGGTGAGTAGTACAGGGAGTGGTATTGCATGAGCTTTGTATGTCTCTTAGATAAGCCCTGGCTGCTCATCCACAGCTACCTCTAGAGAGCCTGGCTTCTAGACACTGACTACACTGCACTAATAAGGGATAACTGGACCTCGTATGAGGTGTAAGTACCATAGGTACCCATCACACACCAGGCCAGCCTCCTACATGCCCCACTCCCCCACAACTCAATTTTTAAGTTATCGCTTCTGAAACCCAAATTCCTTCCAAAAGGTCTGCGGTCAGCTTGCTTTGCAGTCCACTTAACGAAAGAGTGTCCAACTATCCAATTTGACAGAAAAGCCACAGCTGGGCCAGCTACACAACCTGATACAAGAGAAAAAGGTTAGATATGCCTTACAATTTAAGCATCCTCAATATCTTTAATGTGCCGTAAGCAGCAATCAGATGACCAGCGACCAAGTTTCTTCACCTCTTTGATTGAAAACCCTAATCTTGCCACTTCAGATGCTGCACCTATACAGAAAGAATGAGTGCCAAAACTAAATTGATTTAAGCCAATGTGACAAAGCGCCTTCCTCAGGACACCCAAAACTTGTGAGTCTGTCAGTTTTGTGCTGTTGTGATGAATAAAGATGAAACCCTCCCTTAACTACTTTGAAATGCAACCAGTTATCCACTGGTCATACAAAACCCCCAATTCTGTTTAGGGACACTGTTGCCCCCTTTTTCTTTTTGTCTGTCTTGGACTGCTTCAGAAACATTTGAACATACTCACCTTTAGCCTTCAGGTGTTATTCCATTAGGGTTTTTGGGTTTTACCCAATAGCTCAGATGTTATAAATGCACCAAAAAAACAGCCATGACATACATAACTTGAACAAACTTTGTACATATTGTGAAAAACAAACATTCCCTAAACTTTATAACAAACTCACCAACAATTTCATGGAGATAGGATCCCTAGTTGACCAGCATCTCTGTTTCGCTTATGCCCATCCTTGCAGCAACCTCCTACCCATTTCACCAGCTGAAGGTTTATACCCCCAGGCAAATTTCCCAGAAAAACTCAAACCGGCTAACTTACCAGCAATAGTTGTGGCCGAAATGTTTTTCTCAATATTGTTAATTATGAAGGTCAGCACATCATCCCTCCTTTACAAACAGCCCTGTTCATCTCGGTCCCTATGAGTCACACCTATGCTTAAGAATTCCTCCCAAGCTCTTCTGTAAGCCCTTCTAGTGCTATCTGCTAGCGACTTCTCAATTAGTTCCAACATTCTCAATCTGCAAGATCTCATACATCCTGTGGGACCCCTGTTTTCTGTTATTCTGCTCCAGGCGCCAAACCACGGAATCTCTGCCCCTGTGAACAAGATAATGCGTCTGCTATATTGTTGTTCACTCCTGGCACCTGCTTGGCTCTAAAACGATATTAAACATCAGACAACCCAGCATAAATCTTTGCAGCAATCTTAAAAGGTGCTTGTCTTTAACCCTCTGACCGCTGACCAAATCCACTACTGTTTTGCTGTCCATGTTGAAGGTATCTGTTTTGTTCTCTAACTTATTCCCCCAGACTGCCAATGTAACCAACATAGGAAAAAAACACATGGAATGCAATGTTTCTTTTTCCTTTCATCCACTTCTGTGGCTATTTTTCTGTGCACCATCTTCCGTCCCAAAACACACCAACGCCATAATCAGCAGCTGTGCCTGAGAAAATCTAAACCATCCAAACTAAATCCAAATCAAGGGACCACATGGTTATCCTGCTGAAACCCCTCAGAAATGTTAACCAAACCGTAAAGTCCGCTCTCATAGCTGCAGTAATCCTGACCCTATGGTGTGACAAACTGACTCCTGACATAGCAAAACCAAGCCTTCTACAGAATGACCTTCCAGCTCTTACCACCTTACAAGCGAAATTAAGGAGACCTAACAAGCGTAGGATTTGATGTAACTGAACTTGGGTGCTTTAATTGCTTCTTCTAGCATCTCAATTATCTCCATATCTTTATCCTGAGGGAGCCTTGCCTACATCTTCACTGTATCCAACTCGATTCCGAGGTAAACCAAACAAGTATTCAGGCCCTCCGTTTTCTCTGGAGCCAAAGGTACACCAAATACTTTTGCCATGGCCTGAAATTGTGTCAATGCCTCTGTACACTCCTAACTCCCGCCTGATCCTACTAACAAAAAATCATCTAGACAGTGTGTAATCAGTTCCTTTCCTGTTGTATAAGTGAAACACCACTGTAAAAAGGTACTGAAAGATTCAAACAAGCTGCAAGAAATGGCACAACCCATTAGTAAAACCTTATTGACATCAAACTGAATTTCCAACAATGAAAAATCCAAAGGATGCACTGGAAACAGTTGAAAAGCTGACTTAATATCACATTTCACTAGTTCTGCTGCTGAACCTACTGTCCGCACAAGTTCCATAGCTGCATCCCCCGAGGCAAATTCAACTGCAGCATCCTCTTTCGGTATGTAATCATTAACAGATAGTCCTTATGGCAGAGAAAGGTGATGCATCATCCAAAACTTACGCTTGTTCTTTTTTGGGACTACCCCGAAAGGAGAGATCATCAAATCAGGTAAAGGCCAATAATCAAAGGGGCCTGCCATTCTCTCTTCTGCTACCTCTTTGCCCAGCATCCCTTTTGTTATATGGTGATGCTCCTTTGCTGATTTCAAATTGTCAGCAAACCTGAAACCTTCTTTAAAACCCCATTCCAAGTTCACTGCATCGTCTCTGTTGGGGTAAAATTTCAACCAATAACTCAGGACTTCCAATTTAATTGGAGTAAAAGTCCTTGTGTCTAGATTGAAAGGATCCCCCTCTACCCCTACCTTGCCCATCTGTACCAAAACCTCCTTGCTCCCCAAAACATTGCAGGACTGCTTGTTTACCTCAGAACATTCATGTTTGTATTTGCATAGATTTCTTAGGCAATAACCCCTGTTGAATCTCCAACAGGCACCGAATTGACATTCTGTCCTTGTACCCATGAAGCCCATACCCCAGGTGGATTTCCCATGAAAAGGCCGGGGTTGTACTGCTAAACCACTAGCTGTATGCATCGTAGGTGGAGGCCTTTGTGGATACATCCATTGGACCCACAGTTCATTATCCACTTTCCCCCCGATTTCTCGGGTGTAAGTACCATTCTTGCCCTAAATTCCTCATCATAGTGTAACATGCAAAGCTTCCAAATTCCATATGAGCCTTTCTAATTGTGTCAATATACTTAAAAGTAGACACAGCTCTATCAGGAAATTTTTCACATCAGACACTGGCAAATATTAAGAATGCCAATGTCCATGTGTTGATTGTAGTTGGTACTCTAGGTCTCTTAGCCAATTTCCATGCCTCCTCTCTGGACCCCTCTTTGGATTGTATCTCCCTGTGCAGAAGCTTATATAAGTCCACAAATTCCCCTTTCCAGATTTTCTCCTTTGTTCCTATGCTCAAGTGTGCTCCCAGTGGCATTGATAGCCCCATTTATGGCAGCCTTTTCAGTCCTTCTGTTCTGCTTTTTACCTTCTCTTCTTCCACCTTTTATACCTTATCCCCCTCTGACTTGTCTTTGTCACTCTCTGTACTTTTGGATTTGGATTCTTCTTTTGCACCTGGTTCCACAATTTTCTTACCTCTTGCTTCTTTTTCAGCTCCAGATTTAGTGCCCACACTCTTATCCTCTGAGCTCAATAATGCTCCTTTATACCTTTTACCAATATCATCTCACTTTTTACCTCCCCTCCAACTACAACACCATTGTGTCTCACCTGTACTCAGTCTGCCCCCTGCTTCAGGTGATGTTCTGCACCACCCTTTCTTCCCTTGTGGCCTCTTAACACACTGGCCCTCATTATGACATTGGCGGTAAATCCCGTTTACCGCCATGCCGACTGCTGTCAACATTACGCCGCCGCGGACAACCGCCAACCATATTATGATACACACAAACCAATCCATCACTATACAGCCACACACACAAGTCCGCCAGCCCAAAGGTCAGTGATAAATCTGTGGTATCCAAACCGTTAGGCCAACAGAACTAGGCCCACAACATTATGACCCACAAATCACTGTGGTAGAAATTCAATTGCGGTAAACCATTGGCGGTACATACCGCCACGCTCAAAATACACATACTCAAACAAAACAACACCACAATGGACAATTCAAACTACACACACCTGACACACATACACACATCACACCCACATCAAAATAAAATAAACACCCACATTACCCACAACCCTTTACGACTACAAACAAGTGCCACTAGAGAGAGACAGCAAGAGCACTCACACAACCAGAGCCACATACCACCATCACCTATACACCAGACACGCACCCCACATCACACACCCTACACATCCTCACCCACACCACTCACACTACACCCATGGCACCACAACGACACCCCAGATTCTCTGAGGAGGAGCTGAGTGTCATGGTTGAGGAAATCCTTTGGGTAAAGCCTCAGCTATTTAGATCACAGGTGCACCAGATATCCATTGCTAGGGGAGCTATGGCGGAGAATCGTGGACAGGGTCAACGCCGTGGGACAGCACCCCAGAACAAGGGATGACATCAGGAATAGGTGGAACGACCTGCGGGGGAAGGTATGTTCCATTGCAGCAAGACACCAACTCGCTGTACAGAGGACTGGCGGTGGACTCCCACCTCCTCCCCCACAACTAACAACACGGGAGGGGCAAGTCTTGGCAATCATGCATCCTGAGGGCCTGGCAGGAGTAGGAGGGGGATTGACTCTGGTAAGTCAACACTCCATTACTATCACCCCCCTTACCTGCATGCCATCACATACCCCACCCTCACCCTCACACTCACTCCCATCACTCCAGCACTTCCCACACACCCCACCATCACATCTCACTCACCACAATGCCAAGCCCTTCATGCAACACCAATGCATGGACACCCCTCACAGACCTGCATGGACACCTATCACCACTGCATGCACACTAGAGACAATCACTTAGCCCATCAAATAACAACTCACACAAGGCAAAACTGCCAGGGCAATAACAACCATACAGGGAAACCCACCCATGCACAATATGTCACACACAGAAACAATAACACTGCATTTACATCCCCACAGGTAACCCACCCAATGTCACCGGCGAATAGGTGCCAGCAACATCCAGTCCTCCCCCCTAGAAGAGGCCCACAGTGATGACAGCAGATCTGGTCGCCTGGATCTGGATGATAAACCTGGCCCATCTCTGGACAGTCGGTTACCCAGGCACACTCTCACATCACTACAGAGCCTCCCCCTCACGAAACACCACCACTGCACCCACCCAGCGGGCCCATACCTCTGTCCCCAGGACACATCAATCAGAAGTGTGTCCACCACTACAGGGACCCCAGGGCACCCCACAAACACAGGACAATCAGAGACCTAGGGTCGGTGGCAGTGGGCACACGGTTCAGGGGACAGAGGCACAGGACAACAAGGAAGCTGGGAGTACTGCTGTGCACCAGGGGGAGGACAGGCCCTGGGAACTGACTCTCCAGGAGGCACTCACCACGATCCTGGGAGCATACCAACATTCCCAGGATACGCTGGGACAGATCCTGGACAAGATGCAGGAGAACATGCAGCTGTAGGAGGGACAGTAACTGGGGATCAGTGAGGACTTGAAGGACGTCAACACCACCATGGTCTCCATTGCAGGGGTGCTGGCAGACATGGCCAACACTATGAGGGAGGCAGTGGCACACCACTGGGCCCCTGACACTAGCCAAACCGCCGAACAGCCCTCCCCCACCACAGGAACAACAGGCCACCAGCACCAGAAGGAGAACCACCCCGCAAACGTTCCCTGCGATCCAGGCAGAAGCCAGAGACTATTTCCAAGACCCCCGCCAGGAAATAAGACTCTCCTGATTGTCACCCTGGTGTCACACCCTGTCCACCTTGAACTGCCATTGCTCCCCTTCCTATGCCCCCTTGGACAATGCACCTGTGATACAAATCGACTGGGCTCTAACCTGGACTTTCCTCCATCATCACCCCAGCCCATTGCACTTGCCCCTCTACTTCTTAGCACCTAAATAAACACCCTTTTAAAAAATACAAGTATGGAGTATGTCATATAATTCAAGTATGTATTTGCTTAACAAGGTTTAAACATTGCAATTCAACTGTACAGTAATGTTTACACTGGAAAGACCAGTAGTTGGCTGCACTGAACACACCAGGAGCAATAGTAGGGAACAAACATCTGCAAAAAGAGATGCCAAAGGGTACAGTGAGTGGCCATAGAAGTAGGAATACACAGCCTGCCAGGGACAATGTCACACATCAAACCGTCAATTATATGTGTATCAACACTGTCTTACCTGTGTCTCATTGGAAGTAGTGACGTATAATTGCACTTCTGTTGTCCTCATCCTCTGCCTCCTCGTCTTCACTGTCCACAGGATCCATTGCTGCCACACGGCCATTCCCAGCTTCCTCCGCCTGCAGAAAAGGCACATGGCGACGCACGGCAAGACCTTCTTGGGTGAGTAGCACAGGGATCCACCTGTCAGATGGAGGCAATGAAATTTGGCCTTCAAGAGGCCACTGGTCCTCTCTCTAATCCTTCTTGTTCGCCCATGTGCCTCATTGTAACGTTCCTCAGCACTTGTGCTGGGATTCCTCACAGGGGTCAGTGGCCATGAGAGGTTGGGGTAACCAGAGTCACCTGCAAATATCGAGGGACAAGTATTAGCCACACACTTACCCTTAGGGCCCACACCATACCCATACACCAAGATATACTGCGTGGGAAACAGGGCTCACCTTTTAGCCACACCCTGTGCCTCTGGAGTTCGGCCATCATATTTCGGATGCTGCGATTCCTCAGGATAAAAGCATCATGCACAGACCCAGGATACTTTGCATTGACGTGGGAGATGTACTGGTCCGCCAGGCACACCATATGCACATTCATGGATTGAAAGCTCTTTCGATTTCTGAACACCTGTTCATTTTGCCAGGGGGGGAGGACAAATGCAATATGTGTTCAATCAATAGCACCAATAATGTTGGGGATACGTCCCATTGCATAGAAATCAGCTTTTACTGTGGCCAAATTCTCCACCTGGGGGAAAACGATGTAGCTGCAACATGTGTTTAATCAGGGCAGACAACACTCTGGTCAGCACTATTGAGAACACTGGCTGAGACATTCCTGCTGCCAAGTCCACAGTCACATGGAAGGAGCTAGTTGCCAGAAAATGGAGTACTGATAGCACTTGCACAAGAGGATGGATCCCTGTGGGGTGATGGATAGCAGAGATTAAGTCAGGCTCCAATTGGGCACACAGCTCCGTGATTGTGGCCCTGTCCAGTCTATAGGTGAGGATAATGTGCCTGCCCTCCATTCTTGCCAAGTCCACCAGGGGTCTGTAAACGGGGGATGTCTCCATCTCTTATTCATCTGCAGTGGTTGCAATCTAGGGGCTAAAAGAGTGAGCAGCTGGTCATTATCTCTACATTCCAACCACTACAGTTCAATGCATGTTGTGATTATAACAGTAATTTGTTGGAGATAACCAAATGGTGCATTTGTGTACTGTGACGCAGTTAGGATCCATGGTCTGCACCCCCCCCCCGAAATGGCGTCCACCTGTCCTGTATGGAGGGACAGGTGAAAATGAGGTAATTCAGCTGGTGTTGTGTTCCGTTGCGGGAGGTGGTCAAGAACCGCCGTGCAACTCCTCATTGGTTATCATTGGGCCCTATGGGGTACAGTGGCCAATGGTGATGTACGCCGACGGTATGCACCGCCTTAGACGTGACCGCCATTTTCTAGCTGTGCACTCACTTGCTACCTGACCTTCAACACAAGATGACCTGCACTGCAAGTGCTGCTGTGACCTGTATCTGGAACTGACCATTGCTCTGTCGCGCCGAGTGCTGCGTCGCGAGCCGAACATTCGGCTCGGGCCGCACCACGCGTCTGCAAGACGCGGCGCGCCCCCAGTCTGCTGTGTGCTTTGCGAGGCCCCAAATTGGGCATGGAGCCTCGCTCTGTTTCTGTGCACCGCGTTTTTCTGGCATTCTGACCCCTCTTACCTGTTCTTTTCTTTTCTTCTTTTTCTGGGACATCTGGTTGTACCTTCCTTTATGTTTTTTCCCCCTTCCCATGTTACCTTTTTCTTCCCAGCATTCCTTGTTCCCTATTCTCTATGGTTCCTAGTCTATTCTGTTCTATGTACTTTTCCCTATCTAAGATGGTGTCCTTTTACTTCCTGTTGGTCGTTTCCTGTTTAGTGGTATTTAAGGGCTGCGTTTCTTTCTCTCCTTGCGCTGCAACACTTTCTGTTTGGATGGTGTCTTCGCTCCTGTTTCTCCGTCTTCCTGTGCTGATTCTCGTGGATTCAGTGTATTCATGTATTTGCCTCTGTTGATTCCTGTTCTTTTGTTCCTGTTACAGGAATCTTCTGTTTGGAGGTTTTTCCCCTTTTTAGGGTTTTTTCCCCTCTGGTGCTATTTCTGAAGGGCACGGTCTGTTCTTGGCGTCTCCAATGCCTACAGCACCGTGGCTACCAGAAAGAGTCGCCCCTATCTGGGCCAAAGCCGAACCTTCAAGACCCACGCCACTCGATCTGTGGATTCCAGGCGTAAGCAGCACGTGAGTCGTGACAGACTGCAGCGCCAAATACTTCCGACGCCATCTAACACCATGGATGATACAGTGGCGGCTGCTGCAGATCCTGATCAAACTCTTCTGACAACTATTCAGCAACAGGCCCAGGAACTGCAACAATTACGTAATGAGAATGCTGCGTTACGACAGGCTTTGGCTTTCCGCAGTGGTGATGTTCCGACTGTCTCTACCTCTACTCCTCGTTTCTCCGGCGAACCAACTAAACTGCATGAATTCCTCGATGCCTTAACTGTGAATTTCGCCTCCCGACCTACCCAATTCTCTCATGACAGGACAAAGGTGGGATATCTTATCAGTGCATTATCCGGTCCTGCCTTGGCCTGGGCAACCCCGATGGTATAATCCAATGACCCGGGATTGTCGGACTATTCCGCCTTCGTGAATCAGTTTAAACAAATGTTTAGTCGCCCAGGATTGGAGGCCTCTGCGGAAGAGGCCTTATGTGACATCCAACAAGGCTCACAAGATGTCCTTCAATATATTACTCGCTTTCGACAGCTAGCGGCGGAGACCACCTGGGTGGAACGAACTCTGGTGACTTTATTACGTAGAGGACTTAAAGAAGAAATAAAAGATGAGTTAGTACATTCCACCCAAGTTGAAGATCTTCATGGTCTGATGGATCAAGCACTTTCCATCGAATACCGTCTCCAAGAACGACGATCGGAGAAGAGAAAGAGTAGAGGATCTACCCAGCCAAGCACTTCACGGGTTTATCTGCATCGTTCCGAAGAACCTCGCCCTCCTGCTAGAGACATAGAGGGAGAACCTAAGCAAGTAGATACCACTTGAGGCCCACTTTCCGTTAGTGAGCGGGAAGACAGACGTAAGAAGGGATTGTGCATGTAGTGTGGTGCTGCTGGCCACATGCTTCGTACCTGCCCCGTGCGTCCTCAAAGGCCATCGGGAAATGCCACTTCCCGTCCTCTGTAAGAAGGGAGGGGAGGGGATCAGTGGCTATACCTTCCATCAGTTCATTTAAGGACAATGCCACGACCTTGTTCATGTTACCGGTCATGTTACAGCTACATGACGGCCGTCAGGAAAGAACAATGGCTTTACTTGATTGTGGTGCTAGTGGTATATACATGGATAAGAATTGGGCCACTACTCAACAAATACCAACACGACCCAAAGATATTCCAGAACAAGTGTACACAGTGGATGGATCCTTAATATCCTCCGGTCCAGTCGATACTACCACCCTGACATTAAGTTTACAATTTGGTAATCATCAAGAACACATCTCCTTTGATCTCATATCACCCCCCAACCATACCATCATTTTAGGAATTCCTTCGTTCATAAGGCATAATCAGTACGTGAATTGTCTTCACAATTTTGTCATGAGAACTGCTTAGCTTCAGATATGTATTGGTCACCTAAGAGGTTTATACCTACAGAAAGTACCACTGGATGTTCCATCAATATAGTCCAAGGAGTCCCTGAACACTATTTAGAATTTCAAGATGTGTTCTAAAAACCATCCAGACCTGTGTTACCCCCACATCGAGATTATGATTGTGCTATTCCCCTGGAACCTGGAACCGTCGTTCCCTTTGGAAGGATGTAATCACTCACGGAACCCGAAAGGGAAGTCTTAAAGGAGTATCTGGAGGAAAACTTACAGAGTGGTCTTATTGTACCATCATCTTCTCCGGCAGGGGCTCTCCTCTTTTTTGTACCCAAGAAGATGAAGGATCTTCGTCCTTGCCTGGATTTTCGAGGCCTGAACAAGATAACTATAAAGGACCGTTATCCTTTGCCCCTCATCAAGGATATACTAGAGGCAGTCAGAGGGGCTCAACGATTTACCAAACTGGATCTGCGGGGAGCCTACCATCTTTTACGTATTAAAGAAGGAGACGAGTGGAAGACTGCTTTCAGGACCCCATTTGGTCACTATGAGTACCGAGTTATGCCTTTTGGTCTTACTAATGCCCCCTCCATTTTTCAAAGATTCATGGATTCAGTATTTTCTGATCTCTTGAACCATACGGTCGTCATCTATTTAGACGATATCCTTATTTATTCTAAACATCCTGCACTTCATTCCTCTCACGTTAAACAGGTCCTCCAAAGACTCCAGGGACATCAACTGTCCTGTAAACCCGAAAAATGTGAGTTTTCACAAGACAGAAGTCAAATATTTGGGATATCACCTTAGTCCCACTGGCGTAGCTATGGACCAAGAAAAGGTACATGCCATTCTAGATTGGCCTTCTCCTTCCTCTATTAAGGAAACACAATGTTTTTTAGGATTGGCCAACTTTTATCAGCAGTTTATTTTGGACTTTGCAGAACAGACCAGCCACATAACACAAACATTAAAGAAGGAAAATCTAAAGAAAGGCTTCGTCTGGACCAAGGCGGCTGAACAAGCTTTTCAGAGTCTAAAAAAAGCTTTCACTCAGACACCAATATTGAGACACCCAGATACCAACAAACAATTCATTGTTGTTACAGATGCTTCCGAAAGAGCCATCGGAGCTGCCTTACTCCAACAGCAAGAAGATGACGGTCTTGAACATCCTGTATTCTATTTGTCCTATGTACTGTCGATGTCAGAGCAACATTACTCAGTACTTGAAAGGGAGTTGTTAGCCCTGAAAACAGCCTGCCTAGAGTGGAGACAGTTTCTTATGGGTTCCAAAGAGCCCTTCGAGGTACGAACAGATCATCGCAATCTACAATGTTTGCTTAACTTTTTATGCCAGAACAGTCGTCAGGCTCGTTGGGCCTTTTTCTTCAGTCAGTATGACTTTTATGTCACTTATATTCCTGGATCCCCAAACATTCTGGCTGATGCCCTATCTCGTCGTTATCCAGATTGTACTTCTACCCCATCACAGTATCTTCTTGAGCCCAGTAAAATCATCGGGGTAGCTCAGTCTTTCCTGGACGAGGTACAACTAGAATACTCCAATCTGACTGATCAAGAAATAAAGAAACTGACCATATGTAAGAGGCAAGGATATTATTATTATAAGAACTTGTTGTTTCTCCCTTCTAATGGAGTCAGAGAAAAAGCACTACAAATGTGTCATGATTCACCGGTTGCTGGTCATAGAGGCATTAAGGCCACACAAGAACTACTCTTGTGCTCTTTCTGGTGGCCTAGCTGGAAATTAGATGTCGAAAGATACGTTCAGACTTGTCCCATATGTGCTCAAGTAAAGATTCCTCATACCAGACCTGCAGGATTACTACAACCATTACCTGTTCCACTGGATCCCTGGCATACCATTTCTACTGATTTTATGTGTTCATTACCTCCATCAGCAGGAAACCGGGCTATCATGGTCACCATAGACTCTTTTACTAAGATGGCTCATTTCACTGCTCTGAAAAAACTACCTAATTCCCAAGAACTAAGTCAGATATTTATCCAACATATTTTTCGTCTCCATGGACTGCCACACAGCATTATATCTGACAGGGGACCTCAGTACATCTCCCGATTCTGGAAACATTTTTGTAAGACACTGAATATCAACATCGTGCTCTCTTCGGGTTTCCATCCTCAAACCAATGGAGAGACTGAACGTCTCAACCAAGGATTGGAGTAGTACCTTTGCTGCTTTTGTAATTCGACTCAGAACAACTGGAACACTTATCTCCCTCTTGCTGAATTCTCCTATAATAACTCTGTCCATAGTGCCTCCAAGGTCACTCCTTTTTCTGTTCTTATGGCTATTATCCTACTTCTTTTCCTACGACTCCTCAGTCTACCTCTTCTCTTCCTGCTGTTACTTCATTCTCCAGATGACTTTTACAGATTCATAGATTGATTTGCTCTAACTTGTTGAACACCAAGAGATACATGAAGAAAATAGCAGACAAGAAACGGAGGACTGCTCCAGATTATCACCTTCAGGATAAAGTCTGGCTTTCATCTAAATTTCTACCTTTCCGCCTTTCTCAGAATAAGTTTACACCTCGTTACTATGGTCCTTTCCCAATCCTTCAGCTGATCAATCCTGTCACTGTCCGTCTTCACTTGCCTCGTACCTGGAGGATTCATCCGGTCTTTCATGTTTCTCAACTCAAACCCTATGTACCTGATCCTTACTCTCGTCAGTTTCCCTGTCCTCCTCCTGTGTTAGTGGATGATGTACCTGAATTTGAGGTTCATTAGATTTGTCATTCTCGTATCTTTCACAAACGTCTTCAGTACTTGATTCATTGGAAGGGTTACCCTCTCTGTGACTGCTCTTGGGAAGATGCCTCTTCTGTTCACGCACCTCTTCTGATTCGTAATTTTCACTGCTTATTTCCACACGAACCTGGGCCTTCGGGGGGGTCCTACTGTCGCGCCGCGTGCTGCGTCGCGAGCCTAACATTCGGCTCGGGCCGCACCACGCGTCTGCAAGACGCGGCACGCCCCCAGTCTACTGTGTGCTTTGTGAGGCCCCAAATTAGGCATGGGGCCTCGCTCTGTTTCTGTGCACCGCGTTTTTCGGACATTCTGACCCCTCTTACCTGTTCTTTTCTTTTCTTCTTTTTCTGGGACATCTGGTTGTACCTTCCTTTATGTTTTTTCCCCCTTCCCATGTTACCTTTTTCTTCCCAGCATTCCTTGTTCCCCATTCTCTATGGCTCCTAGTCTATTCTGTTCTATGTACTTTTCCCTATCTAAGATGGTGTCCTTTTACTTCCTGTTGGTCGTTTCCTGTTTAGTGGTATTTAAGGGCTGTGTTTCTTTCTCTCCTTGCGCTGCAACACTTTCTGTTTGGATGGTGTCTTCGCTCCTGTTTCTCCGTCTTCCTGTGCTGATTCTCGTGGATTCAGTGGATTCCTGTATTTGCCTCTGTTGATTCCTGTTCTTTTGTTCCTGTTTCAGGAATCTTCGGTTTGGAGGTTTTTCCCCTTTTTAGGTATTTTTTCCCTCTGGCGCTATTTCTGAAGGGCACGGTCTGTTCTTGGCGTCTCCATTGCCTACATCACCGTGGCTACCAGAAAGAGTGGCCCCTATCTGGGCCAAATCCGAACCTTCAAGACCCATGCCACTCGATCTGTGGATTCCAGGCGTAAGCAGCACATGAGTCGTGACAGGCTCATGTGACTGGGGAAAGGCCTCCTGCCTTCACCTTGGTGGAGCTGGAGAGACTAGTGGATGGGGTCCTACCCCAGTACCGACTGTTGTATGGGCCTCCAGACCAACAGGTGAGTACAATGTGAGCACGATGCAAGTGCTGTGAATGCATGGAGTGGTGTGTGTGAAGGCCTTTTGTAGGTGGGGGTTAGTGGATGGGCCCTGGGCAGCGTGCAGCATGTATGGTGGGCCATGTCTGTGCTAATGAATATGTTAAGGGGCATGGTGGGCCATGAGTGTAACAGGCAGAACGGTCAGACTAATACCTTTCCCTGTGTCTATTTCCCTGCAGGTCTGAGCCCATCAAAAGAATGGTATATGGCGTGCCATCGCCAAGGACGTGCAGACCCTGTGGATCTACGGCAGGCGGATCACCCACTGTTGGCAACAGTGGGAGAACCTGAGAACCTGAAAGGGGCGCCTGTCGAACCCTGGCCCCCCTGATCGACCGCATACTGGCCGTGGCCTATCCGGAGCTAGATGGACGCTTGGGGGCATCACAGCAGCCACAAGGGGGTGAGTACAGTGCCCATCATTACAACTTATGGCTGGTGGGGTGGTATCCGGGTGGGAGATGTGGGCCCTGTGGGTGCCCCTAGGCCAGCCCTGGCATTGCAGTGTAGGTCCCATGTAGGGAAGGGTTTTGATGTGAAAGTACACCTACCAAGCTAGTAGGCATCCACTACTGGGCAGGTGTCTGTGGGTCTCAGGTATGCTTCAATTCACGTTAGGTGTCCCTATTCATGGGCTGGTAACTAGCATTGTGACTGGTAGTGCATTGCCTAGTGCGTAGGGCTGTTCCATGTGTGTGAGTGTATTGTGTACACAAATGGTGGTGTTGGTAGCATCACTGACCAAGTGTATCCTTTGTTTCTCCACCCCTTTTTGTTTTGTCACCTTGTCCTTATGTGCATTAGCATCATCTGGCGGAGGAGCAGTGGCACCAGCGACGGAGGGAGTTGCATCCCTCAGGACCCAGGAGGCAGAGTCCACTGATGGTGAGGGCACCAATGGGACAAAGGGCGAGGGGAGCACCACGGTGGAGACTGGAGGGGACAGTTCACACACAGATACCTCCTCCGATGGAAGCTCCCTGGTGGTGGCGGACACCTCTGTGCCCACCCCAGCTACAGGTACAGCCGCCACCCCCGATACCAGCACCACCTTCCCAGCAGCCCCTCATTGAGTTGCCCGTGCCCCCTCACCCAGGAGGGTGGGCACCTCCTTCGCCCCAGGCACCTCAGGCCCCGCCACAGTGAGCCCTGCTGCCCTGAGTGAGGAGGCTATTCACCTCCTGCGATCCATCTCTGTTGGGCAGTCAACCATTGTGAATGCCATCCAGGGGCTGGCAGCCCAAATGCAACAAACTAATGCATTCCTGGAGGGCATTCACACTGGCTTGGCGGCCCAACACAGATCAATCCAGGCTCTGGCCTCCTCTCTGATGGCAGCCATTGTCCCTGTTTCAAGCCTCCCCCCTCCAACTTCCTCTTCCCAATCCCATTCCCCTCAACCTCAACCTATCCAAAGCACACAGTTATACGAGCATGCACCCAGGACAACACACAAGAGTGGGCATGGCAAACACAAGCGCCACACTTCATCCCACTGGCACTCACACAAACACCATCCAGAAGCAGACATACCAACATCCATGCACACGTCCCCTCTTCCTCATCCTCCAACTTCCTCCCAGTTGCGTCTCCATTCACACCTGCATGCACTACATCCTTATCCACTACCACAATCACCAGCACACCTATCAGTACCTCACTGGCAGTCACCACCCCCACATCCATGCACACGTCCCCTGTGTCCTCTCCCACTGTGTCTGTGCCCCCTCCTCTCAAAGTACACAAAAGTAAGCACTCAGACATCCAACAGCCATCCACCTCACAACAGCATCTAGCCCACGCACCTGCACCCAAACACAGCCGACTGACACCTCCTACAACCACTCCCTCTTCCTCCACTTCCAAACTATCTCCCTCTTCCCGCCCCAGTGTCCCTAAGAAGCTTTTCCTCACCAACACTGACCTCTTCCCTAGCCCTCCCCCCGTCCCTCACGTCAGGCCAGACTGGTCAAAACCCAGGCAAGCACCTCAGCCACCCAGTCAACGGGCACAGTAGTGTCCATAGCTACTCCAGGTAGGAGAGGATCCGGGGCACCAAGCAGCCACACTGAAAGGGTGCCTGCACCAAGTGCTGCGAGGAAGGGCAAGGAGGCACACCCAACTGCTGCAAGGAAGGACAAGGAGGCACCCCCAGTTGCTGCAAGGAAGGGCAAGGAGGCACTCCCAGCAGCTAAAGGTAAGGGCAAGGAGCAATCCCCGGCTGCTGAAAGGAAGGACAAGGAGCAGTCCCCAGCTGATGGCAAAAGGAGCAAGGAGCCACCCCCAGCTGCTGGCAGAAAGGGCACGGGGCCTGCACCGGCAGGCAAAAAGGCGAAGAGGCCTGGTGCTGGGACTCAGTCGAAGCCCCCACCACCAACCATGGTGGTTCAGCCGTCCGAGGCTACAGGGTGTGGGCTGGAGCCTCCCGCCACCATTGCCAGCACAGTCATCAGTGCCCCCAGCAGCAGGGCCCCAGTGGCAGCCGTCTGAGGCTGCAGGGGAAAGGCTAGAGCCTCCCCCACCACTGCCAGCACCGCCACCAGCAGCAGCCTCAGTGGGGAGCCGTCCGAGGCTGCAGGGGAAGGGCTGGAGCCTCCCCCGACCACTGCCAGCACCGCCACTGCTACCTGAACTGCTACCAGCACAGCCACCAGCACCGCCGCCAGCAGCAGCAGCCCCAGTGGGCAGCCGTCTGAGGCTGCAGGGGATGGGCTGGAGCCTCCCCCCACCACTACCAGCTCCACTATTAGCAGCACCACTGCCACCACTGAGCAGTCGTCACCGCCGGCAGACAGTGTTTTGTCCTGCATCCATGGGTTGTGTGCAGCTTGGCCCATGCAAATCCTGTGGGTCTGACACCCAGGTGAGAGACTGTGACCTTGAACTCCCCAAGATCTGCATCACAGGACACAATGCTCCCCCTGAAGAACCAGTGGAGAAGCCATCCACTCACCCCATCCTTCCCAGGATGAAGATCACAGGGCAACAATGCCGCCACCAGAACAAGAGGAAGAAACCATCCCCTCACCCCAGCTTCCACAGGATGAAGCTCCCTGGGAACAATACCCCGTCTAGAACCAGTGGAAGAAGCCATTCACTCACCCCATCCTCCACAGGATGAAGCTTACTGGGCACAATGCCCCCTCCAGAACCAGTGGAGAAGCTATCCATTCACCCTATCTTCCACAGGATGAAGCTAACTGGGCACAATGCCCCCTCCAGAACCAATGGAAGAAGTCACCCACTTGAGAGACTGTGGCCTTGCACTCCCCAGGCCAAAGCAGTGGGCAAATCACCCACTTGAAAGACAGTGTCCTTGCACTCCCCAGGACCAAGCAGTGGGCAAGTCACCCACTTGAGAGACTGTGGCCTTGCACTCCCCAGGATCAAGCACAGGGCATGTTGCCTACTCAAGGACCAGTGGCATTGTACCATCTTCCGGCTGAGGTGCCCCCCCATTACCTGTCCCCCTGAGGTGCCTGGCTATTTTTGACCCGATGCCCCAACAGTGTTCTCTCCGTGTTGTTGAAGGAGTAAGGTGGGGCCTTGGACTATATGATGTGGCCCTGTGACCCACAGACATTGAGGACTAGGCAGTCCCAGTAAATATGTATATACTTTTTGATTTGGATGCACATATTTATACTATTTTATCTTATTACACTCACTTTAATCAATTCCTTTTGTCCTTGCATTATTCCTGAGAGGTACGGAGTGAATATGTAAAGTTACTGCATCTGTTTGTGTGTATTGTGTTGGGGGTGTTGCGTGTGTGTGTCACTCTTTTTCCTTCTCCCCTCCCCTGTGTGCTAGGCAGCAGTACTCACCGTGGTCGTCTTCGCCAGTGTTGGTGTTCGTACTTTGACTTCTGAAATCTGTTTCCGCCAGGCTTTTGATGTTGTTGGTACCGCCCCGGAAAAGGTGGCGGATTGGTGTCTCATAATACAGTGGGCGGAACACTGTCTTCCGCCTGGCTGTAGGCAGTTACCGCAGTGGTGCCTGTTGGTTTCGCCCTGGCGGTCGGTGTGTTAAAGTCGCTGTCTGTCTGAGCGGTTTCCGGCGTGGTTACAATTTCATATTTATTACCGCCGGCCTGTTAGCGCTATTACCGCCACTTTATCACCAACTGTCAGGGTTGTAATGAGGGCCACTGTCTTTTTTATGAATTGTTCGCATTGCTTGTTCCAAACTGTAAGATATGATCTTTGGACAAGCTTTTAGCACCCCATTGACCCCTTTTTCTTCAATACTTCTTTTGGTTCTCTACTCCCTTGCCAATAAGGTATTGCCTCTTCTTCCAATTCTTCATTCTCTTCATCATAGTCCAATTGTCACACTCCATGACCTCATCCACATCACAAAAACTAACACCCGGACATTCCCCATCTCCCACACCCCCATCAAAATCTTTCCAATCTATACTTTTCTTTTTAATTGCAGATGATGCCAACATTTGTTGCTCCCTTGCTGCCAGGATGGTTGCTCAGAACCTCTCTTTCAATTCATGCTGGTCTCCCCAAGTCTCTCCAAACCTGGCCAGCTGTTTCTCACTGCATCTGCGCTGTTCATGCAGCATGCTCCCTACGTTGCCCTACAAGGCACCAAAACCTGCAGGGGCTGTGGCCCTAAATTTTCCCTGACTTAGGCCATCTTACTTGCTTCAATTGTCTCAGGCACCCATAAGCATCTACCTGAACCTGTGTGCGAAGAGCACCCACTAACACCTTCAAAAGACCCTTTGCCTGACCCTTTGCTTAATAAATCCCTCTGTGTTTTTATATTAATTACTTCACTCCGTTCTACATTTTCAGGAACCCCGTCCACACCCATTTCTCCTTCTTAATTTTTTTTATGGGTGGCTCTTTGGGGCTTCTCACATTCTACCACGCCCTCACCCCATGAAGGTCTCATGGGCAGAAGCTCTCTTTCATTACTTGTAGCAGCTTCTGAAAAATGCTCTTTCCGCTGTAGAAGACTTTAAAGAATTTGGACATTTACCCTGACAACTTGTTTAGACCCGCTGCTGTGAAGGCGCTCCATTTCATGTGCCCCTTCCTGGCCTGTGGATGTCGACACATAATCAGCATGCAGATCCGAAGCAGCACTTGGCTGACCGCTTTCATGTTTAGCTTGGGAAACCCCCGGGCCCGCCTTTCGCTCTCAGTTCTTCATCCAGCAGCCGC
The DNA here is from genome assembly GCF_031143425.1 of Pleurodeles waltl. Lineage (NCBI taxonomy): Eukaryota > Metazoa > Chordata > Amphibia > Caudata > Salamandridae > Pleurodeles > Pleurodeles waltl. Next base: position 187,680,167 of record NC_090439.1, on the reverse strand, counting down.
TGGTGCACATGCACGACTCTAACCTTGTCTCCCTTGAAATGTTGGAAACACCTGACAAGGTAAGCTGCCTGCCCCTTGGGCTGACTCACTATCCTTTCTTTTCACTTTGTTGATGTCCCCTAGACAATGAGCACTTTCATTTTTAATATGTTGTTGCAGCGGTGAACAGTCTAATATTGCTGCCGCAACTGCCTACTGGCAGTGCACGTCGAGCACTCCAAACCAACCCAGGCTTGTGACAAAACACCTGGGTGAATAAGGTCCTGAGCACTTCTCTTACCGCTGCCACTTTTTCCGCCATATCGCAAACAGTCAACCTGACTAAACGTTTTGGCCCAAAAAGTTCTTTCACCTGCACTATAGGGCCACAGCGTTGTAATGACGTGCATCTAACTAGCGGCTATTTTTTTAAACTGTTACTCCACCCCGTGAAGATAGCCAATAAGCAAACACCCCTCCCATGGCCTGGGATTTACCACTCTCCTGAAGTTGCCCGGGGATGGACATCGGATGGATGCCACCCCCAGGAGCACCCTTCTTGTCACCAGCACCCACTTTGTGTCTGATTAGTTGAATATTTGTTTTTATCCTTTTTACATTTTATGTTTATATTAAATTGTCATTTTGCTTTGATATTTGTCTGCTTGCATTACTCAATTAGGGACTATTGTTCATGTACTTACTAAATATACCCCAGGTTCCTAGTGACCTTTGGATTTCCCTTGTATTCTTGTAAATACTTAATATGTGTGGCAATTCCATTTGAAATGAGTAGAGGTAATGATATAACTCTAGATTTATTTGAATCAATGTTAAACGAAAATAGACTGTTATGGTCCAAATCTATTATAAAAATTAAATCAAGAAAAGATACACCTAGTAACTATACCTGGTACGACAGAGTACTTTAATTTGAAGCACACTGCTTCACTGGCTCTAATAAAGTGCCATCCTATTACACAAAAAGAAGTGTTTATTCGAGAGAGTTTGAAAGAAAATAAAAAGGAAATAAAAGCAAAAAAGATGAAGTACAGCACAAATTGTGGGTTGAGTTAAGGGAATACAGGAAGAAATTGAAAAGATTCTGTGAAATTGTTACCTATGTAGGGAAGGGAATAGAGAGGACAGACAAGAATGTCATTATGGAGCAAAGCAGTGGTCAAGCTACTTTAAGATGGGGTAGCAATACATCCAAGTGTAAGAAGTCTATTGCTAAAAATCTTCCACTAAACATTCTGAAACAAGAGGTGGAAAAATACTGTGTAGTATAAAATGAAACAATCACTTGGCCACACATAGGCCTTCATTATGACATTGGCAGTAAATCCTACTTACTGTCATGCTGACGGCCGCCAACATACCTCCGCCGCAGCAGACATCTGTTCACCATAATATCACACACACACACCAATCCATCACTATTCAGCCACAGACACAAGTCCGCCACACCAAAGGTCAGTGATAAACTGACGGTATCAAAACCCACACCGTTACGTCAACAGAATTACGCCCACCGCATTATGACTCACGAATCACCACGGCGGACATTCAATGGCAGTGAACCATTGGCGGTGCATACCGCCACACTCAAAATACACACACACATACAAAACAACACCACATTGGACAATTCAAACAACACACACCTGACACCCATACACACACCACACCCACACCACTATAAAACACACACCCACATTATCCACAACCCTTTACGACTACAAACCAGTGGCATGAGACAGATACCACAGACAAGACCAGAGCCACACACCACCATCACCTATACACCAACCATGCACCCCACATCACACAGCCCAACACATCACCCTACACACCCTCATCCACATAACTCACACAACACCCATGGCACCACAAAGACACCCCCGATTCTCAGAGGAGGAGCTAAGGGTCATGGTGGAGGAAATCATCAGGGTAGAGCCACAGTTATTTGAAGCACAGGTGCAGCAGATATCCATTCAAAGGAAGATTGAGCTATGGTGGAGGATCGTGGACAGGGTCAACGCCGTGGGACAGCACCCAAGAACCAGGGATGACATCAGGAAGAGGTGGAACGACCTACAGAGGAAGGTATGTTCCATTGCAGCAAGAAAACCAACTCGCTGTACAGAGGACTGGCAGTGGACCCCCACCTCCTCCCCCACAACTAACATGGGAGGAACAAGTTTTGGCAATCATGCATCCTGAGGGCCTGGTTGGAGTAGCAGGATGACTGGACTCTGGTAAGTCATCTCTTTACTACTATCACCCCCCTACCTGCATGCCATCACATACCCTCACCCTCACTCCCATCACTCCACCACCTCCCACACACCCCACCATCACATCCCACTCATCCCAATGCCAAGCCCTGCATGCACCACCAATGCATTGACACCACTCACAGCCCTGCATGGACACCTATCACCAAAGCATGCACACTAGAGAGAATCAGCTAGCCCACCACATACCAACTAACACAAGTGAAAGCTGCCAGGGCAAATACACCCAAAGAGGGCAAGCCACCAATGCACAATATGTCACACACAGAAACAATAGCACTGCATTTACATCCCCACAGGTACCCCAGCCAATGTCAGCGGCGAAGAGGTGCCAGCACTATTCAGTCCCCTAACAGAAGAGGCCCACAGTGATGACAGCAACTCTGGTCACCTGGATCTGGATGACCAACTTGGCACATCAGGGACCTCTGGACAGTTGGTTACCCAGCCACAGTCACACACCACCACAGAGCATCCCCCCTCAGGAAACACCACCACAGCACCCACCCAGCATACCATTACCGCTGTCCCCAGGACACGTCAATCAGCAGTGTGTCCACCACTACAGGGACCCCAGGGCACACCTCAAACCCAATACAATCAGGGACCTGGGGTCAGTGGCAGTCGCCACATGGTTCAGGGGACAGAGGCACAGGACAACAGGGGCACTGGGAGGACTGCTGTGCACCAGGGGGAGGAGAGGCCCAGGGAACCCACTCTCCAGGAGGTACTGACCGCGATCCTGGGAGCATAACAACATTCCCAGGATACGCTGGGCCAGATCCTGGCCAACGTGCAGGAGAACAAGCGGCTGTAGGAGGGACAGTACCAGGGGATCAGGGAGGACTTCCACGCCATTAACACCACCCTGGTCTCCATAGCAGGGGTGCTGGCAGACATGGCCAAAGTTATGAGGGAGGCAACCTCACAACAGCGGGCCCCTGCCACTAGCCAGACATCTGAACTGCCTTCCACCTCCGCTAGTGGACAGGAGGTCCTGCCACAGGACCAACAGGCCACCAGCACCCCTCCCCCTCCAGAAGGTTAATCACACCAAAACATTCCCTGCAATCCAGGCAGAAGCCAGAGGCTATTACCAAGACCCCAGACAGGAAATGAGAGTCTCCTGATTGTCACCCTTGTGTCCCACTTTGTCACCCTGTCCACCTGGAACTGCATTGCTTCCCATCCTATGTCCACTTGGACAATACACCTGTGCAACAAATAGACTGGAACAATACCCTGGACTTTCCTCCATCATCACCCCATCCCAATGCACTTGCCCCTCTACTTATTAAAACTTAAATGACTATCCTTTAAAAAAATACAAATATGGAGTATATCAAACTTATTTAAGTATGTATTCATTTAACCATGTTCAAACATTTCAATTCAAATGTACAGTAATGGTCAAATAGGAAAGATCTGTAGTTGGCTGCAGTGATCACACCAGGAGCGACAGTGGGGCACCAACATCTGCAAAATGAGTTGCCAGAGGGTACAGTAAGTGGGCATAGAAGTGGGAAATAACAGCATGCCAGTGCCAAAGATATACAAATAATTGCCAATGAAATGTGAAGTACCACTGTCTTACCTGTGTGTCATTGGAAGTATTGTCAAATCACTGCAGTTCTGTTATCCTCATCCTCATCCTCTGCCTCCTCATCCTCACTGTCCACAGGGTCCACTGCTTCCACACAGCCATCTCCAGCCTCCTCCTCCTGCACAAAAGACAAATGGCATCTCAGGGCCAGGTTGTGCAATATGCAGCATGCCACGATTATCTGGCAGACCTTCTTGGGTGAGTAGCACAGGGATCCACCTGTTAGATGGAGGCACTGAAACCTGGCCTTCAGGAGGCCAAAGGCACGTTTGATAATCCTTCTTGTTCGCCCATGTGCCTCATTGTAACATTCTTCTGCCCTTGTCCTGGGATTCCTCACAGGGGTCAGTAGCCATGATAGGTTTGGGTAACCAGAGTCACCTAAAAATATTGAGCGACAACATTTAGAATCACACTATCCCATATGGCCCACTCCATACCCATACACCAACATCTACTGGGTGGTAACCAGGGTTCACTTATTAGCCACACCCTGTGCCTCTGTATTTGGCCCATCACATTTGGGATGCTGCTATTCCTCAGGATAAAGGTATCATGCACTGACCCAGGATACTTAGCATTGACATGGGAGATGTACTGGTCTGCCAAGCCCACCATCTGGACATTCACTGAGTGAAAATTCTTTCGATTTCTGAACACCTGTTCATTTTGCTGGGGGGGGGGGGGCAAATGAAATATGTGTACCATCAATTACCCCAATGATGTTGGGGATATGTCCCATTGCATAGAAGTCAGCTTTCACTGTGGCCAAATCCTCCACTTGGGGGAAAACAATGTAGCTCCACATGTGTTTAATCAGGGCAGACAACACTCTTGTCAGCACTATTGAGAACACTAGCTGTGACATTCCTGCTGCCAAGCCCACTGTCACTTGGAAAAAAACAGTTGCCAAGAAATGGAGCACAGATAGGACTTGCACAAGAGGGGGGATCCCAGTGGGGTGACGGATTGCAGATATTAGGTCAGGCTCCAATTGGGCACACCTCAGTGATTGTGGCCCTGTCAAGTCTATAGGTGAGGATAATGTGCGTGTCCTCCATTGTTGCCAAGTCCACAAGGGGTCTGTACACAGGGGTATGTCTCCATTTCCTATTCATTCGCAGCAGTATCAATCTATGGGGCAAAAGAGTGAGGAGCCGGTCACAAACTGTACATTGTAGCCACAACAGTACAATGCATGATGTTAATTTTTAATGTATAAGTGTCATTTGTCCTGTATGTCCAATTTTGTACTGTGACACAGTTAATATCCAGGGCCTGCCCCCCCCCTGAAATGGCATCCACCTGTCCTGTGTGGAGGGACAGGTGGAAGTGAGGTAATTCCACTGACACTGTGCGCCGTTGCGGTAGGCGGTCACTATCTGCCGTGCAACTTCTCATTGGTTGTTATTGGGCCCTATGTGATACAGTGGCCAATGGTGATGTACGCCAGAGGTGACGGTACGCCCCCCGTGAACGTAACCACCATTTTCTATGGCTACCTGACCTTCAGCAGGAGAGGACCTACACTGCATGTGCTGCTGTGACCTGTGTCTGGAACTACCATGGCTTGTGTAACAGGGGAAAGGGCCCTTGCCTTCACCTCAGCGGAGTTGGAGTGACTGGAGGATGGGGTCCTACCCTACTATGGACTGCTGTATGGGTCTCCAGACCAACAGATGAGTACACTGTGAGCACGATGCATGGGGCATGAATGCATGGAGAGGTGTGTGTGAAGGCCTCATGTAGGGGGGGTTGGTGGATGTCCCCTGGGCGGCGTGCAGCTTGTGTGCTGGGCCCTGTGTGTGCAAATGGCAATGTGAAGGTGTATAGTGGGCCATAAATGTAACAGGCAGGACGGTCCGACTGATACCTTTCCTGTGTGTATTTCTTTGCAGGTCAGCACCCATCAAAAGAAGGGTATATGGCGTGCCATCGCCAAGGATGTGCAGACCCTGGGTGTCTACGGCAGGCGGAGCACCCACTGTCGGAAACGGTGGTAGAACCTGAGATGCTGGGCATGTAAAACGGCGGAGGCCCAGCTGGGGATGACCTCCCAACGAGGAAGGGGTGCTTGTCGAACCCTGACCCCCTGATGGCCTGCATGCTGGCAGCAGCCTATTCTGAGCTGGATGGGCACTTTAGGGCATCACAGTAGCCACAAGGGGGTGAGTACAGTTCCCATCATTACAACTTATGCATGGTAGGGGGTACCCGGGTGAGAGATGTGCCAGTGTGTGCTCCTAGGCCAGGCCTGACATTGCAGAGTAGGTCCCATGTTGGGCAGGGTTCTGAAGTGATAATCCTGCTACCAAGCTTGTAGGCATCCACTACTGGTCTGGGCTGTGTGGGTCTAAGGTGTGCTGTAGTTGGCGGTATGTGCCCATCCCCATGCCCTGGTGGCTTGCATTATTACTGGTGGTGCATTGCATAGTGTGTAGGGCTGTTCCCTGTGAGTGACGGTGGTATGTACGCCAACGGTGGTGTTGGTGCAGCCATTGACCCAGTGTATCCTTTGTCTCTCTCCCCCCCTTTTTTGTTTAGTCATCCTGTCCTTATGTGCATTAGCATCATCTGGCGGAGGAGCAGAGGCACTGGCAACGGAGGGAGCTGCATCCCACAGGACCCAGGAGGCAGAGTCCACCGATGTTGAGGGCACCAGTGGGACAGAGGGCGAGGGGAGCATCACTGCGGAGACTTGAGGGGACAGTCCAAATGCAACAGATAAATGCATTCCTGGAGGGCATTCAGACTTGCTTGGCTGCCCAACAGAGATCAATCCAGGCTCTGGCCTCTTCTCTGATGGCAGCCATTGTCCCTTTTTCCACCCTTCCCACTCCAACTTCCTCTTCCCAATCCCATTCCCCTCAACCCCAGCCTATCCAAAGCACACAAGCAGACGAGCATGCACACAGGACAACTCACAAGAGTGGCACAGGCAAACACAAGCACCACACATCATCCCACTGGCACTCACACAAACACCATCCAGATGCAGACATACCAACATCCACTGCCTCCACTGTGCCCCCTGCCTCGTCCTCCTCCTCCACCTCCCTCCCAGTTGCATCTACACTCACACCTGGATGCACTACATCATCATCCACTACCACCATCACCACCACACCTAGCAGAAAACACACCTTACTGGCAGACACCACCACAACAGCCATGCACAAGTACACTGTGTCCTCTCCTACTGTGTCTGTCCCCCCCTCCCAAGGTACACAAATGCAAGCACTCAGACACCCAACAGCCATCCACCTCACAACAGCATCCAGCCCATGCACCTGCACCCAAACACAGCAGACAGACACTTCCTACAACTACTTCCTCTTCCTCAAGTGCTGCCCGGAAGGGCAAGGAGCCATCAACAGCTGCTGCCAGGAAGAGCAAGGAGCCTGCCCCAGGTGCTGCCTGGAAGGGCAAGGAGCCATCCCCAGCTGCTGCCAGGAAGAGCAAGGGGCCAGCACCAGCAGGCAGGAAGGGCAAGGGGCCAGGTGTAGGGACACAGTCAGAGCCCCCACCACCAACCATGGTTGGGCAGCCGTCCGAGGCTGCAAGGGATGGGCTGGAGCCTCCCCCCACCACCAGGAGCAGCACCACCACCACCAGCAGTGGGCAGCCATCCAAGGCTGCAGTGCATGGGCTGGAGCCTCCCCCAACAACTACCAGCAGCATCAGCAGCACCACCACTGAGCAGCCGTCACCACCGGTGGACGGTCTGTAGTCCTGCTTCCATGGGCTGCTGTGCGGCCTGCCCCCTGCAAATCCTGTGGGAATGACACCCACCTGAGAGACTGTGGAATGCACTCCCCAGGATCCAAAGCACAGGGCACAATGCCCCCTCCATAACCAGTGGGTATGACACCCACTCACCCCATCCTCCCAGGATCTGAAGCATAGGGCGTGATGCCCCCTACATAACCAGTGGGTATGACACCCACTCACCATATCCTCCCCAGGATCTGAAGCACAGGGCATGATGCCCCCTCCAGTACCAGTGGGCAAGACACCCACCCGAGAAACTGTGGCCTTGAAGTCCCCAGGACCAAGCAGTGGGCAAATCACCCACTTGAGAGACTGTGGCCTTGCATTCCGCAGGACCAACCAGTAGGCAAATCACCCACTTGAGAGACTGTGGCCTTGCACTCCCCAGGACCAAGCAGTGGGTAAGTCACCCACTTGAGAGACTGTGGCCTTGCACTCCCCAGGACCAAGCACAGGGCATGTTGCCCCCTCCAGTGCCAGTGGGCAAGACACCCACTTGAGAGACTGTGGCCTTGCACTCCCCAGGACCAAGCAGTGGGCAAACCACATGTGAGAAGGTAGCCTCTTTCTAGCCTTGTTACCCCCACTTTTGGCCTGTTTGTGAGTGTATGTCAGGGTGTTTGTCACTGTTTTCACTGTCTCACTGGGATCCTGATAGCCAGGCCTCAGTGCTCATAGTGAAAACACTATGTTTTCAGTATGTTTGTTATGTGTCACTGGGATCCTGCTGGTCAGGACCCCAGTGCTCATAGGTTTGTGGCCTATATGTATGTGTCACTGGGACCCTGTCACACAGGGCCCCAGTGCTCATAGGTGTGCATGTATATGTTCCCTGTGTGGTGCCTAACTGTCTCACTGAGGCTCTGCTAACCAGAACCTCAGTGGTTATGCTCTCTCATTACTTTCAAATTGTCACTGACAGGCTAGTGACCATTTTTACCAATTTACATTGGCTTACTGGAACACCCTTATAATTCCCTAGTATATGGTACTGAGGTACCCAGGGTATTGGGGTTCCAGGAGATCCCTATGGGCTGCAGCATTTCTTTTGCCACCCATAGGGAGCTCTGACAATTCTTACACAGGCCTGCCACTGCAGCCTGAGTGAAATAACGTCCACGTTATTTCACAGCCATTTTACACTGCACTTAAGTAACTTATAAGTCACCTATATGTCTAACCTTTACCTGGTAAAGGTTAGGTGCAAAGTTACTTAGTGTGAGGGCACCCTGGCACTAGCCAAGGTGCCCCCACATTGTTCAGAGCCAATTCACTGAACTTTGTGAGTGCGGGGACACCATTACACGCGTGCACTACATATAGGTCACTACCTATATGTAGCTTCACCATGGTAACTCCGAATATGGCCATGTAACATGTCTATGATCATGGAATTGCCCTCTCTATGCCAACCTGGCATTGTTGGTACAATTCCATGATCCCAGTGGTCTGTAGCACAGACCCTGGTACTGCCAGACTGCCCTTCCCGGGGTTTCACTGCAGCTGCTGCTGCTGCCAACCCCTCAGACAGGCAGCTGCCCTCCTGGGGTCCAGCCAGGCCTGGCCCAGGGTGGCAGGACAAAGAACTTCCTCTGAGAGAGGGTGTGACACCCTCTCCCTTTGGAAAATGGTGTGAAGGCAGGGGAGGAGTAGCCTCCCCCAGCCTCTGGAAATGCTTTGTTGGGCACAGATGTGCCCAATTCTGCATAAGCCAGTCTACACCGGTTCAGGGACCCCTTAGCCCCTGCTCTGGCGCGAAACTGGACAAAGGAAAGGGGAGTGACCACTCCCCTGACCTGCACCTCCCCTGGGAGGTGTCCAGAGCTCCTCCAGTGTGCTCCAGACCTCTGCCATCTTGGAAACAGAGGTGCTGCTGGCACACTGGACTGCTCTGAGTGGCCAGTGCCACCAGGTGACGTCAGAGACTCCTGCTGATAGGCTCCTTCAGGTGTTAGTAGCCTTTCCTCTCTCCTAGGTAGCCAAACCCTCTTTTCTGGCTATTTAGGGTCTCTGTCTCTGGGGAAACTTTAGATAACGAATGCATGAGCTCAGCCGAGTTCCTCTGCATCTCCCTCTTCACCTTCTGATAAGGAATCGACCGCTGACCGCGCTGGAAGCCTGCAAACCTGCAACATAGTAGCAAAGACGACTACTGCAACTCTGTAACGCTGATCCTGCCGCCTTCTCGACTGTTTTCCTGCTTGTGCATGCTGTGGGGGTAGTCTGCCTCCTCTCTGCACCAGAAGCTCCGAAGAAATCTCCCGTGGGTCGACGGAATCTTCCCCCTGCAACCGCAGGCACCAAAAAGCTGCATTACCGGTCCCTTGGGTCTCCTCTCAGCACGACGAGCGAGGTCCCTCGAATCCAGCGACACCGTCCAAGTGACCCCCACAGTCCAGTGACTCTTCAGCCCAAGTTTGGTGGAGGTAAGTCCTTGCCTCACCTCGCTGGGCTGCATTGCTGGGAACCGCGACTTTGCAAGCTACTCCGGCCCCTGTGCACTTCCGGCGGAAATCCTTCGTGCACAGCCAAGCCTGGGTCCACGGCACTCTAACCTGCATTGCATGACTTTCTAAGTTGGTCTCCGGCGACGTGGGACTCCTTTGTGCAACTTCGGCGAGCACCGTTTCACGCATCCTCGTAGTGCCTGTTTCTGGCACTTCTCCGGGTCCTACCTGCTTCAGTGAGGGCTCTTTGTCTTGCTCGACGTCCCCTCTCTCTGCAGGTTCAATTTGCGACCTCCTGGTCTCTCCTGGGCCCCAGCAGCGTCCAAAAACGCCAAACGCACGATTTGCGTGTAGCAAGGCTTGTTGGCGTCCATCCGGCAGGAAAACACTTCTGCACGACTCTCCAAGGCGTGGGGGATCCATCCTCCAAAGGGGAAGTCTCTAGCCCTTGTCGTTCCTGCAGTATTCACAGTTCTTCAGCCTAGTAAGAGCTTCTTTGCACCAACCGCTAGCATTTCTTGGGCATCTGCCCATCTCCGAGCTGCTTGTGACTTTTGGACTTGGTCCCCTTGTTCCACAGGTACCCTCAGTCAGGAATCCATCGTTGTTGCATTGCTGATTTGTGTTTTCCTTGCATTTTTCCCTCTAACACGACTATTTTGTCCTTAGGGGAACTTTAGTGCACTTTGCACTCACTTTTCAGGGTCTTGGGGAGGGTTATTTTTCTAACTCTCACTATTTTCTAATAGTCCCAGCGACCCTCTACAAGGTCACATAGGTTTGGGGTCCATTCGTGGTTCGCATTCCACTTTTGGAGTATATGGTTTGTGTTGCCCCTATCCCTATGTTTCCCCATTGCATCCTATTGTAACTATACATTGTTTGCACTGTTTTCTAAGACTATACTGCATATTTTTGCTATTGTGTATATATATCTTGTGTATATTTCCTATCCTCTCACTGAGGGTACACTCTAAGATACTTTGGCATATTGTCATAAAAATAAAGTACCTTTATTTTTAGTATAACTGTGTATTGTGTTTTCTTATGATATTGTGCATATGACACTAAGTGGTACTGTAGTAGCTTCACACGTCTCTGGCATTTCCATCACTACAAATAGGTTCAGTGGACAATTCCCACTGCTCTAAACTAAAACTTACTGATAGAAACTCTGAAAATACATCTTCACATTGTTGCTTAGCTAAAAAACTTCAAACAGGGTGGTTTACATCCCCACAGGGAAGTAACCATATAGTGGATGATAAAGGGAGTAACCAGTCTATTGCAGAGCTACTCTCTACTTATCACCACTTAGACAATAAAGTCTCAACTGGCCAAGGTTAGCCTTATTGTCCTTCGTTTGGGGGGGGGTTGTGTGAGAAGGTAGCCTCTTTCTAGCCTTGTTACCCCCACTTTTGGCCTGTTTGTGAGTGTATGTCAGGGTGTTTGTCACTGTTTTCACTGTCTCACTGGGATCCTGATAGCCAGGCCTCAGTGCTCATAGTGAAAACACTATGTTTTCAGTATGTTTGTTATGTGTCACTGGGATCCTGCTGGTCAGGACCCCAGTGCTCATAGGTTTGTGGCCTATATGTATGTGTCACTGGGACCCTGTCACACAGGGCCCCAGTGCTCATAGGTGTGCATGTATATGTTCCCTGTGTGGTGCCTCACTGTCTCACTGAGGCTCTGCTAACCAGAACCTCAGTGGTTATGCTCTCTCATTACTTTCAAATTGTCACTGACAGGCTAGTGACCATTTTTACCAATTTACATTGGCTTACTGGAACACCCTTATAATTCCCTAGTATATGGTACTGAGGTACCCAGGGTATTGGGGTTCCAGGAGATCCCTATGGGCTGCAGCATTTCTTTTGCCACCCATAGGGAGCTCTGACAATTCTTACACAGGCCTGCCACTGCAGCCTGAGTGAAATAACGTCCACGTTATTTCACAGCCATTTTACACTGCACTTAAGTAACTTATAAGTCACCTATATGTCTAACCTTTACCTGGTAAAGGTTAGGTGCAAAGTTACTTAGTGTGAGGGCACCCTGGCACTAGCCAAGGTGCCCCCACATTGTTCAGAGCCAATTCACTGAACTTTGTGAGTGCGGGGACACCATTACACGCGTGCACTACATATAGGTCACTACCTATATGTAGCTTCACCATGGTAACTCCGAATATGGCCATGTAACATGTCTATGATCATGGAATTGCCCCCTCTATGCCAACCTGGCATTGTTGGTACAATTCCATGATCCCAGTGGTCTGTAGCACAGACCCTGGTACTGCCAGACTGCCCTTCCCGGGGTTTCACTGCAGCTGCTGCTGCTGCCAACCCCTCAGACAGGCAGCTGCCCTCCTGGGGTCCAGCCAGGCCTGGCCCAGGATGGCAGGACAAAGAACTTCCTCTGAGAGAGGGTGTGACACCCTCTCCCTTTGGAAAATGGTGTGAAGGCAGGGGAGGAGTAGCCTCCCCCAGCCTCTGGAAATGCTTTGTTGGGCACAGATGTGCCCAATTCTGCATAAGCCAGTCTACACCGGTTCAGGGACCCCTTAGCCCCTGCTCTGGCGCGAAACTGGACAAAGGAAAGGGGAGTGACCACTCCCCTGACCTGCACCTCCCCTGGGAGGTGTCCAGAGCTCCTCCAGTGTGCTCCAGACCTCTGCCATCTTGGAAACAGAGGTGCTGCTGGCACACTGGACTGCTCTGAGTGGCCAGTGCCACCAGGTGACGTCAGAGACTCCTGCTGATAGGCTCCTTCAGGTGTTAGTAGCCTTTCCTCTCTCCTAGGTAGCCAAACCCTCTTTTCTGGCTATTTAGGGTCTCTGTCTCTGGGGAAACTTTAGATAACGAATGCATGAGCTCAGCCGAGTTCCTCTGCATCTCCCTCTTCACCTTCTGATAAGGAATCGACCGCTGACCGCGCTGGAAGCCTGCAAACCTGCAACATAGTAGCAAAGACGACTACTGCAACTCTGTAACGCTGATCCTGCCGCCTTCTCAACTGTTTTCCTGCTTGTGCATGCTGTGGGGATAGTCTGCCTCCTCTCTGCACCAGAAGCTCCGAAGAAATCTCCCGTGGGTCGACGGAATCTTCCCCCTGCAACCGCAGGCACCAAAAAGCTGCATTACCGGTCCCTTGGGTCTCCTCTCAGCACGACGAGCGAGGTCCCTCGAATCCAGCGACACCGTCCAAGTGACCCCCACAGTCCAGTGACTCTTCAGCCCAAGTTTGGTGGAGGTAAGTCCTTGCCTCACCTCGCTGGGCTGCATTGCTGGGAACCGCGACTTTGCAAGCTACTCCGGCCCCTGTGCACTTCCGGCGGAAATCCTTCGTGCACAGCCAAGCCTGGGTCCACGGCACTCTAACCTGCATTGCATGACTTTCTAAGTTGGTCTCCGGCGACGTGGGACTCCTTTGTGCAACTTCGGCGAGCACCGTTTCACGCATCCTCGTAGTGCCTGTTTCTGGCACTTCTCCGGGTGCTACCTGCTTCAGTGAGGGCTCTTTGTCTTGCTCGACGTCCCCTCTCTCTGCAGGTCCAATTTGCGACCTCCTGGTCCCTCCTGGGCCCCAGCAGCGTCCAAAAACGCCAAACGCACGATTTGCGTGTAGCAAGGCTTGTTGGCGTCCATCCGGCGGGAAAACACTTCTGCACAACTCTCCAAGGCGTGGGGGATCCATCCTCCAAAGGGGAAGTCTCTAGCCCTTGTCGTTCCTGCAGTATTCACAGTTCTTCAGCCTAGTAAGAGCTTCTTTGCACCAACCGCTGGCATTTCTTGGGCATCTGCCCATCTCCGAGCTGCTTGTGACTTTTGGACTTGGTCCCCTTGTTCCACAGGTACCCTCAGTCAGGAATCCATCGTTGTTGCATTGCTGATTTGTGTTTTCCTTGCATTTTTCCCTCTAACACGACTATTTTGTCCTTAGGGGAACTTTAGTGCACTTTGCACTCACTTTTCAGGGTCTTGGGGAGGGTTATTTTTCTAACTCTCACTATTTTCTAATAGTCCCAGCGACCCTCTACAAGGTCACATAGGTTTGGGGTCCATTCGTGGTTCGCATTCCACTTTTGGAGTATATGGTTTGTGTTGCCCCTATCCCTATGTTTCCCCATTGCATCCTATTGTAACTATACATTGTTTGCACTGTTTTCTAAGACTATACTGCATATTTTTGCTATTGTGTATATATATCTTGTGTATATTTCCTATCCTCTCACTGAGGGTACACTCTAAGATACTTTGGCATATTGTCATAAAAATAAAGTACCTTTATTTTTAGTATAACTGTGTATTGTGTTTTCTTATGATATTGTGCATATGACACTAAGTGGTACTGTAGTAGCTTCACACGTCTCCTAGTTCAGCCTAAGCTGCTCTGCTAAGCTACCATTATCTATCAGCCTAAGCTGCTAGACACCCTATACACTAATAAGGGATAACTGGGCCTGGTGCAAGGTGCAAGTACCCCTTGGTACTCACTACAAGCCAGTCCAGCCTCCTACACCACCCACTTGAGAGACTGTGGCCTTGCATTCCCCAGGACCAAGCAGTGGGCAAATCACCCACTTGAGAGACTGTGGCCTTGCACTCCCCAGGACTAAGCGAAGGGCATGTTACCCCTTCCAGGACCAGTGGTGTTGTCCCATCTGCTGGCTGAGGTGCTCCCCATTCCTCGTCCCCCTGAGGTGCCTGCCTATTTTCCAACTGATGCCCCTGCAGTGTTTCCTCTGTGTTGCTGCAGGTGATAAGTGGGGCCTTGGACTTTGGCCTGTGGCCCACGCACATTGAGGACTGGGTAGTGTCCTTTGAACTGTACATCTGTATAAACCATTAGATTGAATTTTTGTATTTCTAATGTATTCATATTATTACACTAACTTTCATCAATTCCTTTTGTCCTTGCATTATTCTTTAGAGGTACAGGGTAAAAATGTTTTATTACTGCACCTGATTGTGTGTGTGGTGTTGTGGGTGGGGGTGTGTGTTGTGTGCGTGTGTCACTCTCTTTTTCCTCCCACCCTCCCTTGTAGGTGAGGTGGCTGTACTCACCGTGGTCGTCTTTGCCATCATTGGTGTTCGTGGTGGAGCAGGACGTAGAATATCATTGGGAAGATCTTAAGTTCAGGCTCTGTGGCGGCATGGTTGTTCCCTGTGTCTCCAAAGGTGAGTCCTTTCCTTTCTGAGGTCTGTTTCCGGCAGGCTTTTGATGTCGTTGGTACTGCCCCGGAAAAGGTGGCAGATTCGTGTCTCTTAATATGGTGGGCAGAAAATTGACTTCCGCCTGGCTGTAGGCGGCTACCGCCATGGTGGCTGTTATTTCTGCCCTGGTGGTCGGTGTGGCAAAGTGGTTGTCTTTCTGAGTTCTCACCGCCATTGTCATAATTTGGCGGTAGTTCCCGGCAGCCTGTTGGCGGTATTACCTCCACTTTATTACTCACTGCCACGGTTGTAATGAGGGCCATAGTTTCTATAGATCTGTACTGGGCATATCCAGCATTCTGGTACTGTGTACTTAGTAAGTATTTAATGGTGCTATCGCCAATGACAAATTACCGCCTTCGCTGTACTCTGCAATCTTGTTACCAGTGAACAGAAGGGTAACCATAATAGTTCATCTAACTACCGGTCAATTTTATTGTTAGATGTGGCAGAAAGATATTAGGTATGGTTATAATAAATCAGCTTCAAGGCTAGGAGGACAATACTAGTGTCCAGTCCGAGGTGCAGGCTGGCTTCAGGTTGCGGATGGAAACTGCCGACCAAGCTGTTTGTTTATATATGATCTCCAACAAGAACACTGTAGCTAAGAAGCCACTGTGGCACGTAACTTTTTTCGATCTGAAGTCAGCATTTGACTTTGTCAATCTATGACAATATCTCCAACAACTGGGAGTTGAGAACTTAACTGAGAGGGGCAATAAGGGGACTTCATACTATCTATACGGCTAAAGTCCTCTACAGGCTTTCTGGCAAATGTAGCAAATGGTTCTCAATGGAGAAGTAGTTAAGACGTGAAAGTGTATAAGCTCCACTCCTTTTTCTGTCTATTCCTAAACAATGTGATGGGCTATTTAAGGGAAGCTTCCCTTGATGTCCCTACAATCACCGATCATCAAAGTCCTAATCCTCCTGTACGCAGATGGTGTGGTCTTACTATCCAGAAACGAAAAAGCTGTACACAAATTGCTAAAAAGGTTTGCAGATTACTGTAAAAGGAGGAAACTAACTATCTTCAGCAAAACAATAAAGGTTATATCAATGAAACCGTCCGCTATGTTAAATAGGAAACACGAGGTTTATTGAGAACAAATATAGTGTGTAATACAGTATGACAGCTTAGGGGTACGCTTCTACGCTTCACTAGGTAGCTTACATGGATGGGCCAGATACCAAAGGCAAGCACCACAGCTGCAACCTTCAACGGGGGTGCTTGGGCTTAAAACATAATCATTGAAATCTACAAACTGAAAGCAGTGGCTTCTGCAGTACATGGACGATATGGCAACTTAAAGCAGTTGCAAGTGATAGAAAACAACTTGTAAAGCACCCTGTTAAACTTGGGCTTCACATTTGGAATTCAGCATTACTAAAAGACCCGATTTGGCTTCACTAAAGCCAGTGCTGCATTGCATAAGGCTGCACAGAAATCCATTATACCTAAAAGCAATATACCTAAAGATGTCAAAATGTGGTACTGGTGGTGGAAGCAATCGACTGCCGTATATTAAGAGACCTTTAACTGTTCTCCAGTTAAAGAACATTTGGAAGGACCCAAGCTTGGTTGGTCCAGTTGCACCTGGAAATTGTAAAACAATGTAAGTCCCAAAGTTTGGTGTCAAAGCATTCAAGCATAAGAATAGGTAGCTTATTGGCATACTACCTTGCATTTAAGAGAGAAGCGGGGTTTAATTTAAATTTGGCCTAATCTACCCAGAACTGAAGCATACTTTATTCATCACGCTTAGAATAAGGACTTTACCTACTATAGAATACCTAGCAAGTTGTGACATGCTCGCACAAGGTATAGAATATTGCCATTGTACGTTGTGTCAGAAACATAGTTTTATATATTATTTGCTATTTCGCACAAAGTTTGTAAGAACACATACACATTGGCTTCTGACCTTGTTTAAGACCTTGAGTGCAGTTGTATTCTTTTAAAGAAGATGATGTAGTCATTTTTAGCTCTGTATTCTCTTATCCATAGGCATTATGGCCCCTAGTTAAACCTTTAGTCGGACTATGAAGTAGATACTAAATTATGCAAGTTTTAATTGTATGATTATCATAGCTTTGGTGTGAGCTCCGAAATTGATATGGACATGTATTAGAGGACTGTGGTGAAATAGTGCAACAATGATGATACAACTATGCATTTCTGCTAGTTTGCACATAACTATGCAATCTTGCTACTTTTTTTTTACAAATCTGTGGTAATGATTGTTCACTAAATTAACTGAAGGTTTAATAGTTTGATCCATTACGTAAGGGAGTGGTCCCCATCTGTGGTACCAATTGGGAAGATTTTACTGTACCATTTTAATTTTATGGGGCGACTCCTCTGACCTCCTGGTCAGCATCTGTTGCCCTCCCCTGTGCAGCTCCACTTGTTGCTGCTGCCTCTTCCTTGAGTGAACTGAGAGCCTGCTGGACTCTCAGTTCGAGGCCCACCTCTACCTGCAGGCTCTCACCTGCACCTCATCCCTGGTGGCCTGTGGCCATCTGCAAGTAAGTATCTTCTATCTCTCTTTACTCCTGCCTTTTACTTCTGCCTTTACTTCTGTCTTTAGTCTTCATTCCCCGCCTGTTTTTTATTCATTTTTTATTCCTTTCATCTCTTTCCTCTGTTTTACCCTGCGCTGCTACTACCCCGCACCCCTCTGCCCCCGCAAAGCACATTTCCCGTCTCCAAGCTGACCGGACCCCCGCCTCACTCTCCTTCTTAATGGTGGTTGCTGTGCAGCTGCTCTGCTGGTGCGCCTTTGGCAAGCCCGTCTGCACCTGGACTGCCGCCAGCACCACGGACCCTGGTTCTCGCCCCATCCGCCGGTATGACACCAGCACTCTAAGCGCCCTCAACCCAGGAAGATCCTCATCCTGCCACCTTGCTGACCCCAGGAACACTCAAGGACTTTTTTCATGCTGGACCTGCTCCAGCACCCTCCAAGGATCACCTCAGTATCCGGCACCAAGCTAGGAGGGCCACCTCAAGTGCATACTCCTCAACACACGGTCCCTCATCAAGCATGCAGTAGAAGTCTAGGACCTCCTCGACTAAACAGCTCTGGACATCACCTTCTTCAAGGAGACATTGATTACCTCCAACGCCGCCCCAGACATTGCCATGGCCATCCTGGACAACTACAAAATCATCCATAAAAACAGAGCAAACCCGCCTTGAGGAGGCATTGCCATAGTCTACAAGAACAACCTCCGCCTGACAACCACCAACAAACCACAGTCAACCGACAAGCACCTACACTTCCAGATTTAGACCAACCCAAAAGCCTCCCTCCGGGGCACCCTCATCTACAGGCCACCCAGACCCAACCCCAGTTCTGCAAAGACATCGCTGACTGCATCGCCCACAAGCGCTCACCTCCTCTGACTATATCCTACTCGTCGACCTCAACTTCCACTTTGATACCCACAATGACCCCAACACCACAAACCTCCTGGACAACCTCACAACTCTCTGCCTCAAACAACCTGTCAATGTCCCCACCCACAGAGCCGGACACATTCTCAACCCTGTTTTCTCAGCAGGGGACAACATCACCACCTTCCACAGCTGTGAACACCATTGGACCGAGCACAAGTGCATCCAATTTACCTACACAAAGAACACCGCACTCCACTACGCTCCCGTCCCCTTGGCAGATGCTGGGGCAAAGTTTCAGAAGCACAACTCACCAACGCTCTCAACCACTTCCTCCCACCGGAACCCAGCAGACACAAATGAAGCTGCATGCAATCAACACCGCTGGTTATTGTATTGCGCCAACAACGTAGCCCCGTTGAGGAAAATAGCAGGAAATCTACAGAACGAAACACCGAAATGGTTTATGGCAGTCCTACAGGAATCCAAGCACTCCAGCCGATGCCTGGAACGGAAGTGGAGGATCAGCAGCAAATCAACCAAAGACTGCACAAGACAAGAATGCAGTCACCCCGCCGACCAAAAAGCCTCCTCACAAGCACACGTCAACACCAGCACTCACAACAGCAAAGAGCTCTTTGCTATCGTCAAAGAGTTCTTGAACCCAGGGACAGACACCTCATCCATCCCTCCCTCCCAAGACCTCTGCAACAACCTTGCCACCTTCTTTCACTGAAAAATACATGACATCTATGAAGGCTTCAGGAACCAAAACACAACAGCATCGCTCACCACCATGGATCTAGCCCCTCACCAGATCCTGAACTCCTGGACCCCAGTCACCAAAGAAGACACTCAAAGACTGATGAACTTCATCCACTCAGGAGCACCCTCGGTTCCCTGCCATCATCACATCTTCAAGCAGGCCAGCGGCACCAAAGCATCAGAGCTGTGCCGAAAAATCAACTGATCCTTTGAGACTACCACCTTCCCCTCAGACTGGAAGCATGCTGAGATCAACCCGCTACTTAAAAAACCCACCGCCGACCCAAGGGAGCTGAAGAACTACAGACCCACCTCTCTGCTCCCTTTCTCAGCCATGGTAACGGAGAAGGCCGTCAACCAGCAACTCACCGAATTCCTCGAGACACACCATATCCTAGATAGATATCAATACGGATTCAGAAGCAACCACAGCACTGAAACTGCACTCCTAGCAACCACCGACAACATACGCATCATACTAGACCGTGGAGGCATGGCTGCACTCATCCTCCACGACCTCTCTGCTGCATTTGACACCATCTCCCACTCCACCCTCTGCGACAGACTATGCGATGCCGGCATCCGAAATAACTTGGACTGGATTGGATCAGGTCCTTCCTCACCGGAAGAACACAGAGTCTTAGACTACCACCATTCATGTCAGAACCCAAAGATACATGCTACGGAGTGCCCCAAGGATCTTCACTCAGCCCGATGCTTTTCAACATCTACATGACTCCGCTTCCCAGGATCATAAAATACCATGGGCTAAACATCGTATCCTACAGTGACAACACCCAACTGATCCTCTCCCTGTCTGAGGACTCTGCACTGACCATGAGAAATTTCCACAACGGGATGAGAGCAGTCACCTTCTGGATGGAAGCCAGCTGCCTCAATTTCAACTCGGACAAGACAGAGATCCTCATAATCGGCTCCCTCCCTTCTGCCTGGAACGATTCCTGGTGGCCTGCCACACTGGGAAAAGCCCCCACCCCACGGACCACACACGCAACCTGGGCATCATCCTGGACTCCTCTCTATCCATGACCCGACAAGTCAAAGCTGTCTCTTTGTCATGCTTCCACACCTTCCAACTCCTGCAGAAGATTTTCAAGTGGATTCTCTCTGACACAAGGAAGACAGTCAGCCACGCACTTGTCACTAGCAAACTGAACTATGGCAGCGCACTCTATGCTGGCATCACCAAGAAACTTCAATCAAGACTACAAAGAATCCAGAATGCAGCAGCCAGACTCATCCTGGACATCCCCAGACACAGCCACATCTCCTCCCACCTCAGAGACCTACACTGGCTCACAGTCAACAAGCGCATCACACACAAGCTCCTGAACCACACCTAGAAAGCACTGCATAACATAGGTCCGACATACCTCAACCACCGCCTCATCTTCTATGTAACCAACAAGCATCTCTGTTCTTCCCAGCTTGCCCTTGCAGCCGTCCCCATGATCTGGAAAAGCACAGCAGGAGGAAGATCCTTCTCCTACCTAGCAGCCTGGACATGGAACACACTACCTCTCAAGCTCAGGCAGAACGCATCACTGAAGCAGTTCAGGAAGGACCTCAAGATTTGCTCTTTGACTGAGCAGCACACCCACAAACAGCGCATTGAGACCCTATGGGTGATTAGCCTCGCTGTACAAATCTGATTGATTGATTGAGTGTAGAATGTTTATTCACAGGTGCTTAGAAGGCTTCTATTAGTGTTTTTATGTCGTAAGGCTATATTGCTGATGATAATAAAAAAACTTAAAATTTAAATGAAGATCTTTGTGCTGACTGAAGTAAAAATCAGAAGGAACACTAATGTTAAAACTTAAGCTAAAGAAGGGCAAGTACATCAGAACAATAGTAGCAAAATCATTCTCAGCACAAAAGAATATCAACATTTTCAATATGAAACAGAGGTCTAAGACACTAAGGGGGTGATTCTTACCTTGGCGGGCGGCGGAGGCCGCCCGCCAAAGTACCCCCGCCAGAACACCGCACCGCGGTCGTCAGACCGCTGCGGTGATTCTGGGTTTTCCACTGGGCTGGCGGGCGACCACCAAAAGGCCGCCCGCCAGCCCAGTGGAAAACAACCTTCCCACGAGGACGCCGGCTCTGAATGGAGCCGGCGGAGTGGGAAGGTGCGACGGGTGCAGTTGCACCCGTTGCGAATTTCACTGTCTGCAATGCAGACAGTGAAATTCAAAGTGGGGCCCTCTTACGGGGGCCCCTGCAGTGCCCATGCCATTGGCATGGGCACTGCAGGGGCCCCCAGGGGCCCCACGACACCTCCGCCAGGAACAGGATGGCGGTATGGGGTGTCAGAATACCCATGGCGGCGCAGCGAGCTGCGCCGCCATGGCGGATTCTTTTGGGCAGCGGAAAACCTGCGGGAGACCGCCGGTTTTCCACTTCTGACCGCGGCCAAACCGCCGCGGTCAGAATGCCCTGCGGGGCACCGCCAGCCTGTTGGCGGTGCTCCCGCCAACCCTGGCCCCGGCGGTCCATGACCGCCGGGGTCAGAATGACCCCCTAAGATGAGGACTCTAAAGTAAACCCTTTTATAGGGAATCTGCACAGCCTAGAGAACCAGAGAATGATCCAAAGAAGCTCTCAGGAAAGTAGTGTAAGGATTCATATCTTTGATAACATCACAGGAAAGACAGCTCTGTTGACAGAATTGAGAGGGAGCCTAATTCAAACTCTTCCCTTCCGAAATTAAAAGGAATTGTATTACATAGGAGCAAAAGGACCATTCTTGATGAAGTTAAAAAAAGAAGGTTGTGGAAAGACATGATAGCTCAGCAGTTAGGGCTATCCACTTCCAATAAGCCTATTATCTGCACACCAAGCGTTTCACAACTACTCCTTCAGCCAAAAGCATAGAAAAAACTAGAACAGGTGGATTTGAGTCTGAAGCAGGGAAGGAGAGAGGGTTAGAACACACTGCAAGGAAACTAACACACATTAAAGAATGCGGGCCATGTTTACCTCAGATAGGAACTATCGGAATCACTAAGACTCCTACCTCTTGATCATGTCAAGAACCACAAGAAACACGTGGAAAGGAAGGAAGAAAACATATAAGGTGAAAAATAGTGGATTCAATCCAATTCTGAGGGTCCGAGATACTGCAGCAGTAAGTCAAAAGCGGGAAGTTGTCCTTGTATGGTAATGAGTCCACAAGTAGTTTTCTAATGAAGATACAAATCTGGAAGAAAAGAATATGGAACAAGATACATTTCCAGGGAAATACTCTGCAGAGTATGTCTAGCATCATACTGCCCAGCCCCAGGATGTTCTACGTCAAACAAAGACCGGGAGTTGATATAAGATTAAGATATGATCACTAGATATAAGATTAGACTACAAGATTGTTTTGTTTTTGAATAGCATAACTAATAGAGCATTTGAGAATATTGCCATAGACTGACCATATCCTTCTTGACTAAGAGACTCTCAGCGATTACACTCCAGTACTTCATGCTGCCATTGGTCACAATATTTGGACAAGACACTCTGATCTCCCAGAAAGAACTAACTCTGTGGAAAAAGTGAGACAGCAACAGATTATTTGTATCTTTAAACATATGCTCAACGGTATTGCAGTACTGATACACACAAGCCTAGATCTTAAAGTCACTGAAACCTATGTTGATAAACTGCAGGTTCCTTATAGTGCAGGGGGGAACTCTTGGACTTCCAGTTCACAATAAGGATACATGAGGAACCAGTACTGAATTCCCAGTGTAATACAAAACTGTGTTCTGTAAATATTAGCGGAAAACACCTTGAAAGATCCAGATATTCAAACTGGTCTCTTACAGAACAAGGGTAAATGATGAATCATTAAAATGTGAAATCTCAGGCAAATGGAGGCAAAACCAAAGTTAGGTAAAGCTCTATACCTTTTTCACATTAGATCACAATTCCTTGCCATGCAATGATTTTTGGGTAAAAGCCAGGGGGTTTACACCCTGGGTCACAGCAGCCAACTTACTTGCCATGACAATATATGACCACTCCACCATAACTGCATATAAATATTGTTAGATGTAGCTCCCTGGGGCATTTCTGGTGTTTTCTGCTTAAGCGTATTCAAATTTGATTTTTACAGCAGGGGATCACAAATCCATCAAAGGTTTTTTTCTACATTTAGGTGGAGTCAATCTTTAAGTAGGGGACAGCATAGGGGAACTCAAAGGCTTACGGTTGAGGCACTTACATTGTGAAGCTTGCTTAGGTATTAAAGGCACGGTGCTGAAGGTATAACTAAAAGCCTCAAAAATTACTCTCGCCCACTTACTATGATGAGCCATTTCTTCTCAGGATGAGATCTTTTTGAGGTCTTCACATCCTGTATATTGAGACGCATCGGGTGCCCGGCTAATCATTGAACTCCAAGTCCCTCTCCATACCTAGCTGCTGCCCTAGCGCTGCAAGTGTGGCATGATGTTCCATGTAGGTCACAACGTCCACCATTTGCTGAAAACACTGACATGACACACAATGGTTTATTGAATGCAGGCTGCAAATCAAGCTTTACTCTGAATGAAGATGTATAAGCGTGCCAATTCATAAGGCAAGTTGCATGCCTACATGCACAGACATTACTTGGGGGGCAAAGAGAGATGCCCATCATGATCTTTGTGGCCAAAATGCCCTTGCATTGGACCTTGAATCACCTATCAGTCAACTTAATCCACCATTTGTCCTGAATCATGCATCCGTCCATCTTATGCCACCAATCTCCCCACCTGCTTCAGCTCCTATCACCTGAGAATCAGACTACTGTGGAGAAACTTCAGTATGCACCAGTCCACACCAACTCTTCTGATCATGCCAGACCTAAAAAGTAAACATCTGAAAAAAACAACCTGAAGATCCCAGTTTTGTGACACTTAAGGATATGTTAGGGAAGTAGGTATATGCCAACACAAGGATTACTAACATCTTCAAAGTATTACTTTGCACAAAACGAGAACTGGGGCATTAATCACAAAAGCTGTACCTCTCAAGCTCAGACAGACCGCATCACTGAAGCCTAACTCTGACCTAGGATAAAAAAACACCTGTAGATCCCATGCAGCTGAACGAAATGAGCCTTGGGGAAGTGTGAGGACTGTGGTGAAGTATATGGTGTGGTCTGGGACTGCACCGTGTAATAGACTCACAAAACTATCTTGGGTCCAGTTAAGCTCTTTTGTAAAACCTGTAACTCAAGCCTCTGTAGCTATGGCTTCAAGTAGCAAGGCTTAAACAAAGGAACAAGTATAAAGCAGTTAGGTGCACCAGAGAATGAAATAAAATAACAACACAGAAAAGAAGACCAACACCATTTTATAAAGTTATATATTTTTATGAATTTATAGACATGAAAATTAGAAAAATCCACTAGAGGTCTCTGGAGACATAGATTTTTTAGTAAAGGTAAATCCCAGCTTTTTACTAAAAAGCTCAAACAATTATTGGCAACCGTAACATTTGGAAACTTCCTAAAACTTTTAAAGTTGTGTTCAACTACTCCACCTGGCCTGGGAGACCAGTTGTGACAGGTAGAAGGTCGGGGGGCAACAAGGAGTATTAGAGCAGTTACCTGGTCACCAAAGCAGTCTCAAGTCCAGTTCCACACTTTATGCATGGACTGCCATGGACTTAAATTAAATGGTCCTGATGCTGAGGATACAGGATGCTGAGGCTACTGTAAGTGCTGAGCAGTCAACGAGGAGCTTCTTGGGGTTATTCCTCGGTTCACAGTTCAGGTGAGGTGACTTTGGCCACAGGGGTCAATGTCCCTCAAAGTCTTCTTTGGTCCAGTAGAAGTCCAGTTATGGCTGGGCTACTAGTGTCAGGTCACTGCAAGTCCAGTGGTTTCCTTTGGTGACAGCTAGGATCTATATTTAGCAACCAATCTGCACTCTGACAATTCTCCTGGGTCCAGCTGACTCATGTGCAACTTTTGACCAATGACGAGTGGTTTTCTTGGCTGCATGTCAGTAGTCAGAGGCAATTAGCTGAATGTGGCTACTGACCGGCTAGAAAGGGCTACTTCAGATTTTATGGCCCTGATGCTTGGAGTTCACTTTTTCTGTCTGGGGTCTGGAGTGACTTTTCCATTAGCCGGACACCACAGGCACAGTCCTCTCTTTGCAAGCCCAGACAGCAGCAGGTGCAGACAGGCGGTTTGTTGAGCTACTCTTGCCATTAAGGAGTCGGCAGGGCAGTCCTTCAGTTCTCTCTGCAGTCCAGATGTGATCTGAGGTCTGGATGTCTGGGTGCCATAATTGTGGCCAGAAAGTGCTCTTTATAGATGAAGCAGTTACTAGCCAATCAGCTACCAGGTTAACTCCAGCCTTATGTGTGGCATCTTACCCATCCTAGAGTGTACTATTCTGCCCATTCCCAAGACGTCTGAACGCATGGAAAAACTGGTTTGGCCAGTGCTTTCCTCTCTGTCTGTTCTAGCCTCCAGTACATCTACCTGAAAAAAAGGAGAAGCCCCTCTCCAGTGTGGTTGCTAATTACCAATCAAAGGGGGCTTGCGCTTTGAAGGTCTCCTTTTGGGCCAACACCCTGCATGTCTTCCTGTGAGAGGAATTTAACATCTCTCTCTGCTGCAGGCCTCTATTATTCCTATCTTTCACACATCTCACCAGGCAGGTAGAAGGCTGTCTGGTGGCCAGCATCTGTAAATGGCCATCGAAATAACTGGACAACACAGCGGGAACTTTCTAAAAGTGACCTTTTCTTTAAAAAGTGACAGTAAATACAACATCAAGTCAGTTGGGTGCCACTATTAATTTGATACCTTGAAATAATAATTTCAGTAGTCCCATTCAGAAGTTAGCAGGGCTCAGATGTCTCAGTGCTTGTCAATGGGGCTACTAGCCTTTTCACAGTAAAAACAATATTTTGGGTTTTTACTGTTAGGACACAAGAAAATATATGCCCTGCTTAATAATATAAAACAGCCTGGACTTAGGGTGTGATAGGCTTTCCTTAGAGGTGACATATATATACCATTATGGGAGGTTTGGGCTTTGTTAATATTTTAATGGCAAAGTTTAACTAGCAGTTTTAAAACTGCGTCTACAGTCTGCAATGGCAGGCTGGGAGCCATGCTGTGTTTTGTCACACTCAGGTGAGACAATCAGCATTGCAGTAAGATTCAAGACATTGTGGAAGCGTCATGGCTTTGAGGTGTTACCTCAGAATAAGTTGTAGAACTGACTGCAGTCTATCAGCCCAATTAGGACAGTATATTTACAGATAGTCAGTATGGCTTTGGTGTGGTCCATAACTTTGGATAATTATGGTCACAGAGAGGTTTCATGACCTCGTCTGGCACACCCATTTGGAAATGAGAACATGTAAGAAAATTGCTTGAAGCATTACACATGCCTACAGAAGTTGCAGTGACTAGGCGTGCAGTCCACAGAAGTGGCAATGAATATGTCACAGTTGGAAATAGATTTTCTGATGAAGTTGCATGGTATCATGCACTTGTGGGCTTCACATTTAAAAGGTCATACACAAATCAATCTGAAGAAGACACTGCTTTTTCGATGTTGTCTTCTGTAGATGATACACAGAAGGATCTTAAGAGATTGCAGAAAGAGGGTTCAGAAGCAGAACAGCAGGGTTGGATTAGAGCAGGATATGGGAAAAATGCAAATCACCTTTGGATTTCAGCTGATGGAAGACCAGTGTTACCAGACAATCTGTTGTTTCCCATGACACAACATTTCCATGGCCCTTCACACCTTGGGAGAGATACATTGGTGAAGCTGTTGAGACAGAATTGGTTTAATCCCAGGTTTAGGATGGCTGCTGAAGTATTTTGCCATCAACGTGTAACAAGTCAAAAGATGAATGGAAGGAGGAGCACATCAGTAACACTGGGCAAAGTAGGAAGATCAGGTGGTTCTTTCAACAGAATACAAACTGACGTCATCAAGATGCCTGTTCTAATGGGCTGGGATATGTCCTGTTTACTGTGTACATTTTATCTCAATGGGTGGCGGCCTACCCAAAAAAGAGAAATAACAACCTCACTATAGCAAAACTTCTGCTGCGAGACTTAATATCAAAGTTTGGTTTACCAGTTTTACTAGAGTCAGACTGCGGTGCTCATTTTAACAATAAAGTCCTGAGGCTGCTGTGTGCAGCTTTACAAGTAGAGCAGAGATTACATTGTAGTTATCATCCAGAAGCATCTGGGATAGTTGAACAGCTGAATGGAATCATAAAGCTCTGGTTGGCGAAAGTCTGTGCATCCACTTCACTGAAATGGCCTGATACTTTGCCTTTTGTATTGATGAGCCTACAAAGTACACCAGTCAGGAAGACAGGATTATCGTTGCATTAAATCCTTATGGGGCGTACAATGAGATTGTTTGTTGTACCTGCAAATATACTTGTGAACATCACGGAAGATATGTTACTCAGTTACTACAAAGGATTGGCTAATGTGGTGAGCTCTGTTTCTCTGCAGGTTGAAACCGTCACTGCACATCTGCATCAAGAGCAGTGCCACAACCTTAGTCCCGGTGACTGGATCCTGACAAAGAAGCAGGTGTGGAACATGTGCCTGGAACCGAGATGGAAAGGTCCCTTTCAAGTGATCCTCATCATAAATACTGCTGTCAAATGCGCTTGTATAACAAATTGGGTGCCTGCATCACACATTCAAGAGTAAGGTGTTCATATAAAGAAATAGTGTTCTATCAACCATAAGCAAGAGCACTTGCGACTGCACAACCTAAGGTGTGCTGCTACAAATATAAATAACACAAGAAGCACAGCTGCAAGAGAGAGACACAGGTGAAGAATCACAAACAGTCCCACCAATATAAGTTCCTGTGATTTCAAAAAGTGGTGTGAAGGTGTCTGGTGAAGAATTAAAAAAGAGCTCAACCTGAGATGATCCAGACATCACCTTAAAAAGTTGACAATCCAGGTGAAGGAACAAGTACTGGATCTAGAAGGGTCACTCACAGTGCTCAATGGCCAAAGAATGACAGGAGGCAACTGAACACATACAACCAGCTACTGCTGAAGAGCCAGAGTCAAGTGGTAAACAAGTGACACAGACAAAGATCAACAGACACCTAGGAGATTAAAAAGAGGAAGAGTAGCTTGTCACCTGAATGGACTTATTATGTGAATCAAGTGCTCAACACACCAATATCCAATTGGAGTGATTTGAGATAGTTTTAGAAATGTGGTCTCTAGTTGGCAGTCATTTTACACCCTGTCACTCTAGTGAGGGTAAGGGAGATAGACAGCTTATATAACCCCACCTCACCATCTTGGTAGCTTGGCACAAGCAGTCAGCCTTATCTCAGAGGCAATATGTAAAGTATTTGCACCAACACATCCAGTAACACAGTGAAATCACCACAAAAAGACTCTTCTGCAGTTTAGAAAAATAGTAAATATTTATCTAAATCAAAATCAAATACAACCAAAATGACAAAAATCATTTTACACAAGTAAAGATATTAGAAAAAAAAAAAAAGAGTCTTAATCCATAAGAATCCATAGATGCGTTCTTTGAGCACAAAGTACCTTGCATGCATCAAAAATAAATCCGCAGGGGGGAGGGTGCAACACAAAAAAGCAATGCGATGCATCAATTCCTTAATCGCAAATGAAGCTGTGTGTCCATTCTTTCCCCGCCAGATAATCGATGCGTAGATTCTTTCCTCGCAGGGAAGGGATGCGTCACTTTCTGGTCAGGCAGGCTCGGGTCCGTGGAGTGATGTTGAAGTTTTGGCACCCAAGGATGATGCGTGGAAAATCCGGACGCACAGTAAGGATGAAGTTGCGCTGAGCTGGTGATGCGCCGATTTCTGCAGCTGTGAGGCAGGTGCTGCATTGATTTTACAGCTGTGAGACAGGTGCTGTGTCGATTTCACAGCCGCGGTGTGGGTGCTGTATCAATTTTTCTGCCGTTCAGCTCCGGTGTGTAGATTTGCACTCAGATGTTACCAGCTTCTCCTTCCAAGGGTCCAGGGACTGGAGTGGCACCTCTTGGCAAATCTGGGGGGGGGGAGGGGTCACAGCAAGAGAGCCCAAGTTCTGACAGATGAAGTCTTTGATGACCCTGAGACTTCTTAACAGGAGGCAAGTTCAGTCCAAGCCCTTAGAAAAACTTCCTAAGCAGAATACACAGCAAAGTACGGTCTTTGTCCACTCTAAGGCAGAAACACAGCTCTTCTCCTTGGCAGAGATTCCTCTTGATCCAGAAGTGTTCTAAAATTGTGGGGCAGCAGTCCAACATTTATACTCGTTTCTGCCTTTGAAGTAGGCAAACCTCAAAGGAAAGCCTTTGCAGTGCACAAGACCCTGCCTCGTCCTTGCCCTGCCCCAGCCACACTATAGGAGGTTGGAGACTGTATTGTGTGAGGCCAGGCACAGCCCTTTCACCTGCAGGTGCCAGTTCCTCCCTGACACTCTAGTCTGGGAAGACCCATCAGGATATGCGAGGCACACCTCAGCTCCCTTCGTGTTACTGTCTAGTATGAATTCACAAACAGCCCAACTGTCAGTCTGACCCAGAAGTGGATTCAGCAGTCAAGCAGAGGCACAGAATAGTTAAGTAAGAAAATGTCCACTTTCTAAAAGTGGCATTTTCAAATTAACAATCTAAAAACCAACTTTACCAAAATATATATTTTTAAATTGTGAGTTCAGGGACCCCCAAACTCAATTTCTCTATATGCTCCCCCTTGGAAATTACTGTTAAAAGGCATTGAAAGACAATCCTCATGTTAACCTATGGGAGAGATAGGCCATGCAATAATGAAAACCGAATTGGCAGTATTTCACTACCAGGACACATAAAAAACACCAGTACATGTCCTACCTTTTAAATACACTGCATCCTGCCAATGGGACTGCCTTGGGCCTACATTAGGCATGACTTATGTATAGTAAAAGGGAATGTTGAGGCCTGGCAAGTGGGTGCACTTGCCAGGCTGAATTTAGAGTTTAACACTGGCCCCACAAACACTGCAGTGGCATATCTGAGACATGTTTACCGGGCTACTCATGGGGGTGCCACAATCAGTGCTGCAGGCCCACTAGTAGCATTTGATTTACAGGCCCTGGGCACCTCTAGTGCACTTTACTAGGGATGTATAAGTAAATTAAATATGCCTATCAGGGATAGCCAATCATAATCACAATTTAGATAGACAGCACTTGCCCTTGAGCACTGCTCAGCAGTGGCAACATGCCCAGAGTACAAAAACCAGCAAAACCTAACTCCCGCACACAGTCAAAAATACAGGAAGTAGAGGCAAAAAGATAGGGGAAATCATGCCAAGGATGCCAGGTCAAACAGATAGGAACTATTCGAACCTCCATGGCTTTACACTGAAATTGAATCAGGAAAAATAATTTGAAAAGGCTTCGGAAACGCTACTATTGAAGTCAAAAGTCTGAGAGACAATATTAAGTGAAAGTCAAAAGAGACTGAAAATAGCCAAATGCCAGGAAATACAATATAACCAGGAAAGTCTTAAAATAAAAAGAATAAAGATTGCACTTTGCCAAAGGTTCCAATAGAAGAGTAGCGATAACACATTTAGTAGAAGACAGAGTAGGGTTACGGATGACTATGCAGCAATAACTGTAAATCTGAAAGAACTAAAAAGAAACATTCAAGAGGCTGCCAAGTGTGAAAGTCTGAAAGTGAACTATTGGCTTTATTTCTTAACAGTCTGACTATAGACACGCCTCTATTTCCTAACCAAGGGTAGATGTCAGATTATTATGGGCATTACATGCTTAGTAGTAGTACTAGTAGTCATAGCAATTTTAGTGAAGATTAATTTCACACCAGAAATAGAGAAACCTACATCTGAATGTACTAACATTACATCTGCACAAGTATCAAAGGATGACACATTGAAAGCATCCTTTGTAGATTACATGAAAGATGATTACTCAACAAACATTTATTGTAGATTATTTCAAGAATACACACAAGCTTTAGATGCAAAGGATTGTTATGTTAGTGCACATTTACCTTCATCAGCTGCAGAAGAGGTAACTTACCACCACATACCATTGTCCTATGCAATCACATGCAGTATTTTGCTTAGGATAGTGTATAGGACAGAAACATTTTGAATATTAATATTCTAAATATGACATGATTCTTTCAAAGGTTCCTTTACAAAAGAGTATGACCCTTCATCCACAGGCAAAAGAACAGGATACTGATTAGTATTATTTTAGATCACCTACACCTATTAACACTGTAAGTGCATATGAAAACAAACTGACTAGCTAAACCCCTTCGCTGCCAGGCCTTTTCCCCTCCTGTGCTGAGCCTTTTTTTGGCTATTTGGGGCAGTTTGCGCTTAGGCTCTCATAACTTTTTGTTCACATAAGCTAACCACGCCAAATTTGCGTCCTTTTTTTCCCAACATCCTAGGGATTCTAGAGGTAGCTAGACTTTGTGGGTTCCCCTGAAGGAGACCAAGAAATTAGCCAAAATACAGTGAAAATGTTGTTTTTTCAAAACAATGGGGAAAAAGGGCTGCAGAAGGCGGCTCGTGGTTTTTTCCCTGAAAATGGCATCAACAAAGGGTTTACGGTGGCAAGATCACCATCTTCCCAGCTTTCAGGAACAGGCAGACTTGAATTGGAAAACCCAATTTTTCAATACAATTTTGACATTTTACTGGGACATACCCCATTTTTACTATTTTTTGTGCTTTCTCCTCCTTCCAGTTAGTGACCAAAATGGGTGGGAAACCAATGCTGGATCCCAGAAAGCTAACCATTTCTGAAAAGTAGACAAAATTCTGAATTCAGGAAGGGGTCATTTGTGTAGATCCTACAAGTGTTTCCTACAGAAAATAACAGCTGAAATAAAAAAATATTGAAATTGAGGTAAAAAAAACAGCCATTTTTCTCCACGTTTTATTCTGTAACTTTTTTCTGCGATGTCAGATTTTTTAAAGCAATATACCATTACGTCAGCTGGACTCTTCTGGTTGTGGGGATATATAGGGCTTGCAGGTTCATGAAGAACCCTAGGTACTCAGAGCCAATAAATGAGCTGCACCTTGCAATGGGTTTTTATTCTATACCGGGAATACAGCAATTAATTTGCTGAAATATAAAAAAAGTGAAAAATAGGTATCAAGAAAACCTTTGAATTTCCAAAATGGCCACAAGATAAGGTGTTGAGAAGCAGTGGTTATTTGCACATCTCTGAATTCCAGGGTGCCCATACTAGCATGTGAATTACAGGGCATTTCTCAAATAGACGTCTTTTTTATACACTGCCTTACATTTGGAAGGAAAAAATGTAGAGAAAGACAAGGGGCAATAACATTTGATGTGCTATTCTGTGTTCCCCCATGTCTCCCGATAAAAATGGTACCTCACTTGTGTGGGTAGGCCTAGCGCCCACGAAAGGAAATGGCCCAAAACACAACTTGGACACATCACATTTTTTCACAGAAAACAGAGGTGTTTTTTTACAAAGTGCCTACCTGTGGATTTTGGCCTCTAGCTCAGCCGGCACCTGGGGAAACCTAGCAAATGAGCACATTTTGGAAAACTAGACACCTAGTGTCTAGTTGGGCCACGGTTTCGTAGACTGGTCCAGGCCCTGTATACCAGACCCATGGCGCGGGTCAATGGAGTCTTGTCCTCGGCCTTTCCGATACAGCGGGGAACGAGACAGGGCTGCCCCCTCTCCCCTCTCCTCTTTGCTCTGGCCATTGAGCCTTTGGCGGGAATGTTGAGAGATGATCCGATTTACCAGGGATGGAGATGGGGCCCCTCTTATGAAGATCGAGTGGCCTTATACGCGGACGATGTCCTGCTATACATGGCGGACCCGGGAGTGACCGGACCCCGAAGCTTCCAGTTACTGCGACACTTCGAAGAAATCTCGGATCTCAAGATGAACCCGTCCAAATCGGTGCTGGTCCCCTTGACGCAGTCGAGAGACTGCTTTGTCTGGCAGGAGGCGGTTCCACTGCGTCGGTTAAGTTTTAAATACTTGGGGATATGGGTTGCACTGCTCCCTGAGTTGTCCTGGTCCCTGAATTTAAACCCACTGATGTCTCGTATACGGGAAGACCTTGGGCATTGGCATTCTCTACCTCTGAATATTCTGGGCCGTATTGCCCTGTACAAGATGATGATCCTACCTCGCCTCTTATATGTGGTCCAGAACTTACCATTTAGCATTCCACGCTCGTGGTTTAAAAAACTGGACGGAATCACCACCCCCTTCACGTGTGGGGGAACGAGACATAAAGTAGCAACCCGGAACTGCCGAAGAGACATACATGACGGGGGTTGGGCATGGTTGACCCCTACCTGTACTACCTGGCAACACAGCTCCTGGTGGTGCATGACTGGTTCAACGGAGGCTGGTCAGATCCAGCATATCAGGTAGAATTAGACGCCCTAGGATATCCCCATATCCTAGATGTGTTATATGGGGCCCCAATCCCCATGAATCTAGAGCCCATCACCAGAGCGGTATTTTTGGCATGGAGAGCGGCCCTAGGGCATACTGGCTGGAGCAAAGTGGTCACTCAGCAAACACCGCTGTGGCATGGCAGATGGCTGAGAGAGACGGCCGAGTTGGAGGGGTTCAGGAATTGGGACACACTGGGAATATCCCTGGTTGGGGACGTATGGAAAGGAAGCTTGAGGAAGTCCTTTGATGAAATGCAGCAAGAATTCCAACTATCCCCGAAACAATTCTTTAAATATCTCCAGCTCCGACATGCCCTCACTAGGCACTTGAAAGAACTATCCCATATACCAGAGTTCAACCCGGTTGAAGCCAAAACACAAATGGGCAACCTGGGGAGGAAGGGGGTCTCTCAAATCTATAGAATGCTGATCACAAACGCTCCAGGGGATCTATATCATCTCAGGAAAGGATGGGAGAAATGGGTGGGTCCACTTGAAGAGGAAGACTGGGTGGAGGCACTGATGGCCCCCCGAACGCTGGTAGTGTTGACGAGGTTAAGGGTGACTCAATTCTTCATCCTTCACAAAGCATATCTGACTCCAAACAGATTGTACAAAATGGGTGCCCTTGGCTCTAGTCGGTGCCCAAGATGCAAAGAGGACAAAGCTGACTTCTATCATATGATATGGTCCTGCCCAATGACTCAGAGGTTCTGGAAGGGGATAAACCAGGAGCTGAATAAAGCCTTGGGATCACCACAGGTACTGACTCCTAAAACGATACTATTGGGGATGATGAGTGATATGGAGGGATCTAGAACAGATAAAACATTGGTTGGAACGGCGACTGCGGTAGCAAAGAGAGATATAGCAGCCGCTTGGATGAGCACCAAAGGTCCTTCCCTTCAGAAATGGAGGAAGGGGGTGGACTGGTGTGCAGCCCAAGAAAAAGTGGTGTGTGAATCAAGGGGATGCCCTCACAAGTATGAAAGAATATGGGGGAAATGGGTGGGACTCCTAAGCTAAGATAAGGGGCTTAGAACAAATGTATACCCTTGTTATTCTTACCTTGTTTCTACCCTGGCAAACTGTGACGAAGTGACTTCTTACAGATGTTTGAAACATTGAAATGTCTGACCAGAATATATTGTCCAACCGGTGTGAAAGAGATCAAGTTTTGCTAGTTATTTGTTTTCCTTATTTGTACCTTTTCAAAACAATAAAAATTTGATTATAAAAAAAAAAAAAATGGTACCTCACTTGTGTGGGTATGCCTAGCGCCCACGAAAGGAAATGGCCCAAAACACAACGCGGACACACCACATTTTTTCACAGAAAACAGAGGTGTTTTTTTACAAAGTGCCTAGCTGTGGATTTTGGCCTCTAGCTAAGCCGGCACCTGGGGAAACCTAGCAAACCAGCGCATTTTCGAAAACTAGACACCTAGGGGAATCTAAGGTGGAGTGACTCGTGGGGCTCTGACCAGGTTCAGTTACCCAGAATCCTTTGCAACCCTCACAATTTAGCCCAAAAAACACTTTTTCCTCACATTTTGGTGTCAGAAAGTTCTGGAATCTGACAGGAGCCACAAATTTCCTTCCACCCAGCGTTCCCCCAAGTCTCCCGATAAAAATGGTACCTCACTTGTGTGGGTATGCCTAGCGCCCATGAAAGGAAATGGCCCAAAACACAACGTGGACACATCACATTTTTTCACAGAAAAGAGAGGTGTTTTTTACAAAGTGCCTACCTGTGGATATTGGCCTCTATCTAAGCCGGCACCTGGGGAAATATAGCAAACCAGCGCATTTTTTAAAACCAGACACCTAGGGGAATCCAAGATGGAGTGACTTGTGGGGCTCTGACCAGGTTCTGTTACCCAGAATCCTTTGCAAACCTCAAAATGTGGCAAAAAAAAAACGCTTTTTCGTCACATTTCGGTGACAGAAAGTTCTGGAATCTGAGAGGAGCCACAACTTTCTTTCTACCCAGCGTTCCCCCAAGTCTCCCGATACAAATGGTACCCCACTTGTGTGGGTAGGCCTAGCACCCACGAAAGGAAATGGCCCAAAACACAACGTGGACACATCACATTTTTTCACAGAAAACAGAGGTGTTTTTTTACAAAGTGCCTACCTGTGGATTTTGGCCTCTAGCTCAGCCGGCACCTGGGGAAACCTAGCAAATGAGCACATTTTGGAAAACTAGACACCTAGTGTCTAGTTGGGCCACGGTTTCGTAGACTGGTCCAGGCCCTGTATACCAGACCCATGGCGCGGGTCAATGGAGTCTTGTCCTCGGCCTTTCCGATACAGCGGGGAACGAGACAGGGCTGCCCCCTCTCCCCTCTCCTCTTTGCTCTGGCCATTGAGCCTTTGGCGGGAATGTTGAGAGATGATCCGATTTACCAGGGATGGAGATGGGGCCCCTCTTATGAAGATCGAGTGGCCTTATACGCGGACGATGTCCTGCTATACATGGCGGACCCGGGAGTGACCGGACCCCGAAGCTTCCAGTTACTGCGACACTTCGAAGAAATCTCGGATCTCAAGATGAACCCGTCCAAATCGGTGCTGGTCCCCTTGACGCAGTCGAGAGACTGCTTTGTCTGGCAGGAGGCGGTTCCACTGCGTCGGTTAAGTTTTAAATACTTGGGGATATGGGTTGCACTGCTCCCTGAGTTGTCCTGGTCCCTGAATTTAAACCCACTGATGTCTCGTATACGGGAAGACCTTGGGCATTGGCATTCTCTACCTCTGAATATTCTGGGCCGTATTGCCCTGTACAAGATGATGATCCTACCTCGCCTCTTATATGTGGTCCAGAACTTACCATTTAGCATTCCACGCTCGTGGTTTAAAAAACTGGACGGAATCACCACCCCCTTCACGTGTGGGGGAACGAGACATAAAGTAGCAACCCGGAACTGCCGAAGAGACATACATGACGGGGGTTGGGCATGGTTGACCCCTACCTGTACTACCTGGCAACACAGCTCCTGGTGGTGCATGACTGGTTCAACGGAGGCTGGTCAGATCCAGCATATCAGGTAGAATTAGACGCCCTAGGATATCCCCATATCCTAGATGTGTTATATGGGGCCCCAATCCCCATGAATCTAGAGCCCATCACCAGAGCGGTATTTTTGGCATGGAGAGCGGCCCTAGGGCATACTGGCTGGAGCAAAGTGGTCACTCAGCAAACACCGCTGTGGCATGGCAGATGGCTGAGAGAGACGGCCGAGTTGGAGGGGTTCAGGAATTGGGACACACTGGGAATATCCCTGGTTGGGGACGTATGGAAAGGAAGCTTGAGGAAGTCCTTTGATGAAATGCAGCAAGAATTCCAACTATCCCCGAAACAATTCTTTAAATATCTCCAGCTCCGACATGCCCTCACTAGGCACTTGAAAGAACTATCCCATATACCAGAGTTCAACCCGGTTGAAGCCAAAACACAAATGGGCAACCTGGGGAGGAAGGGGGTCTCTCAAATCTATAGAATGCTGATCACAAACGCTCCAGGGGATCTATATCATCTCAGGAAAGGATGGGAGAAATGGGTGGGTCCACTTGAAGAGGAAGACTGGGTGGAGGCACTGATGGCCCCCCGAACGCTGGTAGTGTTGACGAGGTTAAGGGTGACTCAATTCTTCATCCTTCACAAAGCATATCTGACTCCAAACAGATTGTACAAAATGGGTGCCCTTGGCTCTAGTCGGTGCCCAAGATGCAAAGAGGACAAAGCTGACTTCTATCATATGATATGGTCCTGCCCAATGACTCAGAGGTTCTGGAAGGGGATAAACCAGGAGCTGAATAAAGCCTTGGGATCACCACAGGTACTGACTCCTAAAACGATACTATTGGGGATGATGAGTGATATGGAGGGATCTAGAACAGATAAAACATTGGTTGGAACGGCGACTGCGGTAGCAAAGAGAGATATAGCAGCCACTTGGATGAGCACCAAAGGTCCTTCCCTTCAGAAATGGAGGAAGGGGGTGGACTGGTGTGCAGCCCAAGAAAAAGTGGTGTGTGAATCAAGGGGATGCCCTCACAAGTATGAAAGAATATGGGGGAAATGGGTGGGACTCCTAAGCTAAGATAAGGGGCTTAGAACAAATGTATACCCTTGTTATTCTTACCTTGTTTCTACCCTGGCAAACTGTGACGAAGTGACTTCTTACAGATGTTTGAAACATTGAAATGTCTGACCAGAATATATTGTCCAACCGGTGTGAAAGAGATCAAGTTTTGCTAGTTATTTGTTTTCCTTATTTGTACCTTTTCAAAACAATAAAAATTTGATTATAAAAAAAAAAAAAATGGTACCTCACTTGTGTGGGTATGCCTAGCGCCCACGAAAGGAAATGGCCCAAAACACAACGCGGACACACCACATTTTTTCACAGAAAACAGAGGTGTTTTTTTACAAAGTGCCTAGCTGTGGATTTTGGCCTCTAGCTAAGCCGGCACCTGGGGAAACCTAGCAAACCAGCGCATTTTCGAAAACTAGACACCTAGGGGAATCTAAGGTGGAGTGACTCGTGGGGCTCTGACCAGGTTCAGTTACCCAGAATCCTTTGCAACCCTCACAATTTAGCCCAAAAAACACTTTTTCCTCACATTTTGGTGTCAGAAAGTTCTGGAATCTGACAGGAGCCACAAATTTCCTTCCACCCAGCGTTCCCCCAAGTCTCCCGATAAAAATGGTACCTCACTTGTGTGGGTATGCCTAGCGCCCATGAAAGGAAATGGCCCAAAACACAACGTGGACACATCACATTTTTTCACAGAAAAGAGAGGTGTTTTTTACAAAGTGCCTACCTGTGGATATTGGCCTCTATCTAAGCCGGCACCTGGGGAAATATAGCAAACCAGCGCATTTTTTAAAACCAGACACCTAGGGGAATCCAAGATGGAGTGACTTGTGGGGCTCTGACCAGGTTCTGTTACCCAGAATCCTTTGCAAACCTCAAAATGTGGCAAAAAAAAAACGCTTTTTCGTCACATTTCGGTGACAGAAAGTTCTGGAATCTGAGAGGAGCCACAACTTTCTTTCTACCCAGCGTTCCCCCAAGTCTCCCGATACAAATGGTACCCCACTTGTGTGGGTAGGCCTAGCACCCACGAAAGGAAATGGCCCAAAACACAACGTGGACACATCACATTTTTTCACAGAAAACAGCAGTGATTTTTTACAAAGTGCCTACCTCTGGATTTTGGCCTCTAGCTCACCCAGCAACTGGGGAAACTAAGCAAACCAGCGCATTTTTGAAAACTAGATACCTAGGGGAATATAAGATGGGGTGACCTGTGGGGCTCTGACCAGGTTCTGTTACCCAGATTCCTTTGCAAACCTCAAAATGTGGCGAAAAAAACACTTTTTCCTCACATTTCGGCAGCAGAAAGTTCTTGAATCTGACAGAAGCCACAAATTTCCTTCCACCCAGCGTTCCCCCAAGTCAGTCTCCCGATAAAAATGGTACCTCACTTGTGTGGGTAGGCCTAGCGCCCACGAAAGGAAATGGCCCCAAACACAACGCGGACACACCACATTTTTTCACAGAAAACAGAGGTGTTTTTTTACAAAGTGCCTACCTGTGGATTTTGGCCTCTAGCTCACCCGGCACCTGGGGAAACCTAGCAAACCAGCACATTTTTGAAAACTAGATACCTAGGGGAATCTAAGATGGGGTGACTTGTGGGGCTCTGACCAGGTTCTGTTACCCAGAATCCTTTGCAAACCTCAAAATATGGCGAAAAAAATGCTTTTTCCTCACATTTCGGTGACAGAAAGTTCTGGAACCTGGGAGGAGCCACAACTTTCTTTCTACCCAGCGTTCCCCCAAGTCTCCCGATACACATGGAACCTCACTTGTGTGGGTAGGCCTAGCACCCATGAAAGGAAATGGCCCAAAACACAACGTGGACACATCACATTTTTTCACAGAAAACAGCAGTGTTTTTTTACAAAGTGCCTACCTGTGGATTTTGGCCTCTAGCTCACCCAGCACCTGGGGAAACCTAGCAAACCAGCGCATTTTTGAAAACTAGATACCTAGGGGAATGTAAGATGGGGTGACTTGTGGGGCTCTGACCAGGTTCTGTTACCCAGATTCCTTTGCAAACCTCAAAATTTGGCAAAAAAAACGCTTTTACCTCACAGTTCGGTGACAGAAAGTTCTGGAACCTGAGAGGAGCCACAACTTTCTTTCCACCCAGCGTTCCCCCAAGTCAGTCTCCCGATAAAAAATGGTACCTCACTTGTGTGGGTAGGCCTAGCTCCCACGAAAGGAAATGGCCCAAAACACAACGAGGACACACCACATTTTTTCACAGAAAACAGAGGTGTTTTTTTACAAAGAGCCTACCTGTGGATTTTGGCCTCTAGCTCACCCGGCACCTGGGGAAACCTAGCAAACCAGCGTATTTTTGAAAACTAGATACCTAGGGGAATCTAAGATGGGGTGACTTGTGGGGCTCTGACCAGGTTCTCTTACCCAGAATCCTTTGCAAACCTCAAAATTTGGCAAAATAAACGCTTTTACCTCACAGTTCGGTGACAGAAAGTTCTGGAACCTGAGAGGAGCCACAACTTTCTTTCTACCCAGCGTTCCCCCAAGTCCCCCGATACAAATGGAACCTCACTTGTGTGGGTAGGCCTAGCACCCACGAAAGGAAATGGCCCAAAACACAACGTGGACACATCACATTTTTTCACAGAAAACAGAGGTGTTTTTTACAAAGTGCCTACCTGTGGATTTTGGCCTCTAGCTAAGCCGGCACCTGGGGAAACCTAGCAAACCAGCGCATTTTTGAAAACTAGACACCTAGTGGAATCTAAGATGGAGTGACTTGTGGGGCTCTGACCAGGTTCAGTTACCCAGAATCCTTTGCAACCCTCACAATTTGGCCCAAAAAACACTTTTTCCTCAAATTTTGGTGACAGAAAGTTCTGGAATCTGACAGGAGCCACAAATTTCCTTCCACCCAGCGTTCCTCCAAGTCTCCCGATAAAAATAGTAACTCACTTGTGTGGGTATGCCTAGCACCCACGAAAGGAAATGGCCCAAAACACAACATGGACACATCACATTTTTTCACAGAAAAGAGAGTTTTTTTTTACAAAGTGCCTACCCATGGATTTTGGCCTCTATCTAAGCCGGCACCTGGGGAAACCTAGCAAACCAGTGCATTTTGTAAAACTAGACAGCTAGGGGAATCCAGGATGGAGTGGCTTGTGGGGCTCTGACCAGGTTCTGTTACCCAGAATCCTTTGCAAACCTCAAAATTTGGCGAAACAAACACTTTTTCCTCACATTTCGGTGACAGAAAGTTCTGGAATCTGACAGGAGCCACAAATTTCCTTCCACCCAGCGTTCCCCCAAGTCATTCTCCCGATAAAAATGGTACCTCACTTGTGTGGCTAGGCCTAGCTCCCACGAAAGGAAATGGCCCAAAACACAACGCGGACACACCACATTTTTTCACAGAAAACAGAGGTGTTTTTTTACAAAGTGCCTACCTGTGGATTTTGGCCTCTAGCTCACCCGGCACCTGGGGAAACCTAGCAAACCAGCGTATTTTTGAAAACTAGATACCTAGGGGAATCTAAGATGGGGGGACTTGTGGGGCTCTGACCAGGTTCTGTTACCCAGAATCCTTTGCAAACCTCAAAATTTGGCAAAAAAAAAGCTTTTTCCTCACAGTTCGGTGACAGAAAGTTCTGGAACCTGAGAGGAGCCACAACTTTCTTTCTACCCAGCGTTCCCCCAAGTCTCCCGATACAAATGGAACCTCACTTGTGTGGGTATGCCTAGCACCCACGAAAGGAAATGGCCCAAAACACAACGTGGACACATCACATTTTTTCACAGAAAATAGAGGTTTTTTTTACAAAGTGCCTACCTATGGACTTTGGCCTCTATCTAAGCCGGCACCTGGGGAAACTAAGCAAACCAGTGCATTTTCTAAAACTAGACAGCTAGGGGAATCCAGGATGGAGTGGCTTGTGGGCCTCTGACCAGGTTCTGTTACCCAGAATCCTTTGCAAACCTCAAAATTTGGCGAAACAAACACTTTTTCCTCACATTTCGGTGACAGAAGGTTCAGGAATCTTAGAGGAGCCACAAATGTCCTTCCACCCAGCGTTCCCCTAAGTCTCACGATAAAAATGGTACCTCACTTGTATGGGTAGGCCTAGCGTCCACGAAAGGAAATGGTCCAAAACACAACGTGGACACATCACATTTTTTCACAGAATACAGAGGTGTTTTTTTACAAAGTGCCTACCTGTGGATTTTGGCCTCTAGCTAAGCCGGCACCTGGGGAAATATAGCAAACCAGTGCATGTTTGAAAACTAGACAACTAGGGGAATCCAAGATGGAGTGACTTGTGGGGCTCTGACCAGGTTCTGTTACCCAGAATCCTTTGCAAACCTCAAAATATGGCCAAAAAAACACTTTTTCCTCTCATTTCAGTGACAGAAAGTTGTGGAATCTGAGAGGAGCCACAAATGTCCTTCCACCCAGCGTTCCCCCAAGTCTCCCGATAAAAATGGTACCTCACTTGTGGGAGTGGGCCAGGTGCCTGCAACAGAAAAAGGCCAAAAACTTGTAGATATTGAGGGGATAGCACAGCAAGTTGTTAAGCACATATTTTTCTTTTATACATCTTTTAGGCTGACTCTGCTTTGGGGTCCCATGCAAGTGAGGTATAGTTTTACTTGGGGGACTGAGGGGAACACTGGGTGGTAGGAAATTTGTGCGGCAGGGGTGATCCTACAAAGAAAAGTGAGGAAAATATGATTTTTTAATCCACATTTTTAGTTTTGCCGAGGAGTCTGGGTATGAAAATTATGGGGGATCCAGCCAAGCCACACCTCCTTGGACTCCTTGGGGTGTCTATTTTTAAAACATGTCTGGGTTTGGTAGGTTTCCCTAGATGAAGGCCGCACCCAGGACCAAAACCATAGGTGTCCCCCCACTCCCCAACACAGGTAGTTTTGCAATAGATCATTTTGGTGTGTCCACATACTTATGTGATGTTCCCAACACTAAAATTGTGAAAAGAAATGCACTTAGGATTATGTTAAAAAGACCCCTCCCCCACCAACTAAGTTGGTGGCATGCTTCATCATCGGGGTCCACCCGAGGCACCTAGCGTGTCACAGGTGTCCTGCGACTGTTAATAACTGAAAAGCCAAAAAACTGAACCAATGACTCACAGCTCGGGAGCTGTAAAGCCACAGCAAGGCACCAACCGCTCTACAGTCCATTCACACACCTTTCATACATGACACGCACAAGACCATTCACGCCAGCAGCCATGGGTCCAGCACATTATAACACTCGCATCGTCAGACAGCGCCATACGCCCACATGCCTGATACAGCAATCACACCAGCTGATGGGAAAGTGTGGACTGGTGTTTGGCTGGCAGTGTGTTGCAGTAGCCAACAGCAAGTCAATATGTACACCCTCCACCAAGCGCCACTCCACACACAATGGCATCACTTCTTTTTTTTTTAAACAAAGAAACCACTGACAAATTAGAAATAATTACAAAACTACAAGCACAAAAGCTCTGACTAAGTACATGACAGAAATGCCAACAATGAAACCGAACACATGAAAATACAAAACAGGCAGTTTACACTCATGGTTGTTCCCAGTAATTCTTCTAGGTGTGGTAATTCTTAAAACAACTACCCACACACAGCCCAGGCTTTGAAGGACAATCTGGGCAGTACATTTGAGTTTCCCTCCGGATACCTCTTCGAAAACACACACTACATTTCTTAGCTGGAAAGTCTTTTTTGGGTGTGGGAGGAATGTGCTCAGCAAAGTGGCGATCTTTCAAACTAGCCACATCCTCCACCACTGCTTCTCTAGGAACTCTGGCTTGTTCCACCACAATAAGGCTCTCTATCACTGATTACAGAAATTTCACAAATGTCATCTTTGACTCTGGAGACCTATCCTTAAACACAATAAAAGCATTACAAGTTGCTAAGTGGAAGAGGTGAATTGCTAACTTCTTATACCAAACAAAAGACTTACGAATAGCAGTATAAGGTTCCAACCTTTGATCAACTCTATCTACACCTCCCATGTGCTTATTATAATCTAAAATGCACACAGGTTTGCGCTCTTCAGCAACCTGGCCCCAAACAGTCACGGGGGAAGTACTCTCATCATGGATGGTACTTAGCATGTAGATGTCCCTCCTGCCTGAAATTTCAAACCTAGCAGCTCATCATTCTGCAAGGCACTGAACTGTCCCCTCTCAAGTTTTTTACAGACAAGCTCCCTTGGCTAGCCTTTCTGGTTACAACGAATTGTGCCACAAGCAACAGTGTCCACTCTAAACAATTCCTTGAACAACTGCACTCCAGTGTAAAAGTTATCTACATACAAATGGTG
This sequence comes from Pleurodeles waltl, assembly GCF_031143425.1. Classification (NCBI taxonomy): domain Eukaryota; kingdom Metazoa; phylum Chordata; class Amphibia; order Caudata; family Salamandridae; genus Pleurodeles; species Pleurodeles waltl. The sequence goes on along the minus strand of NC_090439.1, from coordinate 187,635,781 downwards.
ACCTGTGGTCTACCAAGTTCCCACACAATTTTCTCAGTAACTCCAAAAGTTGGAGGATAACCAGGGGGGTCAATACTGGAATCCCTACCAGTGTAGACATGGAAATTATACACATATCCTGTACTACTTTCAGACAGCATATACAATTTAATTCCATATTGTGCCCTCTTGCTTGTAATGTACTGCCTAAAAACCAAACGACCCTTGAAGAGGACCATAGACTCGTCCACAGCTATTTCTTTGCCTGGAACATAGACCTCCGAAAACCGATCTACAAAATGATCAAGGACAGGCCTAATCTTAAAAAGACGGTCAGAATTAGGGTGATCCTGTGGCAAGGCTAATACATTGTCAATAAAATGCTGCATCCTAAGAAGAAGCAAATACTGCTTACTACTCATGGTTGCAGGAAATATAGCTGTTGCCATCAAGGGACTAGTAGACCAATAAGAAGCCAGCGACGGCTTCCTTATCAACCCCATCAAAAGAGTGAACCCCAAAAACCTTTTCATCTCCTCCAAATTTGTGGGAATCCACTGGGTAGCTCTAGAGTGTGGCCTAAGTCTAGCAGCGTTGTCCCTCAAATACTGCTCTGCATACAAATTAGTCTGCTCAACAATCTCTTCCAAAAACCCATAAGCCACAAATAACTCAAAGAAATTGACAGGCAAAAAGTTCTCTGTATTGACTCTACACCCCAAGTGACCAGTAAAGGCAGGCAACTCTGGCTGCTCCATGTTTGGGGCAACCTAGAGTTCAAGTCCTCTAACGGGAAACCTTTCAGCCCCAGGTTGCTGCACTAATGGCACATCAGTGTCCTCCTCTAAAAGAGGCCCTTCATCTGCACTGAGTGTGGCTTCCTCATCAGAAGATTCCTTTCCGACAAACTTCACTGCCAGAATCTCTCACTTCCTCCTCTGCCTCAGATGCAGAGTCCTTCATAATCATGAACAGACAATGACTCAAAAAAAGCATTCCAACTACCGGCTGAGCGGTCATCCTGCGGCTAGCCATGATCTTTCCTACGAAAATTAATTGGACAAATGCACCACCAACAACCAGCACTGTGTACGATAAGTAATAAAGTGTAGCTTTATTAGTAAGAGTTATAAACTCAAAAACTATACAGCTCGCTTGCCTGAAAAAGCTTGAATCACCAGCAACTACTCTGCACAGACACAGCAATCACCAATGATATCCCACTAGAAAGAAAGAAAGAAAAGAAAATTTGAAATAAGACAACACAAATATCATTGTGCACAAATCAATGGACAATTTCACACAAACCTGCATTTAATACACCACTTACAAACTTGTCATTCATGCATGGCAACAATACTCCTTTGGAGTAAATTGTTTATACTTACCTAAAAATGCAACTATGCAAACCGCAGGTCAACCACCGCCAAAACCGCAAGAAGCCACAGCAAAGAAAGCAAAAGCTTTTAACTAGAACAAAAAGGAGGGAAAAATTATCACAAATGCAAATACTTCGTCACTTGACAAACATCCCACCATCAAGCATTTAGAAATTGGTGCCTAAGTGGATTCTGCCATAGGGGCAGATGGGCCTACAAAAAAATAGGCCTATCTGCTCCAAGGAGGGCAGAAAATACCTTTAGTAGTGTGTCCCCAAGGGGAGCGAGCCTTGCCCAAGGGGCTACCCCCCAAACAAAAAAAACACACACACACTATCCCTGGCACCTACGTGGCTTCAGCCCCCTTGGGGACAATGGGCCTAAAAAAAAAATAGGCCCCTCTGCCCCCAAGGGGGGCAGAAATGGCCTTGGTACACGTGCCCCCAAAAGGGGGAGACCCTTGCCCAAGGGGCCACCCCCCCCATCCACTAACACACACTATCCCTGGTGTCTAAATGGCTTCTGCCCCCCTTCGGGGCAGATGCGCCTAAAAAAAATAGGCCCATCTGCCCCCAAAGGGGGTAGAAAGGGCCAACAGTTCAATGCCCTCCTTGGGGGGGCACCCCTTGCCCAAGGGGACGCCCCCCTCACATAAATAAACATATTTTAAAAATCCCTGGCGTTCTAGTGGTTTCTGCCCCCCTTGGGGGCAGATCAGCCTAAAAATAATAGGCCGATCTGTCCCCAAGGGGGGCAGAAATGGCCTTGATACACGTGCCCCCAAAGGGGGGCGATCCTTGTCCAAGGGGTCGCCCCCCCTCCACTAACACACACACACACTATCCCTGGTGTCTAAGTGGCTTCTGCCCCCCTTGGGGGCAGATGGGTCTAAAAAAATAGGCCCATCTTCCCCCAAGGTGGGCAGAAATGGCCAACAGTTCAATGCCCCCCTTGTGGGGGCACCCCTTGCCCAAGGGGACGCCCCCCACAAAAATAAACATATAAAAAAATCCCTGGCGTTCTAGTGGTTTCTGCCCCCCTTGGGGGCAGATCAGCCTAAAAATAATAGGCCGATCTGCCCCCAAGGGGGGCAGACATGGCCAAAACAAACATGCCCCCCACATGGGAGCGACCCTTGCCCAAGGGGCCGCTCCTCAACACAAAACAGCAGAAATAAAGAAGAAAATAAAAATCCCTGGCATCTAGTGGTTTCTGCCCCCCTTGGGGGCAGATCAGCCTAAACATATTAGGCTTCCCCTTCCAACCCTGCCTTGGGGTGGGGGGTGGGGAGGGAACCCCATAGAGGGAGCGCTAGCGCTCCCTCCGGGCTCGGGCCGAGGACGTAATGGTTATGTCCTCGTCACAGGAACACTGTGCCGCAGGACGTAACCACTACGTCCGCGGCACAGAAGGGGTTAATAAGGCCATTATGGTATTAACCCCTTCTGTGCCGCGGACGTAGTGGTTATGTCCTGCGGCACAGTGCTGCTGTGTCGAGGACGTAACCACTACGTCCTCGGCACACAGCCCAGAGGGAGCGCTCTCGCTCCCTCTGTGTGCTTCCCTCCCACCCCCCCAAAGTCAGGGATGGAAGGGGAAGCCCTTCCCCTTCCACCCCCGACCCCCCCACCCCCCATAATGACGTTAGCGTGCGATCGCGCGCTGACTTCATTATGGGGATATCGCCGCACAGGAAGCCATTTGCTTCCTGTGCGGCGTGGAGTGAAGAGGTGAGTTCCTCTTCCCGGTGGGTGGGGGGTTTGGTCTAAAGAGGCACCGGGGGAAAGGAAAGGCTTTTCCTTTCCCCCGGTGTCTCTTTGAGCATTCCTGCTGCCCGATCGCATTGCGATCGGGCAGCAGGAATGCCCACTAGACACCAGGGATTTCTTTTTTTTGTTAATTTTCTTGTTTCTTGTTGGCGGGGAGCGGCCCCTTGGGCAAGGGTCACTCCCCTTTGGGGGGCAATTAGTTACGGCCATTTCTGCCCCCCTTGGGGGCAGATTGGCTACTTTTTAGCCAGATCTGCCCCCAAGGGGGGCAGAAAACACTAGATCACCAGGGATATATTTGTATGTGCATTTATGTGTGGGGGGGTGCCCCCTTGGGCAAGGGGTGCCCCCCCCAAGGGGGCAGAGAACTGTTGGCCTTTTCTGCCCCCCTTGGGGGCAGATCGGCCTATTTTTTTTAGGTCCATTTGCCCCCAAGGGGGGCAGAAGCCACCTAGGCACCAGGGATTGTGTGTGTAGTGGATGGGGGGGCGCCCCCTTGGGCAAGGGTCGCTCCCCTTTGGGGGGCATGTCTTTTAGGGCCATTATGCCCCCCTTGAGGGCAGATTGGCTACTTTTTAGCCAGATCTACCCCCAAGGGAGGCAGAAAACACTAGATCACCAGTTTTTTTTATTTTTATGTGTATTTATGTGGGGGGGGTGCCCCCTTGGGCAAGGGGCACCCCCCCAAGGGGGCATGTCTTTTAGGGCCATTTCTGCCCCCCTTGAGGGCAGATCAGCCTATTATTTTTAGGCTGATCTGCCCCAAGGGGGGCAGAAACCACTAGAATGCCAGGGATTTTTTTTTATGTGTTTATTTTTGTGGGGGGGCGTCCCCTTGGGCACGGGGCGCCCCCCCAAGGGAGGCATTGACCTGCTGGCCATTTCTGCCCCCCCTGGGGGCAGATGGGCCTATTTTTGTAGGCCCACCTGCCCCCAAGGGGGGCAGAAGCCACTTAGACACCAGGGATAGTGTGTGTGTGTGTGTGTTAGCGGATGGGGGGGGGCCTTGGGCAAGGGTCGCCCCCCACTTTGGGGGCACATGTACCCAGGCCATTTCTGCACCCCTTGGAGACAGATCAAGCTATTATTTTTTGGCTGGTCTGCCCCCAAGGTGGGCAGAAACCACTAGAACGCCAGTTGTTAAAAAAAAAAAAAAATTTTTTTGTGGGGGGGCGTCCCCTTGGTCACGGGGCGCCCCCCCAAGGGGGCATTGACCTGTTGGCCATTTCTACACCCCCTGGGGGCAGAGGGGCCTATTTTGTTAGGCCCACCTGCCCCCAAGGGGGGCAGAAGCCACTTAGACACCAGGGATAGTGTGTGTGTGTGTGTGTGTTAGTGGATGGGGGGGGAGCCTTGGGCAAGGGTCGCCCCCCACTTTGGGGGCACATGTACCCAGGCCATTTCTGCACCCCTTGGAGACAGATCAGCCTATTATTTTTTGGCTGGTCTGCCCCCAAGGTGGGCAGAAACCACTAGAACGCCAGGGTTTTTTTTTTATTTGTTTTTTTTTGTGGGTGGGCGTCCCGTTGGTCACGGGGCGCCCCCCCAAGGGGTCATTGACCTGTTGGCCATTTCTACACCCCCTGGGGGCAGATGGGCCTATTTTCTTAGGCCCACCTGCCCCCAAGGGGGGCAGAAGCCACTTAGACACCAGGGATAGTGTGTGTGTGTGTGTGTGTGTGTGTTAGTGGATGGGGGGGGCCTTGGGCAAGGGTCGCCCCCAACTTTGGGGGCACATGTACCCAGGCCATTTCTGCACCCCTTGGAGACAGATCAGCCTATTATTTTTAGGCTGGTCTGCCCCCAAGGGGGGCAGAAACCACTAGAACGCCAGGGATTTTTTTTTATTTGTTTATTTTTGTGGGGGGGCGTCCCCTTGGTCACGGGGCGCCCCCCCAAGGGGGGCATTGACCTTTTGGCCATTTCTACACCCCCTGGGGGCAGATGGGCCTATTTTCTTAGGCCCACCTGCCCCCAAGGGGCACTTAGACACCAGGTGTGTGTGTGTGTTAGTGGATGGGGGGGGCCTTGGGCAAGGGTCGCCCCCCACTTTGGGGGCACATGTACCCAGGCCATTTCTGCACCCCTTGGAGACAGATCAGCCTATTATTTTTAGGTTGGTCTGCCCCCAAGGGGGGCAGAAACCACTAGAACGCCAGGGTTTTTTTTTTATTTGTTTTTTTTTGTGGGGGGGCGTCCCGTTGGTCACGGGGCGCCCCCCCAAGGGGGGCATTGACCTGTTGGCCATTTCTACACCCCCCGGGGGCAGATGGGCCTATTTTCTTAGGCCCACCTGCCCCCAAGGGGGCAGAAGCCACTTAGACACCAGGGATAGTGTGTGTGTGTGTGTTAGTGGATGGGGGGGGCCTTGGGCAAGGGTCGCCCCCAACTTTGGGGGCACATGTACCCAGGCCATTTCTGCACCCCTTGGAGACAGATCAGCCTATTATTTTTAGGCTGGTCTGCCCCCAAGGGGGGCAGAAACCACTAGAACGCCAGGGATTTTTTTTTATTTGTTTATTTTTGTGGGGGGGCGTCCCCTTGGTCACGGGGTGCCCCCCCAAGGGGGGCATTGACCTTTTGGCCATTTCTACACCCCCTGGGGGCAGATGGGCCTATTTTCTTAGGCCCACCTGCCCCCAAGGGGCACTTAGACACCAGGTGTGTGTGTGTGTTAGTGGATGGGGGGGGCCTTGGGCAAGGGTCGCCCCCCACTTTGGGGGCACATGTACCCAGGCCATTTCTGCACCCCTTGGAGACAGATCAGCCTATTATTTTTAGGTTGGTCTGCCCCCAAGGGGGGCAGAAACCACTAGAACGCCAGGGATTTTTTTTTTGTTTATTTTTGTGGGGGGGCGTCCCCTTGGTCACGGGGCGCCCCCCCAAGGGGGGCATTGACCTGTTGGCTATTTCTACACCCCCTGGGGGCAGATGGGCCTATTTTCTTAGGCCCACCTGCCCCCAAGGGGGGCAGAAGCCACTTAGGCACCAGGGATAGTGTTGTGTGTGTTTTTTTGTTTTTTTGTTTGTTTGAGGGCTGTCCCCTTTGGCAAGGGTCGCTCTCCATGGGGACACACTACTAAAGGTATTTTCTGGCTTCCTGGGGCAGACAGGCCTATTTGTTTAGTAGGCCCATCTGCCCCTATGGCAGAATCCACTTAGGCACCAATTTCTAAATGTTTGATGGTGGGGTGTTTGTCAACTGAAGAAGTCTTTGCATTTGTGATAAAAAATGTTTTCCTCCTTTTTGTTCTAGTTCAAAGCTTTTGCTTTATTTGCTGTGGCTCCTTGCGGTTTTGGCGGTGGTTGACCTGCAGTTTGCACAGTTGCATGTTTTAGGTAAGTAAAAACAATTTACTCCAAAGGAGTATTGTTGCCATGCATGAATGACATGTTTGTAGGGGGTGTACTAAATGCAGGATTGTGTGTGAAATTGTCCTTAGGTTTGTGCACAATGATATTTGTTTTGTCTTATTTCTAATTTGCCTTTCTTTCTTTATTTTTAGTGGGATATCATTGGTGATTGCTGTGTAGTTGCTGGTGAATCAAGCTTTTTCAGGCAAGTGAGCGGTATAGTTTTTGAGTTTATAACTCTTACTAACAAAGCTACACTTTGTTACTTGTCTTACACAGTGCTGGTTGTTGGTGGTGAATTTGTCCAGTTAATTTTAGCAGGAGAGATCATGGCTAGCCGCAGGATGACCGCTCTGCAGGTGGTTGGTATGCTTTTTGAGTCACAGTCTGATCATGACTATGAGACGGACTCTGCATCTGAGGCAGAGGAGGAAGTCAGAGATTCTGGCAGTGATGTTTCTGTTGGAGGGGAATCTTCTGATGATGAAGCCACACTCAGTGCAGATGAAGGGCCTGTTTTAGAGGAGGACATTGATGTGCCAATAGTGCAGCAACCTGGGGCCGAAAGGTTTCCCGTTATAAGACCTGATGTCTGGGTTGCCCCAAACATGGAGCAGCCAGAGTTGCCTGCCTTTACTGGTCTCCCGGGGTGTAACGCCAATACAGAGAACTTTATGCCTATCAATTTCTTTGAGTTATTCATGGATGATATGTTTTTGGAAGAGATTGTTGAGCAGACTAATTTGTATGCGGAGCAGCATTTGAGGGACAACGCTGCTAGACTTAGGCCACACTCTAGAGCTGCCCAGTGGATTCCCACAAATTTGGAGGAGTTAAAAAAGTTTTTGGGTTTGACTTTTTTGATGGGGTTGATAAGGAAGCCGTCACTGGCTTCTTATTGGTCTACTAGTCCCTTGATGGCAACAGCTATATTTCCAGCGACCATGAGTCGTAATCGGTATTTGCTTCTTCTTAGGATGCTGCATTTTGTTGACAATGCATTAGCCTTGCCACGAGATCACCCAGATTCTGACCGTCTTTTTAAGATTAGGCCTGTCCTTGATCATTTGGTTTTCGGAGGTCTATGTTCCAGGCAAAGAGTTAAGTGTGGACGAGTCTTTGGTCCTCTTCAAGGGTCGTTTGGTTTTTAGGCAGTACATTCCTAGCAAAAGGGCACGATATGGAATTAAATTGTATATGCTGTCTGAAAGTAGGACAGGATATGTGTATAGTTTCCGTGTGTACACTGGTAGGGATTCCAATATTGACCCCCCCTGTTTGTCCTCCCACTTTTGGAGTTACTGAGAAAATTGTGTGGGATCTTGGTAGACGACTGTTCAATAAAGGTCACCATTTGTATGTAGATAACTTCTACACTGGTGTGCAATTATTCAAGGAATTGTTTGAGTGGACACAGTTGCTTGTGGCACAATCCGTTCTAACCGGAAAGGCTATCCAAGGGAGCTTGTCTGTAAAAAACTTGAGAGAGGACAGTGCTGTGCCTTGCGGAACGAGGAGCTGCTAGCTTTGACATTTTCAGACAAGAGGGATGTCTACATGCTAAGTACCATCCATGATGAGAGTACTTCCCCTGTGACTGTTTGGGGCCAGGTTGCTGAAGTGCGCAAACCTGTGTGCATTTTAGATTATAATAAGCACATGGGAGGTGTAGATAGAGTTGACCAGAGGTTGGAACCTTATACTGCTATTCGTAAGTCTTACGTTTGGTATAAGAAGTTAGCACTTCACCTCTTCCACTTAGCAACCTTCAATGCTTTTATTGTGTTTAGGGATAGGTCTCCAGAGTCAAAGATGACATTTGTGAAATTTCAGGAGTCAGTGATAGAGAGCCTTATTGTAGTGGAACAGGCCAGAGTTCCTAGAGAAGCAGTGGTGGAGGATGTGGCTAGATTGAAAGATCACCACTTTGCTGAGCACATTCCTCCCACACCCAAAAAAGACTTTCCAGATAAGAAATGTAGAGTGTGTTTTCGAAGAGGTATCCGGAGGGAGACTCGAATGTACTGCCCAGATTGTCCTTCAAAGCCTGGGCTGTGTGTCGGTGCTTGTTTTAAGAATTACCACACCCAGAAGAATTTCTGGGAACAACCATGAGTGTAAACTCATGTCGGTTTTGTATTTTCATGTGTTTAGTTTCATGGTTAGCATTTCTGTCATGTTCTTAGTTAGAGCTTTTGTGTTTGTAGTTTTGTAATTCTTTCTACTTAGTTAGGGGTTTCTCTGTTAAAAAAAAAAAAAAAAAAATGATGCCATTGTGTGTGGAGTGGGGCTTGGCTGAGAGTGTACATATTGACTTGATGTTGGCTACTGCAACACACTGCCAGCCAAACACCAGTCCACACACTCCCATCAGCTGGTGTGATTGTTGTATCAGGCATGTGGGCGTATGTAAGTGATGGGCCCTTGAGTGGCGCTGTCTGTCGATGTGAGTGTTGTAATGTGCTGGGCCCATGGCTGGCGGTGTGAATGGCCTTGTGTGTGTCATGTATGAAAGTTGTGTGAATGGACTGTAAAGCAGTTGGTGCCTTGTCGCGGCTTTACAGCTCACGAGCTGTGAGTCATTGGTTCAGTTTTTTGCCTTTCAGTTACTAACAGTGCATTTCATTTTTGTGAAAGCTCTTGTTAGTAAAATTTGATCCACTGAACCATCACTCACCCTCGTGCCAAATCCAACCAGTATGTGTGGTAAAAATGACAAAACCTGCTCCGCTGTAATCAGGCGTCGCAGCACACCTGTGACACGCTAGGTGCCTCAGGTGGGACCCCGATGATGAAGCATGCAACCAACTTGGTTGGTGGGTGAGGGGTCTTTTTCACATAATCTAAGTGTGTTTATTTTCTAAATTTTAGTGTTTGGCACATCACGGACGTATGTGGGCACATCAAAACGATATATTACAAAACTACCTGTGTTTGGGGGGGAGAGGGCACCTATGTTTTGGGTCCTGTGTGCGGCCTTCATCTAGGGAAACCTACCAAACCCAGAATTTTTTTTAAACTAGACACCTCAAGGAGTCCAGGGAGGTGTGGCTTGCGTGGATCCCCCAACATTTTCTTACCCAGACTCCTCTGTAAACCTCAAAATGTGCTTAAAAAAGCATATTTTCCTTACTTTTCTTCGTAGGATCACCACTCCAGCACAAAATTCCTACTCCCCAGTGTTCCCCTCAGTCTCCCAAGTAAAATGACACCTCACTTATGTGGGTCCCCAAAGCAGAGTCAGTCTAAAGATGTATAAAAGAATATGTCCTTATAAACTTGCTGTGCTATCCCCTCTATCTCTACAAGTTTTGGGCCTTATTCTGTTGCAGGCACCTGGCCCACCCACACAAGTGAGGTATAATTTTTATCGGGAGACTTGGGGGAACGCTGGGTGGAAGGAAATTTGTGGCTCCACTCAGATTCCAGAACTTTCTGTCACCGAAATGTGTGGAAAATGTGTTTTTTTAGACAGAATTTGAGGTTTGCAAAGGATTCTGGGTAACAGAACCTGGTCAGAGCCCCGCAAGTCACCCCATCTTGGATTACCCTAGGTCTCTAGTTTTCAAAAATGCACAGGTTTGGTAGGTTTCCCTAGGTGCCGGCTGAGCTAGAGGCCAAAATCTACAGGTAGGCACTGTTTTCAATTAAAAAATGTGATGTGTCCACGTTGCGTTTTGGGGTGACTCCTGTCGCGGGCGCTAGGCCTACCCACACAAGTGAGGTATCATTTTTATCGGGAGACGTGGAGGAACGCTGGGTGGAAGGAAATTTGTGGCTCCACTCAGATTCCAGAACTTTCTGTCACCGAAATGTGAGGAAAATGCGTTTTTTTAGACAGAATTTGAGGTTTGCAATGGATTCTGGGTAACAGAACCTGGTCCGAGCCACACAAGTCACCCCATCTTGGATTCCCCTAGGTCTCTAGTTTTCAGAAATGCACAGGTTTGGTAGGTTTCCCTAGGTGGCGGCTGAGCTACAAGCCAAAATCTACAGGTAGGCACTTTGCAAAAAACACCTCTGTTTTCCTTCACAAATTTGGATGTGTCCACGTTGCGCTTTGGGGCGTTTCCTGTCGCGGGCGCTAGGCCTACCCACACAAGTGAGGTATCATTTTTATCGGGAGACGTGGGGGAACGCTGGGTGGAAGGAAATTCGTGGCTCCTCTCAGATTCCAGAACTTTTTGCCACAGAAATGTTAGGAACATGTGTTTTTTTAGCCAAATTTTGAGTTTTGCAAAGGATTCTGGGTAACAGAACCTGGTCTGAGCCACACAAGTCACCCCATCTTGGATTCCCCTAGGTCTCTAGTTTTCACAAATGCACAGGTTTGGTAGGTTTCCCTAGGTGGCGGCTGAGCTACAAGCCAAAATCTACAGGTAGGCACTTTGCAAAAAACACCTCTGTTTTTCCTACACAAATTTGGATGTGTCCACGTTGCGCTTTGGGGCGTTTCCTGTCACGGGCGCTAGGCCTACCCACACAAGTGAGGTATCATTTTTTATCGGGAGACGTGGTGGAACGCTGGGTGGAAGGAAATTCGTGGCTCCTCTCAGATTCCAGAACTTTCTGCCACAGAAATGTGAGGAACATGTGTTTTTTTAGCCAAATTTGGAGGTTTGCAAAGGATTCTGGGTAACAGAACCTGGTCCGAGCCACACAAGTCACCCCATCTTGGATTCCCCTAGGTCTCTAGTTTTCAGAAATGCACAGGTTTGGTAGGTTTCCCTAGGTGGCGGCTGAGCTACAAGCCAAAATCTACAGGTAGGCACTTTGCAAAAAACACCTCTGTTTTCCTTCACAAATTTGGATGTGTCCACGTTGCGCTTTGGGGCGTTTTCTGTCGGGGGCGCTAGGCCTACCCACACAAGTGAGGCATCATTTTTATCGGGAGACGTGGGGGAACGCTGGGTGGAAGGAAATTTGTGGCTTCTCTCAGATTCCAGAACTTTCTGCCACAGAAATGTTAGGAACATGTGTTTTTTTAGCCAAATTTTGAGGTTTGCAAAGGATTCTGGGTAACAGAACCTGGTCCGAGCCACACAAGTCACCCCATCTTGGATTCCCCTAGGTCTCTAGTTTTCAGAAATGCACAGGTTTGGTAGGTTTCCCTAGGTGGCGGCTGAGCTACAAGCCAAAACCTACAGGTAGGCACTTTGCAAAAAACACCTCTGTTTTCCTTCACAAATTTGGATGTGTCCACGTTGCGCTTTGGGGCGTTTCCTGTTGCGGGCGCTGGGCCTACCCACACAAGTGAGGTATCATTTTTATCGGGAGACGTGGGGGAACGCTGGGTGGAAGGAAATTTGTGGCTCCTCTCAGATTCCAGAACTTTCTGCCACAGAAATGTTAGGAACATGTGTTTTTTTAGATAAATTTTGAGGTTTGCAAAGGATTCTGGGTAACAGAACCTGGTCCGAGCCACACAAGTCACCCCATCTTGGATTCCCCTAGGTCTCTAGTTTTCAGAAATGCACAGGTTTGGTAGGTTTCCCTAGGTGGCGGCTGAGCTACAAGCCAAAATCTACAGGTAGGCACTTTGCAAAAAACACCTCTGTTTTCCTTCACAAATTTGGATGTGTCCACGTTGCGCTTTGGGGCGTTTTCTGTCACGGGCGCTAGGCCTACCCACACAAGTGAGGTATCATTTTTATCAGGAGACGTGGGGGAACGCTGGGTGGAAGGAAATTCGTGGCTCCTCAGATTCCAGAACTTTCTGCCACAGAAATGTTAGGAACATATGTTTTTTTAGCCAAATTTTGAGGTTTGCAAAGGATTCTGGGTAACAGAACCTGGTCCGAGCCACACAAGTCACCCCATCTTGGATTCCCCTAGGTCTCTAGTTTTCAGAAATGCACAGGTTTGGTAGGTTTCCCTAGGTGGCGGCTGAGCTACAGGCCAAAATCTACAGGTAGGCACTTTGCAAAAAACACCTCTGTTTTCCTTCATAAATTTGGCTGTGTCCACGTTGCGCTTTGGGGCATTTCCTGTCACGGGCGCTAGGCCTACCCACACAAGTGAGGTATCATTTTTATCGGGAGACGTGGGGGAACGCTGGGTGGAAGGAAATTCGTGGCTCCTCTCAGATTCCAGAACTTTCTGCCACAGAAATGTGAGGAACATGTGTTTTTTTAGCCAAATTTGGAGGTTTGCAAAGGATTCTGGGTAACAGAACCTGGTCCGAGCCACACAAGTCACCCCATCTTGGATTCCCCTAGGTCTCTTGTTTTCAGAAATGCACAGGTTTGGTAGGTTTCCCTAGGTTGCGGCTGAGCTACAAGCCAAAATCTACAGGTAGGCACTTTGCAAAAAACACCTCTGTTTTCCTTCACAAATTTGGATGTGTCCACGTTGCGCTTTTGGGCGTTTTCTGTCGCGGGCGCTAGGCCTACCCACACAAGTGAGGTATCATTTTTATCGGGAGACGTGGGGGAACGCTGGGTGGAAGGAAATTCGTAGCTCCTCTCAGATTCCAGAACTTTCTGCCACAGAAATGTGAGGAACATGTGTTTTTTTAGCCAAATTTTGAGGTTTGCAAAGGATTCTGGGTAACAGAACCTGGTCCGAGCCACACAAGTCACCCCATCTTGGATTCCCCTAGGTCTCTAGTTTTCAGAAATGCACAGGTTTGGTAGGTTTCCCTAGGTGGCGGCTGAGCTACAAGCCAAAATCTACAGGTAGGCACTTTGCAAAAAACACCTCTGTTTTCCTTCACAAATTTGGATGTGTCCACGTTGCGCTTTGGGGCGTTTCCTGTCCCAGGCGCTAGGCCTACCCGCACAAGTAAGGTATCATTTTTATCGGGAGACGTGGGGGAACGCTGGGTGGAAGGAAATTTGTGGCTCCTCTCAGATTCCAGAACTTTCTGCCACAGAAATGTTAGGAACATGTGTTTTTTTAGCCAAATTTTGAGGTTTGCAAAGGATTCTGGGTAACAGAACCTGGTCCGAGCCACACAAGTCACCCCATCTTGGATTCCCCTAGGTCTCTAGTTTTCAGAAATGCACAGGTTTGGTAAGTTTCCCTAGGTGGCGGCTGAGCTACAGGCCAAAATCTACAGGTAGGCAGTTTGCAAAAAACACCTCTGTTTTCCTTCAAAAATTTGGCTGTGTCCACGTTGCGCTTTGGGGCATTTCCTGTCACGGGCGCTAGGCCTACCAACACAAGTGAGGTATCATTTTTATCGGGAGACGTGGGGGAACGCTGGGTGGAAGGAAATTCGTGGCTCTTCTCAGATTCCAGAACTTTCTGCCACAGAAATGTGAGGAACATGTGTTTTTTTAGCCAAATTTTGAGGTTTGCAAAGGATTCTGGGTAACAGAACCTGGTCCGAGCCACACAAGTCACCCCATCTTGGATTCCCCTAGGTCTCTAGTTTTCATAAATGCACAGGTTTGGTAGGTTTCCCTAGGAGGCGGCTGAGCTACAAGCCAAAATCTACAGGTAGGCACTTTGCAAAAAACACCTCTGTTTTCCTTCAAAAATTTGGCTGTGTCCACGTTGCGCTTTGGGGCATTTCCTGTCACGGGCGCTAGGCCTCCCCACACAAGTGAGGTATAATTTTTATCGGGAGACGTGGGGGAACGCTGGGTGGAAGGAAATTCGTGGCTCCTCTCAGATTCCAGAACTTTCTGCCACAGAAATGTTAGGAACATGTGTTTTTTTAGCCAAATTTTGAGGTTTGCAAAGGATTCTGGGTAACAGAACCTGGTCCGAGCCACACAAGTCACCCCATCTTGGATTCCCCTAGGTCTCTAGTTTTCAGAAATGCACAGGTTTGGTAGGTTTCCCTAGGTGGCGGCTGAGCTACAGGCCAAAATCTACAGGTAGGCACTTTGCAAAAAACACCTCTGTTTTCCTTCATAAATTTGGCTGTGTCCACGTTGCGCTTTGGGGCATTTCCTGTCACGGGCGCTAGGCCTACCCACACAAGTGAGGTATCATTTTTATCGGGAGACGTGGGGGAACGCTGGGTGGAAGGAAATTCGTGGCTCCTCTCAGATTCCAGAACTTTCTGCCACAGAAATGTGAGGAACATGTGTTTTTTTAGCCAAATTTTGAGGTTTGCAAAGGATTCTGGGTAACAGAACCTGGTCCGAGCCACACAAGTCACCCCATCTTGGATTCCCCTAGGTCTCTAGTTTTCAGAAATGCACAGGTTTGGTAGGTTTCCCTAGGTGGCGGCTGAGCTACAAGCCAAAATCTACAGGTAGGCACTTTGCAAAAAACACCTCTGTTTTCCTTCACAAATTTGGATGTGTCCACGTTGCGCTTTGGGGCGTTTTCTGTCGCGGGCGCTAGGCCTACCCACACAAGTGAGGTATCATTTTTATCGGGAGACGTGGGGGAACGCTGGGTGGAAGGAAATTCGTGGCTCCTCTCAGATTCCAGAACTTTCTGCCACAGAAATGTGAGGAACATGTGTTTTTTTAGCCAAATTTTGAGGTTTGCAAAGGATTCTGGGTAACAGAACCTGGTCCGAGCCACACAAGTCACCCCATCTTGGATTCCCCTAGGTCTCTAGTTTTCAGAAATGCACAGGTTTGGTAGGTTTCCCTAGGTGGCGGCTGAGCTACAAGCCAAAATCTACAGGTAGGCACTTTGTAAAAAACACCTCTGTTTTCCTTCACAAATTTGGATGTGTCCACGTTGCGCTTTTGGGCGTTTTCTGTCGCGGGCGCTAGGCCTACCCACACAAGTGAGGTATCATTTTTATCGGGAGACGTGGGGGAACGCTGGGTGGAAGGAAATTCGTAGCTCCTCTCAGATTCCAGAACTTTCTGCCACAGAAATGTGAGGAACATGTGTTTTTTTAGCCAAATTTTGAGGTTTGCAAAGGATTCTGGGTAACAGAACCTGGTCCGAGCCACACAAGTCACCCCATCTTGGATTCCCCTAGGTCTCTAGTTTTCAGAAATGCACAGGTTTGGTAGGTTTCCCTAGGTGGCGGCTGAGCTACAAGCCAAAATCTACAGGTAGGCACTTTGCAAAAAACACCTCTGTTTTCCTTCACAAATTTGGATGTGTCCACGTTGCGCTTTGGGGCGTTTCCTGTCCCAGGCGCTAGGCCTACCCACACAAGTGAGGTATCATTTTTATCGGGAGACGTGGGGGAACGCTGGGTGGAAGGACATTTGTGGCTCCTCTCAGATTCCAGAACTTTCTGCCACAGAAATGTTAGGAACATGTGTTTTTTTAGCCAAATTTTGAGGTTTGCAAAGGATTCTGGGTAACAGAACCTGGTCCGAGCCACACAAGTCACCCCATCTTGGATTCCCCTAGGTCTCTAGTTTTCAGAAATGCACAGGTTTGGTAGGTTTCCCTAGGTGGCGGCTGAGCTACAGGCCAAAATCTACAGGTAGGCACTTTGCAAAAAACACCTCTGTTTTCCTTCATAAATTTGGCTGTGTCCACGTTGCGCTTTGGGGCATTTCCTGTCACGGGCGCTAGGCCTACCCACACAAGTGAGGTATCATTTTTATCGGGAGACGTGGGGGAACGCTGGGTGGAAGGAAATTCGTAGCTCCTCTCAGATTCCAGAACTTTCTGCCACAGAAATGTGAGGAACATGTGTTTTTTTAGCCAAATTTTGAGGTTTGCAAAGGATTCTGGGTAACAGAACCTGGTCCGAGCCACACAAGTCACCCCATCTTGGATTCCCCTAGGTCTCTAGTTTTCAGAAATGCACAGGTTTGGTAAGTTTCCCTAGGTGGCGGCTGAGCTACAGGCCAAAATCTACAGGTAGGCAGTTTGCAAAAAACACCTCTGTTTTCCTTCAAAAATTTGGCTGTGTCCACGTTGCGCTTTGGGGCATTTCCTGTCACGGGCGCTAGGCCTACCAACACAAGTGAGGTATCATTTTTATCGGGAGACGTGGGGGAACGCTGGGTGGAAGGAAATTCGTGGCTCTTCTCAGATTCCAGAACTTTCTGCCACAGAAATGTGAGGAACATGTGTTTTTTTAGCCAAATTTTGAGGTTTGCAAAGGATTCTGGGTAACAGAACCTGGTCCGAGCCACACAAGTCACCCCATCTTGGATTCCCCTAGGTCTCTAGTTTTCATAAATGCACAGGTTTGGTAGGTTTCCCTAGGTGGCGGCTGAGCTACAAGCCAAAATCTACAGGTAGGCACTTTGCAAAAAACACCTCTGTTTTCCTTCAAAAATTTGGCTGTGTCCACGTTGCGCTTTGGGGCATTTCCTGTCACGGGCGCTAGGCCTCCCCACACAAGTGAGGTATCATTTTTATCGGGAGACGTGGGGGAACGCTGGGTGGAAGGAAATTCGTGGCTCCTCTCAGATTCCAGAACTTTCTGACACAGAAATGTTAGGAACATGTGTTTTTTTAGCCAAATTTTGAGGTTTGCAAAGGATTCTGGGTAACAGAACCTGGTCCGAGCCACACAAGTCACCCCATCTTGGATTCCCCTAGGTCTCTAGTTTTCAGAAATGCACAGGTTTGGTAGGTTTCCCTAGGTGGCGGCTGAGCTACAGGCCAAAATCTACAGGTAGGCACTTTGCAAAAAACACCTCTGTTTTCCTTCATAAATTTGGCTGTGTCCACGTTGCGCTTTGGGGCATTTCCTGTCACGGGCGCTAGGCCTACCCACACAAGTGAGGTATCATTTTTATCGGGAGACGTGGGGGAACGCTGGGTGGAAGGAAATTCGTGGCTCCTCTCAGATTCCAGAACTTTCTGCCACAGAAATGTGAGGAACATGTGTTTTTTTAGCCAAATTTTGAGGTTTGCAAAGGATTCTGGGTAACAGAACCTGGTCCGAGCCACACAAGTCACCCCATCTTGGATTCCCCTAGGTCTCTAGTTTTCAGAAATGCACAGGTTTGGTAGGTTTCCCTAGGTGGCGGCTGAGCTACAAGCCAAAATCTACAGGTAGGCACTTTGCAAAAAACACCTCTGTTTTCCTTCACAAATTTGGATGTGTCCACGTTGCGCTTTGGGGCGTTTTCTGTCGCGGGCGCTAGGCCTACCCACACAAGTGAGGTATCATTTTTATCGGGAGACGTGGGGGAACGCTGGGTGGAAGGAAATTCGTGGCTCCTCTCAGATTCCAGAACTTTCTGCCACAGAAATGTGAGGAACATGTGTTTTTTTAGCCAAATTTTGAGGTTTGCAAAGGATTCTGGGTAACAGAACCTGGTCCGAGCCACACAAGTCACCCCATCTTGGATTCCCCTAGGTCTCTAGTTTTCAGAAATGCACAGGTTTGGTAGGTTTCCCTAGGTGGCGGCTGAGCTACAAGCCAAAATCTACAGGTAGGCACTTTGTAAAAAACACCTCTGTTTTCCTTCACAAATTTGGATGTGTCCACGTTGCGCTTTTGGGCGTTTTCTGTCGCGGGCGCTAGGCCTACCCACACAAGTGAGGTATCATTTTTATCGTGAGACGTGGGGGAACGCTGGGTGGAAGGAAATTCGTAGCTCCTCTCAGATTCCAGAACTTTCTGCCACAGAAATGTGAGGAACATGTGTTTTTTTAGCCAAATTTTGAGGTTTGCAAAGGATTCTGGGTAACAGAACCTGGTCCGAGCCACACAAGTCACCCCATCTTGGATTCCCCTAGGTCTCTAGTTTTCAGAAATGCACAGGTTTGGTAGGTTTCCCTAGGTGGCGGCTGAGCTACAAGCCAAAATCTACAGGTAGGCACTTTGCAAAAAACACCTCTGTTTTCCTTCACAAATTTGGATGTGTCCACGTTGCGCTTTGGGGCGTTTCCTGTCCCAGGCGCTAGGCCTACCCACACAAGTGAGGTATCATTTTTATCGGGAGACGTGGGGGAACGCTGGGTGGAAGGACATTTGTGGCTCCTCTCAGATTCCAGAACTTTCTGCCACAGAAATGTTAGGAACATGTGTTTTTTTAGCCAAATTTTGAGGTTTGCAAAGGATTCTGGGTAACAGAACCTGGTCCGAGCCACACAAGTCACCCCATCTTGGATTCCCCTAGGTCTCTAGTTTTCAGAAATGCACAGGTTTGGTAGGTTTCCCTAGGTGGCGGCTGAGCTACAGGCCAAAATCTACAGGTAGGCACTTTGCAAAAAACACCTCTGTTTTCCTTCATAAATTTGGCTGTGTCCACGTTGCGCTTTGGGGCATTTCCTGTCACGGGCGCTAGGCCTACCCACACAAGTGAGGTATAATTTTTATCGGGAGACGTGGGGGAACGCTGGGTGGAAGGAAATTCGTGGCTCCTCTCAGATTCCAGAACTTTCTGCCACAGAAATGTTAGGAACATATGTTTTTTTAGCCAAATTTTGAGGTTTGCAAAGGATTCTGGGTAACAGAACCTGGTCCGAGCCACACAAGTCACCCCATCTTGGATTCCCCTAGGTCTCTAGTTTTCAGAAATGCACAGGTTTGGTAGGTTTCCCTAGGTGGCGGCTGAGCTACAGGCCAAAATCTACAGGTAGGCACTTTGCAAAAAACACCTCTGTTTTCCTTCATAAATTTGGCTGTGTCCACGTTGCGCTTTGGGGCATTTCCTGTCACGGGCGCTAGGCCTACCCACACAAGTGAGGTATCATTTTTATCGGGAGACGTGGGGGAACGCTGGGTGGAAGGAAATTCGTGGCTCCTCTCAGATTCCAGAACTTTCTGCCACAGAAATGTGAGGAACATGTGTTTTTTTAGCCAAATTTTGAGGTTTGCAAAGGATTCTGGGTAACAGAACCTGGTCCGAGCCACACAAGTCACCCCATCTTGGATTCCCCTAGGTCTCTAGTTTTCAGAAATGCACAGGTTTGGTAGGTTTCCCTAGGTGGCGGCTGAGCTACAAGCCAAAATCTACAGGTAGGCACTTTGCAAAAAACACCTCTGTTTTCCTTCACAAATTTGGATGTGTCCACGTTGCGCTTTGGGGCGTTTTCTGTCGCGGGCGCTAGGCCTACCCACACAAGTGAGGCATCATTTTTATCGGGAGACGTGGGGGAACGCTGGGTGGAAGGAAATTTGTGGCTCCTCTCAGATTCCAGAACTTTCTGCCACAGAAATGTGAGGAACATGTGTTTTTTTAGCCAAATTTTGAGGTTTGCAAAGGATTCTGGGTAACAGAACCTGGTCCGAGCCACACAAGTCACCCCATCTTGGATTCCCCTAGGTCTCTAGTTTTCAGAAATGCACAGGTTTGGTAGGTTTCCCTAGGTGGCGGCTGAGCTACAAGCCAAAATCTACAGGTAGGCACTTTGCAAAAAACACCTCTGTTTTCCTTCACAAATTTGGATGTGTCCACGTTGCGCTTTGGGGCGTTTCCTGTCCCAGGCGCTAGGCCTACCCACACAAGTGAGGTATCATTTGTATCGGGAGACGTGGGGGAACCCTGGGTGGAAGGAAATTTGTGGCTCCTCTCAGATTCCAGAACTTTCTGCCACAGAAATGTTAGGAACATGTGTTTTTTTAGCCAAATTTTGAGGTTTGCAAAGGATTCTGGGTAACAGAACCTGGTCCGAGCCACACAAGTCACCCCATCTTGGATTCCCCTAGGTCTCTAGTTTTCAGAAATGCACAGGTTTGGTAGGTATCCCTAGGTGGCGGCTGAGCTACAGGCCAAAATCTACAGGTAGGCAGTTTGCAAAAAACACCTCTGTTTTCCTTCAAAAATTTGGCTGTGTCCACGTTGCGCTTTGGGGCATTTCCTGTCACGGGCGCTAGGCCTACCAACACAAGTGAGGTATCATTTTTATCGGGAGACGTGGGGGAACGCTGGGTGGAAGGAAATTCGTGGCTCCTCTCAGATTCCAGAACTTTCTGCCACAGAAATGTGAGGAACATGTGTTTTTTTAGCCAAATTTTGAGGTTTGCAAAGGATTCTGGGTAACAGAACCTGGTCCGAGCCACACAAGTCACCCCATCTTGGATTCCCCTAGGTCTCTAGTTTTCAGAAATGCACAGGTTTGGTAGGTTTCCCTAGGTGGCGGCTGAGCTACAGGCCAAAATCTACAGGTAGGCACTTTGCAAAAAACACCTCTGTTTTCCTTCATAAATTTGGCTGTGTCCACGTTGCGCTTTGGGGCATTTCCTGTCACGGGCGCTAGGCCTACCCACACAAGTGAGGTATAATTTTTATCGGGAGACGTGGGGGAACGCTGGGTGGAAGGAAATTCGTGGCTCCTCTCAGATTCCAGAACTTTCTGCCACAGAAATGTGAGGAACATGTGTTTTTTTAGCCAAATTTTGAGGTTTGCAAAGGATTCTGGGTAACAGAACCTGGTCCGAGCCACACAAGTCACCCCATCTTGGATTCCCCTAGGTCTCTAGTTTTCAGAAATGCACAGGTTTGGTAGGTTTCCCTAGGTGGCGGCTGAGCTACAAGCCAAAATCTACAGGTAGGCACTTTGCAAAAAACACCTCTGTTTTCCTTCACAAATTTGGATGTGTCCACGTTGCGCTTTGGGGCGTTTTCTGTCGCGGGCGCTAGGCCTACCCACACAAGTGAGGCATCATTTTTATCGGGAGACGTGGGGGAACGCTGGGTGGAAGGAAATTTGTGGCTCCTCTCAGATTCCAGAACTTTCTGCCACAGAAATGTGAGGAACATGTGTTTTTTTAGCCAAATTTTGAGGTTTGCAAAGGATTCTGGGTAACAGAACCTGGTCCGAGCCACACAAGTCACCCCATCTTGGATTCCCCTAGGTCTCTAGTTTTCAGAAATGCACAGGTTTGGTAGGTTTCCCTAGGTGGCGGCTGAGCTACAAGCCAAAATCTACAGGTAGGCACTTTGCAAAAAACACCTCTGTTTTCCTTCACAAATTTGGATGTGTCCACGTTGCGCTTTGGGGCGTTTCCTGTCCCAGGCGCTAGGCCTACCCACACAAGTGAGGTATCATTTGTATCGGGAGACGTGGGGGAACGCTGGGTGGAAGGAAATTTGTGGCTGCTCTCAGATTCCAGAACTTTCTGCCACAGAAATGTTAGGAACATGTGTTTTTTTAGCCAAATTTTGAGGTTTGCAAAGCATTCTGGGTAACAGAACCTGGTCCGAGCCACACAAGTCACCCCATCTTGGATTCCCCTAGGTCTCTAGTTTTCAGAAATGCACAGGTTTGGTAGGTTTCCCTAGGTGGCGGCTGAGCTACAGGCCAAAATCTACAGGTAGGCAGTTTGCAAAAAACACCTCTGTTTTCCTTCAAAAATTTGGCTGTGTCCACGTTGCGCTTTGGGGCATTTCCTGTCACGGGCGCTAGGCCTACCAACACAAGTGAGGTATCATTTTTATCGGGAGACGTGGGGGAACGCTGGGTGGAAGGAAATTCGTGGCTCCTCTCAGATTCCAGAACTTTCTGCCACAGAAATGTGAGGAACATGTGTTTTTTTAGCCAAATTTTGAGGTTTGCAAAGGATTCTGGGTAACAGAACCTGGTCCGAGCCACACAAGTCACCCCATCTTGGATTCCCCTAGGTCTCTAGTTTTCAGAAATGCACAGGTTTGGTAGGTTTCCCTAGGTGGCGGCTGAGCTACAGGCCAAAATCTACAGGTAGGCACTTTGCAAAAAACACCTCTGTTTTCCTTCATAAATTTGGCTGTGTCCACGTTGCGCTTTGGGGCATTTCCTGTCACGGGCGCTAGGCCTACCCACACAAGTGAGGTATAATTTTTATCGGGAGACGTGGGGGAACGCTGGGTGGAAGGAAATTCGTGGCTCCTCTCAGATTCCAGAACTTTCTGCCACAGAAATGTGAGGAACATGTGTTTTTTTAGCCAAATTTTGAGGTTTGCAAAGGATTCTGGGTAACAGAACCTGGTCCGAGCCACACAAGTCACCCCATCTTGGATTCCCCTAGGTCTCTAGTTTTCAGAAATGCACAGGTTTGGTAGGTTTCCCTAGGTGGCGGCTGAGCTACAAGCCAAAATCTACAGGTAGGCACTTTGCAAAAAACACCTCTGTTTTCCTTCACAAATTTGGATGTGTCCACGTTGCGCTTTGGGGCGTTTTCTGTCGCGGGCGCTAGGCCTACCCACACAAGTGAGGCATCATTTTTATCGGGAGACATGGGGGAACGCTGGGTGGAAGGAAATTTGTGGCTCCTCTCAGATTCCAGAACTTTCTGCCACAGAAATGTTAGGAACATGTGTTTTTTTAGCCAAATGTTGAGGTTTGCAAAGGATTCTGGGTAACAGAACCTGGTCCGAGCCACACAAGTCACCCCATCTTGGATTCCCCTAGGTCTCTAGTTTTCAGAAAAGCACAGGTTTGGTAGGTTTCCAAAGGTGGCGGCTGAGCTACAAGCCAAAATCTACAGGTAGGCACTTTGCAAAAAACACCTCTGTTTTCCTTAAAAAATGTGGCTGTGTCTACGGTGCGCTTTGGGGCGTTTCCTGTCGCGGGCGCTAGGCCTGCCCACACAAGTGAGGTATCATTTTTATCGGGAGACGTGGGGGAACGCTGGGTGGAAGGAAATTCGTGGCTCCTCTCAGATTCCAGAACTTTCTGCCACAGAAATGTGAGGAACATGTGTTTTTTTAGCCAAATTTGGAGGTTTGCAAAGGATTCTGGGTAACAGAACCTGGTCCGAGCCACACAAGTCACCCCATCTTGGATTCCCCTAGGTCTCTAGTTTTCAGAAATGCACAGGTTTGGTAGGTTTCCCTAGGTGGCGGCTGAGCTACAAGCCAAAATCTACAGGTAGGCACTTTGCAAAAAACACCTCTGTTTTCCTTCACAAATTTGGATGTGTCCACGTTGCGCTTTTGGGCGTTTTCTGTCGCGGGCGCTAGGCCTACCCACACAAGTGAGGTATCATTTTTATCGGGAGACGTGGGGGAACGCTGGGTGGAAGGAAATTTGTAGCTCCTCTCAGATTCCAGAACTTTCTGCCACAGAAATGTGAGGAACATGTGTTTTTTTAGCCAAATTTTGAGGTTTGCAAAGGATTCTGGGTAACAGAACCTGGTCCGAGCCACACAAGTCACCCCATCTTGGATTCCCCTAGGTCTCTAGTTTTCAGAAATGCACAGGTTTGGTAGGTTTCCCTAGGTGGCGGCTGAGCTACAAGCCAAAATCTACAGGTAGGCACTTTGCAAAAAACACCTCTGTTTTCCTTCACAAATTTGGATGTGTCCACGTTGCGCTTTGGGGCGTTTCCTGTCCCAGGCGCTAGGCCTACCCACACAAGTGAGGTATCATTTTTATCGGGAGACGTGGGGGAACGCTGGGTGGAAGGAAATTTGTGGCTCCTCTCAGATTCCAGAACTTTCTGCCACAGAAATGTTAGGAACATGTGTTTTTTTAGCCAAATTTTGAGGTTTGCAAAGGATTCTGGGTAACAGAACCTGTTCCGAGCCACACAAGTCACCCCATCTTGGATTCCCCTAGGTCTCTAGTTTTCAGAAATGCACAGGTTTGGTAGGTTTCCCTAGGTGGCGGCTGAGCTACAGGCCAAAATCTACAGGTAGGCAGTTTGCAAAAAACACCTCTGTTTTCCTTCATAAATTTGGCTGTGTCCACGTTGCGCTTTGGGGCATTTCCTGTCACGGGCGCTAGGCCTACCAACACAAGTGAGGTATCATTTTTATCGGGAGACGTGGGGGAACGCTGGGTGGAAGGAAATTCGTGGCTCCTCTCAGATTCCAGAACTTTCTGCCACAGAAATGTGAGGAACATGTGTTTTTTTAGCCAAATTTTGAGGTTTGCAAAGGATTCTGGGTAACAGAACCTGGTCCGAGCCACACAAGTCACCCCATCTTGGATTCCCCTAGTTCTCTAGTTTTCATAAATGCACAGGTTTGGTAGGTTTCCCTAGGTGGCGGCTGAGCTACAAGCCAAAATCTACAGGTAGGCAGTTTGCAAAAAACACCTCTGTTTTCCTTCAAAAATTTGGCTGTGTCCACGTTGCGCTTTGGGGCATTTCCTGTCACGGGCGCTAGGCCTCCCCACACAAGTGAGGTATAATTTTTATCGGGAGACGTGGGGGAACGCTGGGTGGAAGGAAATTCGTGGCTCCTCTCAGATTCCAGAACTTTCTGCCACAGAAATGTTAGGAACATGTGTTTTTTTAGCCAAATTTTGAGGTTTGCAAAGGATTCTGGGTAACAGAACCTGGTCCGAGCCACACAAGTCACCCCATCTTGGATTCCCCTAGGTCTCTAGTTTTCAGAAATGCACAGGTTTGGTAGGTTTCCCTAGGTGGCAGCTGAGCTACAGGCCAAAATCTACAGGTAGGCACTTTGCAAAAAACACCTCTGTTTTCCTTCATAAATTTGGCTGTGTCCACGTTGCGCTTTGGGGCATTTCCTGTCACGGGCGCTAGGCCTACCCACACAAGTGAGGTATAATTTTTATCGGGAGACGTGGGGGAACGCTGGGTGGAAGGAAATTCGTGGCTCCTCTCAGATTCCAGATCTTTCTGCCACAGAAATGTTAGGAACATATGTTTTTTTAGCCAAATTTTGAGGTTTGCAAAGGATTCTGGGTAACAGAACCTGGTCCGAGCCACACAAGTCACCCCATCTTGGATTCCCCTAGGTCTCTAGTTTTCAGAAAAGCACAGGTTTGGTAGGTTTCCAAAGTTGGCGGCTGAGCTACAAGCCAAAATCTACAGGTAGGCACTTTGCAAAAAACACCTCTGTTTTCCTTAAAAAATTTGGCTGTGTCTACGGTGCGCTTTGGGGCGTTTCCTGTCGCGGGCGCTAGGCCTACCCACACAAGTGAGGTATCATTTTTATCGGGAGACGTGGGGGAACGCTGGGTGGAAGGAAATTCGTAGCTCCTCTCAGATTCCAGAACTTTCTGCCACAGAAATGTTAGGAACATGTGTTTTTTTAGCCAAATTTTGAGGTTTGCAAAGGATTCTGGGTAACAGAACCTGGTCCGAGCCACACAAGTCACCCCATCTTGGATTCCCCTAGGTCTCTAGTTTTCAGAAATGCACAGGTTTGGTAGGTTTCCCTAGGTGGCGGCTGAGCTACAAGCCAAAATCTACAGGTAGGCACTTTGCAAAAAACACCTCTGTTTTCCTTCACAAATTTGGATGTGTCCACGTTGCGCTTTGGGGCGTTTTCTGTCCCAGGCGCTAGGCCTACCCACACAAGTGAGGTATCATTTTTATCGGGAGACGTGGGGGAACGCTGGGTGGAAGGACATTTGTGGCTCCTCTCAGATTCCAGAACTTTCTGCCACAGAAATGTTAGGAACATGTGTTTTTTTAGCCAAATTTTGAGGTTTGCAAAGGATTCTGGGTAACAGAACCTGGTCCGAGCCACACAAGTCACCCCATCTTTGATTCCCCTAGGTCTCTAGTTTTCAGAAATGCACAGGTTTGGTAGGTTTCCCTAGGTGGCGGCTGAGCTACAGGCCAAAATCTACAGGTAGGCACTTTGCAAAAAACACCTCTGTTTTCCTTCATAAATTTGGCTGTGTCCACGTTGCGCTTTGGGGCATTTCCTGTCACGGGCGCTAGGCCTACCCACACAAGTGAGGTATAATTTTTATCGGGAGACGTGGGGGAATGCTGGGTGGAAGGAAATTCGTGGCTCCTCTCAGATTCCAGAACTTTCTGCCACAGAAATGTTAGGAACATATGTTTTTTTAGCCAAATTTTGAGGTTTGCAAAGGATTCTGGGTAACAGAACCTGGTCCGAGCCACACAAGTCACCCCATCTTGGATTCCCCTAGGTCTCTAGTTTTCAGAAATGCACAGGTTTGGTAGGTTTCCCTAGGTGGCGGCTGAGCTACAGGCCAAAATCTACAGGTAGGCACTTTGCAAAAAACACCTCTGTTTTCCTTCATAAATTTGGCTGTGTCCACGTTGCGCTTTGGGGCATTTCCTGTCACGGGCGCTAGGCCTACCCACACAAGTGAGGTATCATTTTTATCGGGAGATGTGGGGGAACGCTGGGTGGAAGGAAATTCGTGGCTCCTCTCAGATTCCAGAACTTTCTGCCACAGAAATGTGAGGAACATGTGTTTTTTTAGCCAAATTTTGAGGTTTGCAAAGGATTCTGGGTAACAGAACCTGGTCCGAGCCACACAAGTCACCCCATCTTGGATTCCCCTAGGTCTCTAGTTTTCAGAAATGCACAGGTTTGGTAGGTTTCCCTAGGTGGCGGCTGAGCTACAAGCCAAAATCTACAGGTAGGCACTTTGCAAAAAACACCTCTGTTTTCCTTCACAAATTTGGATGTGTCCACGTTGCGCTTTGGGGCGTTTTCTGTCGCGGGCGCTAGGCCTACCCACACAAGTGAGGCATCATTTTTATCGGGAGACGTGGGGGAACGCTGGGTGGAAGGAAATTTGTGGCTCCTCTCAGATTCCAGAACTTTCTGCCACAGAAATGTTAGGAACATGTGTTTTTTTAGCCAAATTTTGAGGTTTGCAAAGGATTCTGGGTAACAGAACCTGGTCCAAGCCACACAAGTCACCCCATCTTGGATTCCCCTAGGTCTCTAGTTTTCAGAAAAGCACAGGTTTGGTAGGTTTCCAAAGGTGGCGGCTGAGCTACAAGCCAAAATCTACAGGTAGGCACTTTGCAAAAAACACCTCTGTTTTCCTTCAAAAATTTGGCTGTGTCTACGGTGCGCTTTGGGGCGTTTCCTGTTGCGGGCGCTAGGCCTACCCACACAAGTGAGGTATCATTTTTATCGGGAGACGTGGGGGAACGCTGGGTGGAAGGAAATTCGTGGCTCCTCTCAGATTCCAGAACTTTCTGCCACAGAAATGTGAGCAACATGTGTTTTTTTAGCCAAATTTTGAGGTTTGCAAAGGATTCTGGGTAACAGAACCTGGTCCGAGCCACACAAGTCACCCCATCTTGGATTCCCCTAGGTCTCTAGTTTTCAGAAATGCACAGGTTTGGTAGGTTTCCCTAGGTGGCGGCTGAGCTACAAGCCAAAATCTACAGGTAGGCACTTTGCAAAAAACACCTCTGTTTTCCTTCACAAATTTGGATGTGTCCACGTTGCGCTTTGGGGCGTTTTCTGTCGCGGGTGCTAGGCCTACCCACACAAGTGAGGCATCATTTTTATCGGGAGACGTGGGGGAACGCTGGGTGGAAGGAAATTTGTGGCTCCTCTCAGATTCCAGAACTTTCTGCCACAGAAATATGAGGAACATGTGTTTTTTTAGCCAAATTTTGAGGTTTGCAAAGGATTCTGGGTAACAGAAACTGGTCCGAGCCACACAAGTCACCCCATCTTGGATTCCCCTAGGTCTCTAGTTTTCAGAAATGCACAGGTTTGGTAGGTTTCCCTAGGTGGCGGCTGAGCTACAAGCCAAAATCTACAGGTAGGCACTTTGCAAAAAACACCTCTGTTTTCCTTCACAAATTTGGATGTGTCCACGTTGCGCTTTGGGGCGTTTCCTGTCCCAGGCGCTAGGCCTACCCACACAAGTGAGGTATCATTTTTATCGGGAGACGTGGGGAACGCTGGGTGGAAGGAAATTTGTGGCTCCTCTCAGATTCCAGAACTTTCTGCCACAGAAATGTTAGGAACATGTGTTTTTTTAGCCAAATTTTGAGGTTTGCAAAGGATTCTGGGTAACAGAACCTGGTCCGAGCCACACAAGTCACCCCATCTTGGATTCCCCTAGGTCTCTAGTTTTCAGAAATGCACAGGTTTGGTAGGTTTCCCTAGGTGGCGGCTGAGCTACAGGCCAAAATCTACAGGTAGGCAGTTTGCAAAAAACACCTCTGTTTTCCTTCAAAAATTTGGCTGTGTCCACGTTGCGCTTTGGGGCATTTCCTGTCACGGGCGCTAGGCCTACCAACACAAGTGAGGTATCATTTTTATCGGGAGACGTGGGGGAACGCTGGGTGGAAGGAAATTCGTGGCTCCTCTCAGATTCCAGAACTTTCTGCCACAGAAATGTGAGGAACATGTGTTTTTTTAGCCAAATTTTGAGGTTTGCAAAGGATTCTGGGTAACAGAACCTGGTCCGAGCCACACAAGTCACCCCATCTTGGATTCCCCTAGGTCTCTAGTTTTCAGAAATGCACAGGTTTGGTAGGTTTCCCTAGGTGGCGGCTGAGCTACAGGCCAAAATCTACAGGTAGGCACTTTGCAAAAAACACCTCTGTTTTCCTTCATAAATTTGGCTGTGTCCACGTTGCGCTTTGGGGCATTTCCTGTCACGGGCGCTAGGCCTACCCACACAAGTGAGGTATAATTTTTATCGGGAGACGTGGGGGAACGCTGGGTGGAAGGAAATTCGTGGCTCCTCTCAGATTCCAGAACTTTCTGCCACAGAAATGTGAGGAACATGTGTTTTTTTAGCCAAATTTTGAGGTTTGCAAAGGATTCTGGGTAACAGAACCTGGTCCGAGCCACACAAGTCACCCCATCTTGGATTCCCCTAGGTCTCTAGTTTTCAGAAATGCACAGGTTTGGTAGGTTTCCCTAGGTGGCGGCTGAGCTACAAGCCAAAATCTACAGGTAGGCACTTTGCAAAAAACACCTCTGTTTTCCTTCACAAATTTGGATGTGTCCACGTTGCGCTTTGGGGCGTTTTCTGTCGCGGGCGCTAGGCCTACCCACACAAGTGAGGCATCATTTTTATTGGGAGACGTGGGGGAACGCTGGGTGGAAGGAAATTTGTGGCTCCTCTCAGATTCCAGAACTTTCTGCCACAGAAATGTTAGGAACATGTGTTTTTTTAGCCAAATGTTGAGGTTTGCAAAGGATTCTGGGTAACAGAACCTGGTCCGAGCCACACAAGTCACCCCATCTTGGATTCCCCTAGGTCTCTAGTTTTCAGAAAAGCACAGGTTTGGTAGGTTTCCAAAGGTGGCGGCTGAGCTACAAGCCAAAATCTACAGGTAGGCACTTTGCAAAAAACACCTCTGTTTTCCTTAAAAAATGTGGCTGTGTCTACGGTGCGCTTTGGGGCGTTTCCTGTCGCGGGCGCTAGGCCTACCCACACAAGTGAGGTATCATTTTTATCGGGAGACGTGGGGGAACGCTGGGTGGAAGGAAATTCGTAGCTCCTCTCAGATTCCAGAACTTTCTGCCACAGAAATGTTAGGAACATGTGTTTTTTTAGCCAAATTTTGAGGTTTGCAAAGGATTCTGGGTAACAGAACCTGGTCCGAGCCACACAAGTCACCCCATCTTGGATTCCCCTAGGTCTCTAGTTTTCAGAAATGCACAGGTTTGGTAGGTTTCCCTAGGTGGCGGCTGAGCTACAAGCCAAAATCTACAGGTAGGCACTTTGCAAAAAACACCTCTGTTTTCCTTCACAAATTTGGATGTGTCCACGTTGCGCTTTGGGGCGTTTTCTGTCCCAGGCGCTAGGCCTACCCACACAAGTGAGGTATCATTTTTATCGGGAGACGTGGGGGAACGCTGGGTGGAAGGACATTTGTGGCTCCTCTCAGATTCCAGAACTTTCTGCCACAGAAATGTTAGGAACATGTGTTTTTTTAGCCAAATTTTGAGGTTTGCAAAGGATTCTGGGTAACAGAACCTGGTCCGAGCCACACAAGTCACCCCATCTTGGATTCCCCTAGGTCTCTAGTTTTCAGAAATGCACAGGTTTGGTAGGTTTCCCTAGGTGGCGGCTGAGCTACAGGCCAAAATCTACAGGTAGGCACTTTGCAAAAAACACCTCTGTTTTCCTTCATAAATTTGGCTGTGTCCACGTTGCGCTTTGGGGCATTTCCTGTCACGGGCGCTAGGCCTACCCACACAAGTGAGGTATAATTTTTATCGGGAGACGTGGGGGAATGCTGGGTGGAAGGAAATTCGTGGCTCCTCTCAGATTCCAGAACTTTCTGCCACAGAAATGTTAGGAACATATGTTTTTTTAGCCAAATTTTGAGGTTTGCAAAGGATTCTGGGTAACAGAACCTGGTCCGAGCCACACAAGTCACCCCATCTTGGATTCCCCTAGGTCTCTAGTTTTCAGAAATGCACAGGTTTGGTAGGTTTCCCTAGGTGGCGGCTGAGCTACAGGCCAAAATCTACAGGTAGGCACTTTGCAAAAAACACCTCTGTTTTCCTTCATAAATTTGGCTGTGTCCACGTTGCGCTTTGGGGCATTTCCTGTCACGGGCGCTAGGCCTACCCACACAAGTGAGGTATCATTTTTATCGGGAGATGTGGGGGAACGCTGGGTGGAAGGAAATTCGTGGCTCCTCTCAGATTCCAGAACTTTCTGCCACAGAAATGTGAGGAACATGTGTTTTTTTAGCCAAATTTTGAGGTTTGCAAAGGATTCTGGGTAACAGAACCTGGTCCGAGCCACACAAGTCACCCCATCTTGGATTCCCCTAGGTCTCTAGTTTTCAGAAATGCACAGGTTTGGTAGGTTTCCCTAGGTGGCGGCTGAGCTACAAGCCAAAATCTACAGGTAGGCACTTTGCAAAAAACACCTCTGTTTTCCTTCACAAATTTGGATGTGTCCACGTTGCGCTTTGGGGCGTTTTCTGTCGCGGGCGCTAGGCCTACCCACACAAGTGAGGCATCATTTTTATCGGGAGACGTGGGGGAACGCTGGGTGGAAGGAAATTTGTGGCTCCTCTCAGATTCCAGAACTTTCTGCCACAGAAATGTTAGGAACATGTGTTTTTTTAGCCAAATTTTGAGGTTTGCAAAGGATTCTGGGTAACAGAACCTGGTCCAAGCCACACAAGTCACCCCATCTTGGATTCCCCTAGGTCTCTAGTTTTCAGAAAAGCACAGGTTTGGTAGGTTTCCAAAGGTGGCGGCTGAGCTACAAGCCAAAATCTACAGGTAGGCACTTTGCAAAAAACACCTCTGTTTTCCTTCAAAAATTTGGCTGTGTCTACGGTGCGCTTTGGGGCGTTTCCTGTTGCGGGCGCTAGGCCTACCCACACAAGTGAGGTATCATTTTTATCGGGAGACGTGGGGGAACGCTGGGTGGAAGGAAATTCGTGGCTCCTCTCAGATTCCAGAACTTTCTGCCACAGAAATGTGAGCAACATGTGTTTTTTTAGCCAAATTTTGAGGTTTGCAAAGGATTCTGGGTAACAGAACCTGGTCCGAGCCACACAAGTCACCCCATCTTGGATTCCCCTAGGTCTCTAGTTTTCAGAAATGCACAGGTTTGGTAGGTTTCCCTAGGTGGCGGCTGAGCTACAAGCCAAAATCTACAGGTAGGCACTTTGCAAAAAACACCTCTGTTTTCCTTCACAAATTTGGATGTGTCCACGTTGCGCTTTGGGGCGTTTTCTGTCGCGGGTGCTAGGCCTACCCACACAAGTGAGGCATCATTTTTATCGGGAGACGTGGGGGAACGCTGGGTGGAAGGAAATTTGTGGCTCCTCTCAGATTCCAGAACTTTCTGCCACAGAAATATGAGGAACATGTGTTTTTTTAGCCAAATTTTGAGGTTTGCAAAGGATTCTGGGTAACAGAAACTGGTCCGAGCCACACAAGTCACCCCATCTTGGATTCCCCTAGGTCTCTAGTTTTCAGAAATGCACAGGTTTGGTAGGTTTCCCTAGGTGGCGGCTGAGCTACAAGCCAAAATCTACAGGTAGGCACTTTGCAAAAAACACCTCTGTTTTCCTTCACAAATTTGGATGTGTCCACGTTGCGCTTTGGGGCGTTTCCTGTCCCAGGCGCTAGGCCTACCCACACAAGTGAGGTATCATTTTTATCGGGAGACGTGGGGAACGCTGGGTGGAAGGAAATTTGTGGCTCCTCTCAGATTCCAGAACTTTCTGCCACAGAAATGTTAGGAACATGTGTTTTTTTAGCCAAATTTTGAGGTTTGCAAAGGATTCTGGGTAACAGAACCTGGTCCGAGCCACACAAGTCACCCCATCTTGGATTCCCCTAGGTCTCTAGTTTTCAGAAATGCACAGGTTTGGTAGGTTTCCCTAGGTGGCGGCTGAGCTACAGGCCAAAATCTACAGGTAGGCAGTTTGCAAAAAACACCTCTGTTTTCCTTCAAAAATTTGGCTGTGTCCACGTTGCGCTTTGGGGCATTTCCTGTCACGGGCGCTAGGCCTACCAACACAAGTGAGGTATCATTTTTATCGGGAGACGTGGGGGAACGCTGGGTGGAAGGAAATTCGTGGCTCCTCTCAGATTCCAGAACTTTCTGCCACAGAAATGTGAGGAACATGTGTTTTTTTAGCCAAATTTTGAGGTTTGCAAAGGATTCTGGGTAACAGAACCTGGTCCGAGCCACACAAGTCACCCCATCTTGGATTCCCCTAGGTCTCTAGTTTTCAGAAATGCACAGGTTTGGTAGGTTTCCCTAGGTGGCGGCTGAGCTACAGGCCAAAATCTACAGGTAGGCACTTTGCAAAAAACACCTCTGTTTTCCTTCATAAATTTGGCTGTGTCCACGTTGCGCTTTGGGGCATTTCCTGTCACGGGCGCTAGGCCTACCCACACAAGTGAGGTATAATTTTTATCGGGAGACGTGGGGGAACGCTGGGTGGAAGGAAATTCGTGGCTCCTCTCAGATTCCAGAACTTTCTGCCACAGAAATGTGAGGAACATGTGTTTTTTTAGCCAAATTTTGAGGTTTGCAAAGGATTCTGGGTAACAGAACCTGGTCCGAGCCACACAAGTCACCCCATCTTGGATTCCCCTAGGTCTCTAGTTTTCAGAAATGCACAGGTTTGGTAGGTTTCCCTAGGTGGCGGCTGAGCTACAAGCCAAAATCTACAGGTAGGCACTTTGCAAAAAACACCTCTGTTTTCCTTCACAAATTTGGATGTGTCCACGTTGCGCTTTGGGGCGTTTTCTGTCGCGGGCGCTAGGCCTACCCACACAAGTGAGGCATCATTTTTATTGGGAGACGTGGGGGAACGCTGGGTGGAAGGAAATTTGTGGCTCCTCTCAGATTCCAGAACTTTCTGCCACAGAAATGTTAGGAACATGTGTTTTTTTAGCCAAATGTTGAGGTTTGCAAAGGATTCTGGGTAACAGAACCTGGTCCGAGCCACACAAGTCACCCCATCTTGGATTCCCCTAGGTCTCTAGTTTTCAGAAAAGCACAGGTTTGGTAGGTTTCCAAAGGTGGCGGCTGAGCTACAAGCCAAAATCTACAGGTAGGCACTTTGCAAAAAACACCTCTGTTTTCCTTAAAAAATGTGGCTGTGTCTACGGTGCGCTTTGGGGCGTTTCCTGTCGCGGGCGCTAGGCCTGCCCACACAAGTGAGGTATCATTTTTATCGGGAGACGTGGGGGAACGCTGGGTGGAAGGAAATTCGTGGCTCCTCTCAGATTCCAGAACTTTCTGCCACAGAAATGTGAGGAACATGTGTTTTTTTAGCCAAATTTGGAGGTTTGCAAAGGATTCTGGGTAACAGAACCTGGTCCGAGCCACACAAGTCACCCCATCTTGGATTCCCCTAGGTCTCTAGTTTTCAGAAATGCACAGGTTTGGTAGGTTTCCCTAGGTGGCGGCTGAGCTACAAGCCAAAATCTACAGGTAGGCACTTTGCAAAAAACACCTCTGTTTTCCTTCACAAATTTGGATGTGTCCTACGTTGCGCTTTTGGGCGTTTTCTGTCGCGGGCGCTAGGCCTACCCACACAAGTGAGGTATCATTTTTATGGGGAGACGTGGGGGAACGCTGGGTGGAAGGAAATTTGTAGCTCCTCTCAGATTCCAGAACTTTCTGCCACAGAAATGTGAGGAACATGTGTTTTTTTAGCCAAATTTTGAGGTTTGCAAAGGATTCTGGGTAACAGAACCTGGTCCGAGCCACACAAGTCACCCCATCTTGGATTCCCCTAGGTCTCTAGTTTTCAGAAATGCACAGGTTTGGTAGGTTTCCCTAGGTGGCGGCTGAGCTACAAGCCAAAATCTACAGGTAGGCACTTTGCAAAAAACACCTCTGTTTTCCTTCACAAATTTGGATGTGTCCACGTTGCGCTTTGGGGCGTTTTCTGTCCCAGGCGCTAGGCCTACCCACACAAGTGAGGTATCATTTTTATCGGGAGACGTGGGGGAACGCTGGGTGGAAGGAAATTTGTGGCTCCTCTCAGATTCCAGAACTTTCTGCCACAGAAATGTTAGGAACATGTGTTTTTTTAGCCAAATTTTGAGGTTTGCAAAGGATTCTGGGTAACAGAACCTGGTCCGAGCCACACAAGTCACCCCATCTTGGATTCCCCTAGGTCTCTAGTTTTCAGAAATGCACAGGTTTGGTAGGTTTCCCTAGGTGGCGGCTGAGCTACAGGCCAAAATCTACAGGTAGGCAGTTTGCAAAAAACACCTCTGTTTTCCTTCAAAAATTTGGCTGTGTCCACGTTGCGCTTTGGGGCATTTCCTGTCACGGGCGCTAGGCCTACCAACACAAGTGAGGTATCATTTTTATCGGGAGACGTGGGGGAACGCTGGGTGGAAGGAAATTCGTGGCTCCTCTCAGATTCCAGAACTTTCTGCCACAGAAATGAGAGGAACATGTGTTTTTTTAGCCAAATTTTGAGGTTTGCAAAGGATTCTGGGTAACAGAACCTGGTCCGAGCCACACAAGTCACCCCATCTTGGATTCCCCTAGGTCTCTAGTTTTCATAAATGCACAGGTTTGGTAGGTTTCCCTAGGTGGCGGCTGAGCTACAAGCCAAAATCTACAGGTAGGCAGTTTGCAAAAAACACCTCTGTTTTCCTTCAAAAATTTGGCTGTGTCCACGTTGCGCTTTGGGGCATTTCCTGTCACGGGCGCTAGGCCTCCCCACACAAGTGAGGTATAATTTTTATCGGGAGACGTGGGGGAACGCTGGGTGGAAGGAAATTCGTGGCTCCTCTCAGATTCCAGAACTTTCTGCCACAGAAATGTTAGGAACATGTGTTTTTTTAGCCAAATTTTGAGGTTTGCAAAGGATTCTGGGTAACAGAACCTGGTCCGAGCCACACAAGTCACCCCATCTTGGATTCCCCTAGGTCTCTAGTTTTCAGAAATGCACAGGTTTGGTAGGTTTCCCTAGGTGGCGGCTGAGCTACAGGCCAAAATCTACAGGTAGGCACTTTGCAAAAAACACCTCTGTTTTCCTTCATAAATTTGGCTGTGTCCACGTTGCGCTTTGGGGCATTTCCTGTCACGGGCGCTAGGCCTACCCACACAAGTGAGGTATAATTTTTATCGGGAGACGTGGGGGAACGCTGGGTGGAAGGAAATTCGTGGCTCCTCTCAGATTCCAGAACTTTCTGCCACAGAAATGTTAGGAACATATGTTTTTTTAGCCAAATTTTGAGGTTTGCAAAGGATTCTGGGTAACAGAACCTGGTCCGAGCCACACAAGTCACCCCATCTTGGATTCCCCTAGGTCTCTAGTTTTCAGAAAAGCACAGGTTTGGTAGGTTTCCAAAGGTGGCGGCTGAGCTACAAGCCAAAATCTACAGGTAGGCACTTTGCAAAAAACACCTCTGTTTTCCTTAAAAAATTTGGCTGTGTCTACGGTGCGCTTTGGGGCGTTTCCTGTCGCGGGCGCTAGGCCTACCCACACAAGTGAGGTATCATTTTTATCGGGAGACGTGGGGGAACGCTGGGTGGAAGGAAATTCGTGGCTCTTCTCAGATTCCAGAACTTTCTGCCACAGAAATGTGAGGAACATGTGTTTTTTTAGCCAAATTTTGAGGTTTGCAAAGGATTCTGGGTAACAGAACCTGGTCCAAGCCACACAAGTCACCCCATCTTGGATTCCCCTAGGTCTCTAGTTTTCAGAAATGCACAGGTTTGGTAGGTTTCCCTAGGTGGCGGCTGAGCTACAAGCCAAAATCTACAGGTAGGCACTTTGCAAAAAACACCTCTGTTTTCCTTCAAAAATGTGGCTGTGTCCACGTTGCGCTTTGGGGCATTTCCTGTCACGGGCGCTAGGCCTACCCACACAAGTGAGGTATCATTTTTATCGGGAGACGTGGGGGAACGCTGGGTGGAAGGAAATTCGTGGCTCCTCTCAGATTCCAGAACTTTCTGCCACAGAAATGTTAGGAACATGTGTTTTTTTAGCCAAATTTTGAGGTTTGCAAAGGATTCTGGGTAACAGAACCTGGTCCGAGCCACACAAGTCACCCCATCTTGGATTCCCCTAGGTCTCTAGTTTTCAGAAATGCACAGGTTTGGTAGGTTTCCCTAGGTGGCGGCTGAGCTACAAGCCAAAATCTACAGGTAGGCACTTTGCAAAAAACACCTCTGTTTTCCTTCAAAAATTTGGCTGTGTCTACGTTGCAATTTGGGGCGTTTCCTGTCGCGGGCGCTAGGCCTACCCACACAAGTGAGGTATCATTTTTATTGGGAGACGTGGGGGAACGCTGGGTGGAAGGAAATTCGTGGCTCTTCTCAGATTCCAGAACTTTCTGCCACAGAAATGTGAGGAACATGTGTTTTTTTAGCCAAATTTTAAGGTTTGCAAAGGATTCTGGGTAACAGAACCTGGTCCGAGCCACACAAGTCACCCCATCTTGGATTCCCCTAGGTCACTAGTTTTCAGAAATGCACAGGTTTGGTGGGTTTCCCTATGTAGCGGCTGAGCTACAGGCCAAAATCTACAGGTAGGCACTTTGCAAAAAGCACCTCTGTTTTCCTTCAAAAATTTGTCTGTGTCTAAGTTGCGCTTTGGGGCGTTTTCTGTCGCGGGCGCTAGGCCTACCCACACAAGTGAGGTATCATTTTTATCGGGAGACGTGGGGGAACGCTGGGTGGAAGAAAATTCGTGGCTCCTCTCAGATTCCAGAACTTTCTGCCACAGAAATGTGAGGAACATGTGTTTCTTTAGCCAAATTTTGAGTTTTGCAAAGGATTCTGGGTAACAGAACCTGGTCCGAGCCACACAAGTCACCCCATCTTGGATTCCCCTAGGTCTCTAGTTTTCAGAAATGCACAGGTTTGGTAGGTTTCCCTAGGTGGCGGCTGAGCTACAGGCCAAAATCTACAGGTAGGCACTTTGCAAAAAACACCTCTGTTTTCCTTCATAAATTTGGCTGTGTCTACGTTGCGCTTTGGGGCGTTTCCTGTCGCGGGCGCTAGGCCTACCCACACAAGTGAGGTATCATTTTTATTGGGAGACGTGGGGGAACGCTGGGTGGAAGGAAATTCGTGGCTCTTCTCAGATTCCAGAACTTTCTGCCACAGAAATGTGAGGAACATGTGTTTTTTTAGCCAAATTTTGAGGTTTGCAAAGGATTCTGGGTAACAGAACCTGGTCCGAGCCACACAAGTCACCCCATCTTGGATTCCCCTAGGTCACTAGTTTTCAGAAATGCACAGGTTTGGTGGGTTTCCCTATGTAGCGGCTGAGCTACAGGCCAAAATCTACAGGTAGGCACTTTGCAAAAAGCACCTCTGTTTTCCTTCAAAAATTTGGCTGTGTCTACGTTGCGCTTTGGGGCGTTTTCTGTCGCGGGCGCTAGGCCTACCCACACAAGTGAGGTATCATTTTTATCGGGAGACGTGGGGGAACGCTGGGTGGAAGAAAATTCGTGGCTCCTCTCAGATTCCAGAACTTTCTGCCACAGAAATGTGAGGAACATGTGTTTCTTTAGCCAAATTTTGAGTTTTGCAAAGGATTCTGGGTAACAGAACCTGGTCCGAGCCACACAAGTCACCCCATCTTGGATTCCCCTAGGTCTCTAGTTTTCAGAAATGCACAGGTTTGGTAGGTTTCCCTAGGTGGCGGCTGAGCTACAGGCCAAAATCTACAGGTAGGCACTTTGCAAAAAACACCTCTGTTTTCCTTCATAAATTTGGCTGTGTCCACGTTGCGCTTTGGGGCATTTCCTGTCACGGGCGCTAGGCCTACCCACACAAGTGAGGTATCATTTTTATCGGGAGACGTGGGGGAACGCTGGGTGGAAGGAAATTCGTGGCTCCTCTCAGATTCCAGAACTTTCTGCCACAGAAATGTGAGGAACATGTGTTTTTTTAGCCAAATTTTGAGGTTTGCAAAGGATTCTGGGTAACAGAACCTGGTCTGAGCCACACAAGTCACCCCATCTTGGATTCCCCTAGGTCTCTAGTTTTCAGAAATGCACAGGTTTGGTAGGTTTCCCTAGGTGGCGGCTGAGCTACAAGCCAAAATCTACAGGTAGGCACTTTGCAAAAAACACCTCTGTTTTCCTTCACAAATTTGGATGTGTCCACGTTGCGCTTTGGGGCGTTTTCTGTCGCGGGCGCTAGGCCTACCCACACAAGTGAGGTATCATTTTTATCGGGAGACGTGGGGGAACGCTGGGTGGAAGGAAATTTGTGGCTCCTCTCAGATTCCAGAACTTTCTGCCACAGAAATGTTAGGAACATGTGTTTTTTTAGCCAAATTTTGAGGTTTGCAAAGGATTCTGGGTAACAGAACCTGGTCCGAGCCACACAAGTCACCCCATCTTGGATTCCCCTAGGTCTCTAGTTTTCA
Source organism: Pleurodeles waltl (assembly GCF_031143425.1). Taxonomy (NCBI): domain Eukaryota; kingdom Metazoa; phylum Chordata; class Amphibia; order Caudata; family Salamandridae; genus Pleurodeles; species Pleurodeles waltl. The sequence goes on along the minus strand of NC_090439.1, from coordinate 187,597,025 downwards.
GAAATGCACAGGTTTGGTAGGTTTCCCTAGGTGGCGGCTGAGCTACAAGCCAAAATCTACAGGTAGGCACTTTGCAAAAAACACCTCTGTTTTCCTTCAAAAATTTGGCTGTGTCTACGTTGCAATTTGGGGCGTTTCCTGTCGCGGGCGCTAGGCCTACCCACACAAGTGAGGTATCATTTTTATTGGGAGACGTGGGGGAACGCTGGGTGGAAGGAAATTCGTGGCTCTTCTCAGATTCCAGAACTTTCTGCCACAGAAATGTGAGGAACATGTGTTTTTTTAGCCAAATTTTGAGGTTTGCAAAGGATTCTGGGTAACAGAACCTGGTCCGAGCCACACAAGTCACCCCATCTTGGATTCCCCTAGGTCTCTAGTTTTCAGAAATGCACAGGTTTGGTAGGTTTCCCTAGGTGGCGGCTGAGCTACAAGCCAAAATCTACAGGTAGGCACTTTGCAAAAAACACCTCTGTTTTCCTTCAAAAATTTGGCTGTGTCTACGTTGCAATTTGGGGCGTTTCCTGTCGCGGGCGCTAGGCCTACCCACACAAGTGAGGTATCATTTTTATTGGGAGACGTGGGGGAACGCTGGGTGGAAGGAAATTCGTGGCTCTTCTCAGATTCCAGAACTTTCTGCCACAGAAATGTGAGGAACATGTGTTTTTTTAGCCAAATTTTGAGGTTTGCAAAGGATTCTGGGTAACAGAACCTGGTCCGAGCCACACAAGTCACCCCATCTTGGATTCCCCTAGGTCACTAGTTTTCAGAAATGCACAGGTTTGGTGGTTTTCCCTATGTAGCGGCTGAGCTACAGGCCAAAATCTACAGGTAGGCACTTTGCAAAAAGCACCTCTGTTTTCCTTCAAAAATTTGTCTGTGTCTAAGTTGCGCTTTGGGGCGTTTTCTGTCGCGGGCGCTAGGCCTACCCACACAAGTGAGGTATCATTTTTATCGGGAGACGTGGGGGAACGCTGGGTGGAAGAAAATTCGTGGCTCCTCTCAGATTCCAGAACTTTCTGCCACAGAAATGTGAGGAACATGTGTTTCTTTAGCCAAATTTTGAGTTTTGCAAAGGATTCTGGGTAACAGAACCTGGTCCGAGCCACACAAGTCACCCCATCTTGGATTCCCCTAGGTCTCTAGTTTTCAGAAATGCACAGGTTTGGTAGGTTTCCCTAGGTGGCGGCTGAGCTACAGGCCAAAATCTACAGGTAGGCACTTTGCAAAAAACACCTCTGTTTTCCTTCATAAATTTGGCTGTGTCTACGTTGCGCTTTGGGGCGTTTCCTGTCGCGGGCGCTAGGCCTACCCACACAAGTGAGGTATCATTTTTATTGGGAGACGTGGGGGAACGCTGGGTGGAAGGAAATTCGTGGCTCTTCTCAGATTCCAGAACTTTCTGCCACAGAAATGTGAGGAACATGTGTTTTTTTAGCCAAATTTTGAGGTTTGCAAAGGATTCTGGGTAACAGAACCTGGTCCGAGCCACACAAGTCACCCCATCTTGGATTCCCCTAGGTCACTAGTTTTCAGAAATGCACAGGTTTGGTGGGTTTCCCTATGTAGCGGCTGAGCTACAGGCCAAAATCTACAGGTAGGCACTTTGCAAAAAGCACCTCTGTTTTCCTTCAAAAATTTGGCTGTGTCTACGTTGCGCTTTGGGGCGTTTTCTGTCGCGGGCGCTAGGCCTACCCACACAAGTGAGGTATCATTTTTATCGGGAGACGTGGGGGAACGCTGGGTGGAAGAAAATTCGTGGCTCCTCTCAGATTCCAGAACTTTCTGCCACAGAAATGTGAGGAACATGTGTTTCTTTAGCCAAATTTTGAGTTTTGCAAAGGATTCTGGGTAACAGAACCTGGTCCGAGCCACACAAGTCACCCCATCTTGGATTCCCCTAGGTCTCTAGTTTTCAGAAATGCACAGGTTTGGTAGGTTTCCCTAGGTGGCGGCTGAGCTACAGGCCAAAATCTACAGGTAGGCACTTTGCAAAAAACACCTCTGTTTTCCTTCATAAATTTGGCTGTGTCCACGTTGCGCTTTGGGGCATTTCCTGTCACAGGCGCTAGGCCTACCCACACAAGTGAGGTATCATTTTTATCGGGAGACGTGGGGGAACGCTGGGTGGAAGGAAATTCGTGGCTCCTCTCAGATTCCAGAACTTTCTGCCACAGAAATGTGAGGAACATGTGTTTTTTTAGCCAAATTTTGAGGTTTGCAAAGGATTCTGGGTAACCGAACCTGGTCTGAGCCACACAAGTCACCCCATCTTGGATTCCCCTAGGTCTCTAGTTTTCAGAAATGCACAGGTTTGGTAGGTTTCCCTAGGTGGCGGCTGAGCTACAAGCCAAAATCTACAGGTAGGCACTTTGCAAAAAACACCTCTGTTTTCCTTCACAAATTTGGATGTGTCCACGTTGCGCTTTGGGGCGTTTTCTGTCGCGGGCGCTAGGCCTACCCACACAAGTGAGGTATAATTTTTATCGGGAGACGTGGGGGAACGCTGGGTGGAAGGAAATTTGTGGCTCCTCTCAGATTCCAGAACTTTCTGCCACAGAAATGTTAGGAACATGTGTTTTTTTAGCCAAATTTTGAGGTTTGCAAAGGATTCTGGGTAACAGAACCTGGTCCGAGCCACACAAGTCACCCCATCTTGGATTCCCCTAGGTCTCTAGTTTTCAGAAATGCACAGGTTTGGTAGGTTTCCCTAGGTGGCGGCTGAGCTACAAGCCAAAATCTACAGGTAGGCACTTTGCAAAAAACACCTCTGTTTTCCTTCAAAAATTTGGCTGTGTCTACGTTGCAATTTGGGGCGTTTCCTGTCGCGGGCGCTAGGCCTACCCACACAAGTGAGGTATCATTTTTATTGGGAGACGTGGGGGAACGCTGGGTGGAAGGAAATTCGTGGCTCTTCTCAGATTCCAGAACTTTCTGCCACAGAAATGTGAGGAACATGTGTTTTTTTAGCCAAATTTTGAGGTTTGCAAAGGATTCTGGGTAACAGAACCTGGTCCGAGCCACACAAGTCACCCCATCTTGGATTCCCCTAGGTCACTAGTTTTCAGAAATGCACAGGTTTGGTGGGTTTCCCTATGTAGCGGCTGAGCTACAGGCCAAAATCTACAGGTAGGCACTTTGCAAAAAGCACCTCTGTTTTCCTTCAAAAATTTGTCTGTGTCTACGTTGCGCTTTGGGGCGTTTTCTGTCGCGGGCGCTAGGCCTACCCACACAAGTGAGGTATCATTTTTATCGGGAGACGTGGGGGAACGCTGGGTGGAAGAAAATTCGTGGCTCCTCTCAGATTCCAGAACTTTCTGCCACAGAAATGTGAGGAACATGTGTTTCTTTAGCCAAATTTTGAGTTTTGCAAAGGATTCTGGGTAACAGAACCTGGTCCGAGCCACACAAGTCACCCCATCTTGGATTCCCCTAGGTCTCTAGTTTTCAGAAATGCACAGGTTTGGTAGGTTTCCCTAGGTGGCGGCTGAGCTACAGGCCAAAATCTACAGGTAGGCACTTTGCAAAAAACACCTCTGTTTTCCTTCATAAATTTGGCTGTGTCTACGTTGCGCTTTGGGGCGTTTCCTGTCGCGGGCGCTAGGCCTACCCACACAAGTGAGGTATCATTTTTATTGGGAGACGTGGGGGAACGCTGGGTGGAAGGAAATTCGTGGCTCTTCTCAGATTCCAGAACTTTCTGCCACAGAAATGTGAGGAACATGTGTTTTTTTAGCCAAATTTTGAGGTTTGCAAAGGATTCTGGGTAACAGAACCTGGTCCGAGCCACACAAGTCACCCCATCTTGGATTCCCCTAGGTCACTAGTTTTCAGAAATGCACAGGTTTGGTGGGTTTCCCTATGTAGCGGCTGAGCTACAGGCCAAAATCTACAGGTAGGCACTTTGCAAAAAACACCTCTGTTTTCCTTAAAAAATTTGGCTGTGTCTACGTGCGCTTTGGGGCGTTTCCTGTCGCGGGCGCTAGGCCTACCCACACAAGTGAGGTATCATTTTTATCGGGAGACGTGGGGGAACGCTGGGTGGAAGTAAATTCGTAGCTCCTCTCAGATTCCAGAACTTTCTGCCACAGAAATGTTAGGAACATGTGTTTTTTTAGCCAAATTTTGAGGTTTGCAAAGGATTCTGGGTAACAGAACCTGGTCCGAGCCACACAAGTCACCCCATCTTGGATTCCCCTAGGTCTCTAGTTTTCAGAAATGCACAGGTTTGGTAGGTTTCCCTAGGTGGCGGCTGAGCTACAAGCCAAAATCTACAGGTAGGCACTTTGCAAAAAACACCTCTGTTTTCCTTCACAAATTTGGATGTGTCCACGTTGCGCTTTGGGGCGTTTTCTGTCCCAGGCGCTAGGCCTACCCACACAAGTGAGGTATCATTTTTATCGGGAGACGTGGGGGAACGCTGGGTGGAAGGACATTTGTGGCTCCTCTCAGATTCCAGAACTTTCTGCCACAGAAATGTTAGGAACATGTGTTTTTTTAGCCAAATTTTGAGGTTTGCAAAGGATTCTGGGTAACAGAACCTGGTCCGAGCCACACAAGTCACCCCATCTTGGATTCCCCTAGGTCTCTAGTTTTCAGAAATGCACAGGTTTGGTAGGTTTCCCTAGGTGGCGGCTGAGCTACAGGCCAAAATCTACAGGTAGGCACTTTGCAAAAAACACCTCTGTTTTCCTTCATAAATTTGGCTGTGTCCACGTTGCGCTTTGGGGCATTTCCTGTCACGGGCGCTAGGCCTACCCACACAAGTGAGGTATAATTTTTATCGGGAGACGTGGGGGAACGCTGGGTGGAAGGAAATTCGTGGCTCCTCTCAGATTCCAGAACTTTCTGCCACAGAAATGTTAGGAACATATGTTTTTTTAGCCAAATTTTGAGGTTTGCAAAGGATTCTGGGTAACAGAACCTGGTCCGAGCCACACAAGTCACCCCATCTTGGATTCCCCTAGGTCTCTAGTTTTCAGAAATGCACAGGTTTGGTAGGTTTCCCTAGGTGGCGGCTGAGCTACAGGCCAAAATCTACAGGTAGGCACTTTGCAAAAAACACCTCTGTTTTCCTTCATAAATTTGGCTGTGTCCACGTTGCGCTTTGGGGCATTTCCTGTCACGGGCGCTAGGCCTACCCACACAAGTGAGGTATCATTTTTATCGGGAGACGTGGGGGAACGCTGGGTGGAAGGAAATTCGTGGCTCCTCTCAGATTCCAGAACTTTCTGCCACAGAAATGTGAGGAACATGTGTTTTTTTAGCCAAATTTTGAGGTTTGCAAAGGATTCTGGGTAACAGAACCTGGTCCGAGCCACACAAGTCACCCCATCTTGGATTCCCCTAGGTCTCTAGTTTTCAGAAATGCACAGGTTTGGTAGGTTTCCCTAGGTGGCGGCTGAGCTACAAGCCAAAATCTACAGGTAGGCACTTTGCAAAAAACACCTCTGTTTTCCTTCACAAATTTGGATGTGTCCACGTTGCGCTTTGGGGCGTTTTCTGTCGCGGGCGCTAGGCCTACCCACACAAGTGAGGCATCATTTTTATCGGGAGACGTGGGGGAACGCTGGGTGGAAGGAAATTTGTGGCTCCTCTCAGATTCCAGAACTTTCTGCCACAGAAATGTTAGGAACATGTGTTTTTTTAGCCAAATTTTGAGGTTTGCAAAGGATTCTGGGTAACAGAACCTGGTCCAAGCCACACAAGTCACCCCATCTTGGATTCCCCTAGGTCTCTAGTTTTCAGAAAAGCACAGGTTTGGTAGGTTTCCAAAGGTGGCGGCTGAGCTACAAGCCAAAATCTACAGGTAGGCACTTTGCAAAAAACACCTCTGTTTTCCTTAAAAAATTTGGCGGTGTCTACGGTGCGCTTTGGGGCGTTTCCTGTTGTGGGCGCTAGGCCTACCCACACAAGTGAGGTATCATTTTTATCGGGAGACGTGGGGGAACGCTGGGTGGAAGGAAATTTGTGGCTACTCTCAGATTCCAGAACTTTCTGCCACAGAAATATTAGGAACATGTGTTTTTTTAGCCAAATTTTGAGGTTTGCAAAGGATTCTGGGTAACAGAACCTGGTCCGAGCCACACAAGTCACCCCATCTTGGATTCCCCTAGGTCTCTAGTTTTCAGAAATGCACAGGTTTGGTAGGTTTCCCTAGGTGGCGGCTGAGCTACAGGCCAAAATCTACAGGTAGGCAGTTTGCAAAAAACACCTCTGTTTTCCTTCAAAAATTTGGCTGTGTCCACGTTGCGCTTTGGGGCATTTCCTGTCACGGGCGCTAGGCCTACCAACACAAGTGAGGTATCATTTTTATCGGGAGACGTGGGGGAACGCTGGGTGGAAGGAAATTCGTGGCTCCTCTCAGATTCCAGAACTTTCTGCCACAGAAATGTGAGGAACATGTGTTTTTTTAGCCAAATTTTGAGGTTTGCAAAGGATTCTGGGTAACAGAACCTGGTCCGAGCCACACAAGTCACCCCATCTTGGATTCCCCTAGGTCTCTAGTTTTCAGAAATGCACAGGTTTGGTAGGTTTCCCTAGGTGGCGGCTGAGCTACAGGCCAAAATCTACAGGTAGGCACTTTGCAAAAAACACCTCTGTTTTCCTTCATAAATTTGGCTGTGTCCACGTTGCGCTTTGGGGCATTTCCTGTCGCGGGCGCTAGGCCTACCCACACAAGTGAGGTATCATTTTTATCGGGAGACGTGGGGGAACGCTGGGTGGAAGGAAATTCGTGGCTCCTCTCAGATTCCAGAACTTTCTGCCACAGAAATGTGAGGAACATGTGTTTTTTTAGCCAAATTTTGAGGTTTGCAAAGGATTCTGGGTAACAGAACCTGGTCCGAGCCACACAAGTCACCCCATCTTGGATTCCCCTAGGTCTCTAGTTTTCAGAAATGCACAGGTTTGGTAGGTTTCCCTAGGTGGCGGCTGAGCTACAGGCCAAAATCTACAGGTAGGCACTTTGCAAAAAACACCTCTGTTTTCCTTCACAAATTTGGATGTGTCCACGTTGCGCTTTGGGGCGTTTTCTGTCGCGGGCGCTAGGCCTACCCACACAAGTGAGGCATCATTTTTATCGGGAGACGTGGGGGAACGCTGGGTGGAAGGAAATTTGTGGCTCCTCTCAGATTCCAGAACTTTCTGCCACAGAAATGTTAGGAACATGTGTTTTTTTAGCCAAATGTTGAGGTTTGCAAAGGATTCTGGGTAACAGAACCTGGTCCGAGCCACACAAGTCACCCCATCTTGGATTCCCCTAGGTCTCTAGTTTTCAGAAAAGCACAGGTTTGGTAGGTTTCCAAAGGTGGCGGCTGAGCTACAAGCCAAAATCTACAGGTAGGCACTTTGCAAAAAACACCTCTGTTTTCCTTAAAAAATGTGGCTGTGTCTACGGTGCGCTTTGGGGCGTTTCCTGTCGCGGGCGCTAGGCCTGCCCACACAAGTGAGGTATCATTTTTATCGGGAGACGTGGGGGAACGCTGGGTGGAAGGAAATTCGTGGCTCCTCTCAGATTCCAGAACTTTCTGCCACAGAAATGTGAGGAACATGTGTTTTTTTTAGCCAAATTTGGAGGTTTGCAAAGGATTCTGGGTAACAGAACCTGGTCCGAGCCACACAAGTCACCCCATCTTGGATTCCCCTAGGTCTCTAGTTTTCAGAAATGCACAGGTTTGGTAGGTTTCCCTAGGTGGCGGCTGAGCTACAAGCCAAAATCTACAGGTAGGCACTTTGCAAAAAACACCTCTGTTTTCCTTCACAAATTTGGATGTGTCCACGTTGCGCTTTTGGGCGTTTTCTGTCGCGGGCGCTAGGCCTACCCACACAAGTGAGGTATCATTTTTATCGGGAGACGTGGGGGAACGCTGGGTGGAAGGAAATTTGTAGCTCCTCTCAGATTCCAGAACTTTCTGCCACAGAAATGTGAGGAACATGTGTTTTTTTAGCCAAATTTTGAGGTTTGCAAAGGATTCTGGGTAACAGAACCTGGTCCGAGCCACACAAGTCACCCCATCTTGGATTCCCCTAGGTCTCTAGTTTTCAGAAATGCACAGGTTTGGTAGGTTTCCCTAGGTGGCGGCTGAGCTACAAGCCAAAATCTACAGGTAGGCACTTTGCAAAAAACACCTCTGTTTTCCTTCACAAATTTGGATGTGTCCACGTTGCGCTTTGGGGCGTTTCCTGTCCCAGGCGCTAGGCCTACCCACACAAGTGAGGTATCATTTTTATCGGGAGACGTGGGGGAACGCTGGGTGGAAGGAAATTTGTGGCTCCTCTCAGATTCCAGAACTTTCTGCCACAGAAATGTTAGGAACATGTGTTTTTTTAGCCAAATTTTGAGGTTTGCAAAGGATTCTGGGTAACAGAACCTGGTCCGAGCCACACAAGTCACCCCATCTTGGATTCCCCTAGGTCTCTAGTTTTCAGAAATGAACAGGTTTGGTAGGTTTCCCTAGGTGGCGGCTGAGC